>NC_091479.1:100024086-100366828 GCF_036971445.1 Narcine bancroftii | reverse complement strand
GAACAACCACTGTTGACCATCACTGCGGCTGAAGCCATTCTTGTGCATGGACCTCTATGTGACTCCTGTGACCACATCTGTCCAGCTGGGCAAGAGCAGTTGGTGTCACGATCTCAGGCAGCACCAAGAGTTGCCGTGAAGGGAGTGCAGCTGGAAGTAGGAGGATCACAAGCTGGAACCTCTGGCAACTCAGTCAAGCAGAGCCGGTGACCTGACTGCCAGGGTGCCCCATACCTGGCCTCCCCAACAATTCCAGTGCTTGGCGCTGCATAACCCAGCATTTTTAATTTGTCCTGAAAAATCTTTTCCGTTAAATACTGGTTATCAGTCCATTGGGTGCAGCAAGTGAAGTGTGACCGAGGAAGGAAGAATGGTCACTGATCTTTGCCATATTAAGCATGTCAACAGCTACAATGGGAAGGTTACAAAGGGCAGTTCATACACAAGAATATGAAAGACAAGAACAAGGATTACCTTTATTCAATCCACCTTTTTTGAGAAACGAGTTTCCACATCGACATTGCAAACATAAAAGCTTCTGGCATCAATAATTTAGGAACTGTTGATACTATAAATGCTTTCAAGTTGACTTTTTTTTCAAATACTTATGCCAGTACTTTATTTTTGGCAAGGTTCACAACAAAATAAAGCACAAGGACCTTCTTAAATCTTACATTATAGGCCAATCACTAACTACTGGGGCTTGAAACCACGACCTTTTAAAGGAAAGATCAGCAAGTCTTTGAAGGTGTTTTTACTCAGATTCATCACCATCAATGCAGCTTTCCTCCGCCATCAGGGGCAAGCAAACAGAACACACCTTCTCAATGAAAAGACCATAAGATGGGAGCAGAAATAGGCCATTCAGCCCATTGAGTCTGTCCCACCATTCAATCACGAGCAGATCCATTTTCCCCACTGCCCGGCCTTCTCCCTCTAACCTTTGATGCCCTGGCTAATCAAGAACCTGTCAATCTCTGCCTTAAATACACCCAATGACCCGGCCTCCACAACTACCAGTGGCATCAAATTCTACAGATTCACCAACCTCCGGCTGAATAAATAACTCTGCATCTCTGTTCTAAGTGAACGCCCTCTTGTCCTTGCCTCTCCCACCGTGGGAAACAACCTTTCTATATCTACTTGTTCATGCCTTTCAACATTTGAAATGTTTCAGTGAGATTCCCCCTCAATCTCTTAAATTCCAATGAGTACAGGCCAAGAGCCTTCAAATGCACCTCATATGATAACCCTTTCATTCCCAGAATCATCCTACTGAACCTACTTTGAACCCTCTCCAATGTCAACACATCTTTCTTTAAATGAGGAGCCCAAAACTGCTCACAATACTCCACGTGAGGTCTCACCAGAGCCTTACAAAGATTCAACATCACATCCCTGCCATTGTATTCTATGCTTCTTTGTCTGTAGAGAAGCACCATTAGTCTACAGAAGAAAGGAAGATTTTCCAACGACTCGTGCTTTAAAACCTTTTGAGAGTAAAAACCGTTTTTCACACGAAAATAAATCTCATTAAATTTGCATGAATCAATTCAAATTCTACAATTTAAAAGCCTTTTCCATAAAGAACATGACCTCTACCAACATTTATAGTTAAAATGTAAAAGTGTTTTAGTGCAACATATTTAGATCTTCATTTTAAAATGTAAATCCATGAACATGAGCAGTAAAAAGTGCAACTCTTATTTCCATCCTAAATCCTACATATGCAATAAACACATTGACTAGAATAGAACAATTAAGACTATTTTCAGTTCAGTTGGAAATGAGAAGGATCTGTGGATAAACCCAGATCGATGGCGTAATGTTGCACTAACCACAGCACGGAGATTATTAGTTGGCCTAATGGTCCCATTGAACACTGGTATTCTGACAGCTCTCCTGTCTAAACACCCACATACCTCTGGTCAGTCTGAACTGCTCCAACCCAACAACATTCCAATTGTAAAAGGCAACACAGACCACGCAGAGTAACATTATGATAATGCAGCACGCTCGAGGCGTTGGGACTGCCGGCTTTTCTGAACCATTGGGTGTGATTCCTATTAATACCCTAATGCACTTCTTTTGAGACACAGCACGATAACAGGGAGGGAGGAGACCGGAACACCTCATGCAGACATAGGCAAAACGTGCACGCTCCTTACAGACCAAATCACTGCTCTGTGATACTGCACAGCATTCAAGCCAATTTTCCAGATGAATTCAATGCGTTGAAAGATTCTGCAGGAACTAGGGGCCAGGCGAGCTTCAGGGCAGATGATCCAAGGCTCCCAGCTAGAATGGGAGCACGGGAACAGGAATCCCATCTACCACCAGGCAAGAAAAGGAAACATCAGCCTTTTGAGACTTACCAGAACACGACTCTCTGTACTTTTGTTTGATTATTGGATTGCCTGCTGTGCCCATGACCTCTTACCCATTGGTCTGTGCTCCTCCTCCTCCCCCTACCCCTTCCTCCCTCTCCTCTCCCCTACCTTTTTATTCAGGCTTTTGCTTGATGAAGGGCTCAGGTTTATGTTAAATGAGCTCCTTCCCCTGTGAAGAATATTTGTGTTCGTGGATAGTGGGATGGGGCCAGGGGGAGTAAAAGGGAACATGCAACATCTTCTGCACTTGTCATATGAAGTTGCCCATGGGAAGGGGGTTGGCTTGGACCAAAATCTCAGCTAATGCCCAGAAGGTACCAGGCCCTGAACAATCCTGAAGGGGAGGGGAAATATTCGTCTGCTTGCACCACAAAAATAACTCACTGCGGAAAACCATCTTCGCAGAAATAAAGAACAAAGCATTCCTTGATTCAGTTTTCACACACGTACAAGTATGGCTGCAGGGAGGAACAAAGGCACCCACAGATCTGGGAGATGCATCAGGCTTGAACAACATTGAAACAGGCCCTTCAGCCCAAAGGTTCCATGCCAACCACCATACATACACTCTCTTATTTTTCCCTATCTTTATCAGTCCATCTCACCCCTCGAGATTCTACCATTCAGCCACAAACAAGGGGCAAATTTACAACAGACAATTAACCTACTGGCCGACACAGCACTCAGAAGAAACCCAGGTGGCCCAAAGGAGAGTGTGCAAACTCTGCACAGACAGCCCTCGAGGTCAGCAACAGGAGAACACAAAGCGGGGTAGTGAAAAATTGGTGACTTGTGATCAAAGAGCTCACACCAGGCTGCAGCAGATTGGCTCATGGGGACCGGGTATTGGAAGCGGGATACGAGAGGTTGCTGAGGGCAAGAAGGGCTCCCGAAGGGCCCTGGGCATGTCGAAGGTTTGGATCAGGAGTTACTGATGGTTGGAACAAAGCACATGGCACCATTATAGTGCTGGAGGGTCAAGCCCAGATCATTTACAGGAACCAATAGCTCGGTGCCAGGAGGGTTAATCCAATTACAACAGCTAATGGCCCAAGGCCAAGACCAGGCAAGGCTGGAGAGTCCAGTCCATGTGGTTTACATGGGTTTCAACAGCAACATGAGCACTAATGGGTGGGGCAGAAACAAACCTTGATTGGCAGCTGGTGTGTTCTCTGACTAGGTAGGGAGCAGTGCTGTCACATGACAGCCACAACCCTTCCCAATACAGGGGGGATGAGGGAGGTGGGTTTAACAGGAATTAGAGAAGTTGAAATTGATGCCATCTGGTTGGAAAGTGCCAAGACAAGACACAAGGTATTGTTCCTCCAATTTGTGGGTGGCTTCAAACTGGCAGCATGTGAGAGACCATGAAGGGACATGCCAATGTGGCAATGGGGTCTGGAACTGAAGCAGTTGGCGACTGGGCAGTCCATGCCGTTGCAGTGCCTAACTGTTAACAAACTAAGATTGACAAATAGGTCACCATGAACTGGGGAGGTAGGGGTACAATTTAGAGAAATATGAATCTGAACTCTATGCACAGTGCACTGAATACTGGCTCTTTAAGTAATCTGGCCGTGGAGTTACATAGAAACAATACAGAACAGGCTCTACAGCACACAATGTCTCTGCTGGACACGATGCCAAAATAACCCAAATCTCTTGTACTTGCACATAATCCCCTGCGTAGTAATGAGTCTCCTCCAAAATATGGTCCTGAAAGATCCTTCCAACTCCTGCACAATGGAAGAGATACCTGTTCCAACTGAAGAGAGCCCAGATCACACTCACTTGGAAATCCAAATCCTCTCCCATGATGAAGGCCACGAGACAACCTTCCCCGTCTAACATCCCACGAGTCTGACCAGCAAACTTCAAGGGCTGTCACTCAGACCTTGTCGGGTGACCTGAAAGGCAGTGGGAAAAGACTGGCTACCCACGCAACTCCAACTAGAGAGAAAGGTCAGGAAATTAAGTGGTAGCTTAACCCTTTGGACTCTGGCCATTTTTAACCTTCCATAATATATATATTCCAGACTGGGTCCATGGGTAAACTACAGTACGACCATCAGTACAAACCAGCTGGTGGTTGGACATAAAGCCAGTCTTGGAAAACCAGGGACACGGAGTTTATGCACTTGTTGTCTAGATGGTAGTCCCTGAAAACAAGGACCCGGAGTCCAAAGGGTTAATGTTCACTTTCAAATTTTACAATTTTTTAATTTAAATTTAGGCATATGACACAGTAACAGGCCCTTTCAGTCCACGAGCCAGTGCTGCCCAATTACACCCAATTGACCTGCAACCCCCATGTGATTTGAACAGTGTAGGAAACTGGAGTCCATGGGGAAAACCCACAGAGAGAATGTACAAACTCTTTACAGACAGCGCGGGATTCGAACTCCAGTTCTGGTCGCTGTAACAGTGTTGCGCTAAACACTACGCTAACCGTACCGCCCCCTGCTTCATGGTGGGAATAAAGCTTGTCTGAACACATACTCCCAGCACGCTCCATTTCAGCTCACTGGTGTTCAAGTTTGAAAACTTCTAAAATTATTACAGCAAAGCTCAAATTGATGAGTGGACTGACTGCTTCGCCCTGGTCACTTGTGCTTCCCCACTGCCTCACTTAATCTGAGCCACCCCTTCAACACCCCTGCACGGGTGGTCTGCCCAGAGAGCAGCTTCATGCTGTAGCGGAGTCCTCCTGGGGTAGAAGGTGTTGTGCAGATTGTAATTCAAGATGCAACTCAAGGATGCCATGTAGATGTCAGCAAACCGGGAGAGCCTCCGCGAGAAGTAGGTGGGGTTGTGGTGGGTCCGGAAGATGCTCCCAAACTGGGGGTTGAAGATGGTCTTGGTCAGTTCCCTGAAAGAAAAGAAGAACAATCAGTACCTGGGCTACCTGGGAAACAAATAAACATGCACCCCAACTCTCCACAGACTAACAAATGGCCATGGTACTCCTGTGCCTGGTCCAAGATGTTTCTGGTCAATGGTGTGCCCTGATTATTGATGGCAACAGACTCAATAAAAATACTGATTATTTTCATTTTGGGTAACCTCATCCCCCAATTGATTCCACAATTTCCATCTCTGCGTTACCTACTCCTGTACTTACTTCTTCCTCTCTTTCTAACCATTGTTAACCCCAACCCTCCCCCTCCTTCTCTACCTCTCTCATCTTCTGTCCCATACACTTGGGAAGGGGCAGGCACTGTTAAGGTAGCAGTTTGCGTGATGCTTTTACAGCGCCGGGGCCCCAGGTCCCACCACCCTCTGTTTCAAAATGTTACCCCTCAGGTTCCTGTTAAATCTCTCCCCTCCCTCACCTCTGGTTATATTCTGCACAAAAGACTGTGTTAACCGATCTATTCCTCCTCATGATGCTGAGATCACCCCTCATCTTCCTGTGCTCTAAGGAACGAAGCTTTTGCCTGCTCAACTTCTCCCAAAAGGTCTGACCTACCCAAGTCCGGAAGACTCAATCATTCCTATTGTATCTACTTCCACCATTACCCCTGGCGGCCATCCCAGGCACCCAACCCCTCTCTCTAGGTAAAATAAAAACTTGCCCTGCCCATCTTCACTCCAACCCCCCCTCCCCCACCTTACCTTAATTCCAGGATGTGACACTCCCCCCCTACCCAGGGAAGAGAGTCTGTTTGCCTACTCCACCAAGGCCTCTCATCAATTCTCAAACCTCAATCACTTCTCTCCTAAACCTCTGACACTCCAGAGAAAGCCAACCTCCCCCTTTACCTCAGAGGGCACACTTTAGAGCAGTCATTATCAACCTTTGCTCAAAGTTTACGGGCTCCCTTCCCTGTGAAGCAGTCAAGTTTAGTTAGTTTCTTCCGCACTTTTTAATTTTGACATGCAGCATGGTAAAAGGGCAATTTCGGCCCACAAGTCCGTGCCGCCCAATTTACACCCAATCAACCTACACCCCCAGTATGTTCTGAAGGGTGGGAGGAAACCAGAGCCCTCGTGGAAAACTCATGCAGACATGGGAAGAATGTACAAACTCCTTACAGTTAGCGTGAGATTAGAACCCCAGACCCGATCACTAGCGCTGTATATGCATTGCGCTAACTGCTACACCAACCGTGTCGTCCTCTCCTACTGACTACGTAAAACAAAAATTATTTGATGATTTCAATCCATGCCCCCCACCCCTTAAATATGCCGTGGCCCCTGTTGAGAATGGATGCTTTAGTGGAAAGGTTTCGAGGGCGATGGGCCAGCAGTGCTGCACACTCACCTCAACTGGTTTCTCTCTTTTATCCATTCTTGGAGCACCATCCGGGATTCCGCATCTTCGTAAACCTAAAACAATCAAGGGGAAAAGAAAAGGCCCTGGTGAAACAGGTGTACCCCACTGGATCAGGGAGGTCATCTCAATCAGTCAGTGAGCTGTCTTCCTCCATCACTACTGCACAGCTGTGGTAATTACTCAACTTTTGAATTAAGCTGGCCTCCAGAAAAATTTCAAGCGGGGACTTCAACTATCTTCTAGCAACTAGGCCAGAAGGAGCGATCAACTTTGACTCTCCAACATCTGGGCCAGAGAGAGTGCTGTTCTTTAAATCTCTAACATCTGGGCCAGACAGAGTGATGCAGAAAATGGATTTCGATTTTAATCCTACGGTTTAAACATTGCCTTGAAATTTGAAAGATTGTAAACTTTATAAGTACCTGTTCGGCTTCAGCAAGTTAAAATTTCAGACACATGAACATTGCATAAATTGTATGACAATAAACTCACTATCAACAATTATCAAGACCACTGATTTTCAATTCATCAGGATTTGAGACTGAAGGGCTCATTTCTAGTTTGAGGGTACACTTGCACTCTAATTTGGTCTTTCTCCAGGTACCTTGATGGTACCATGATGAATGTATAACCATACTAAATCTATTTGCAACTTATTCAATAACGACCAAGTGAGTGACTGATGTTATTCATGGATTTGGCAGAGTTCCATGTCATTTGCCCACCACCCTAGTCACAATCTCTTCTCACTGCTAGCTCTCTGGGCCGAAGCCTGAAGAAGACCAGCACCTCTAGACTCAAGAACAGTTTCCTTTCAGCAGCTACCAGATTCTCGAATCTCCCTCGTTTCACCGATCAGGAACCACTCAGACACCACAAAAGGCCTGTCTGCACTATTTCTAAGTCACTTTTTTTGGATGATAGGCCAACTGTGAATATTTATTATCTATCTTGGTTTTGTATTTATTGTTTCTTTTTAATTTCATTGAGTATGCCATTGTGATTTTTTTTGTTTGTTTGCGCCGTTTTGTGCTTTTCTTTAACCAAGTATACTTTCAGTTGCAGGAAGAATTTTGATATGTACATTGTACAATGTACATGACGATGATGGGGTGCCACGGTGAGTGTACCGGTTAGCACAACGCTGTTACGGTGCCAGTGCCCATGGTTCAACTCCCCTACTGCCTATCAGGTGTTTGTATGTTCTCCCCATGTCTGCCTGTGTTTCCTCCAAAATGTACAGGGGTTATAGGTTAATTGGGTGGCACGGAAGGGGCTGTTACCATGCTGTATGTCTAAATTTAAATTTGAAATTTAAACTTGTTATTATGTCGTCACTTCGTAAGTCACCACAGCTCGTTTGATTGAAGTTCACGGTCGCAATGGAATGCACTCACCTGCACACGCTCAATCAGTCCGGTAAGACCTTGCAGCCACATGACCACCTGGCTGTATTCTTCTGTATTCATGGTCTTGATCTCTGATCTCAGCTCAGGGACAATCGCTCCTGTCCTCCACCCATGCTTCAAGGTCAAATCCTTTGAGAACAAGAGAGAAGGTGAGGGGTACCTGATAGTCAGTTTGGACGGGGTGGGCCTGCCATTTTCTCTGCTGCATGACCCCATGACATCACCTAGTGATGCACAGTGACCCTCACACGTACTGAGAGGAACACATCTTTCACTGGCTCTGAAAACCAATTCCATCTCATCCAATAGGCATTATAATATATGTCTATAGGCATTTATTATCCCTTTAAAATTTAAAGACAAAGGAGGAAAAACCCAACACCCAACCCCAACCAACCAATTTTCCCTTGCAACCGCTGCAACCGTGCCTGCCTGTCCCGCATCGGACTTGTCAGTCACCCACGAGCCTGCAGCAGACGTGGACGTACCCCTCCATAAATCTTCGTCCGCGAAGCCAAGCCAAAGAAAATTTTATGAACACAATTGCAAGGCACCTGTTTATCTGCAGCAAGAATTTCGTACATTGTACAATCTATGTGATAATAAAATAATTTTCATCTGCAACCTCAAAGCCAGAGGAGACTGCTTTAATTTTTACACAACCATAAAGAAATCTTTAAACCACCAATCCCGATTGTGCACGTACTTGGAATTTCTGCTTTGAATAATAAATCCATTAGATTAGTACATAACAAAATCTCAACAGCTTGTAATGGCACAAGAGGGGGCCTAAGCAGCTCTTGCCCCCCCCATGCTTCTGCCTCTTTCCTGCCAGCCAAAACATTCCCTCAGTTGTCTGTTCGCTTCCCATTCCACCTCAGACAGTGAGCTCGTAACTCTTTCTCAAGTAATGACAGCCCAGTTAGCATAGCAGTTACCGCAACGCTGTTACAGCGCCAACGATCGGGACCAGGGTTCAAATCACGCGCTGTCTGTAAGGAGTTTGTACATTTTCCCCGTGTCTCCATGGTTTCCTCCCACCTTTCAAAATGAACTTGTGGGCTGGATGGCTTGTTACTGTACAGTATATCTAAATTTAAAAGCCATCTTCTTCCTTACATTTTCAATAGGATCAACCTCGGGAGTAATGAGCATTGAAATAAACATCATTATGCTGTGTTGAACAGTACTTTGATCTCAAGTCCATACTTACAGCCAGATCACTGTAAATGTGATCCCCAAAATAAAGCACCTTCGAGCCAATCCAACCTGTGAGTTTCAGGAATTCATACAAGTTGCCCTGAGAGTGAAAAGCAATTTCAAGTTTAGAGCACTAAGGTTACATCCAAATGCTTGCCCAGTCCCTTCCCTCCCCAAAAGAAGTCTGCAAACTAAACTGCAGATGTTGGGAATATATTAAAAATAAAACAGAAAATTGAGGGGTGAGCAGTGGAAAAGGTAAAAAAAAACCCCTCCAAATTCCTGGGTGTCAACATCTCTGAAGATCCATCCTGGGGCCTTCACATTGATGTAATCATGAAGAATGTTGCCAGCAGCTATATTTCATTAGGAGTTCGAGGAGATTAGTTTTGTCACCAAAGACGCTTGCAAACTTCGACAGGTGTACCATGGTTGCATCACTGTCTGGTATGGAGGTACCAATGCACAGGAGAGGAAAAAGCGACAGAGGTCGTAAACTCAGCCAGCGTCAACATGATCACAGTCTTCATTCCATCAAGGACACCTACAAGAGCCCATATGTCAAGAAAGTAGCCTCTATCCTCAAGGACCCTCACCATTCATGGACAGAGTAGATGTTTCCCATGGGGGGAGAGTCTAGGACAAGAGGGCACAACTTCAGGATTGAAGGGCATCCACGGAACAGAGAAATGGAGAAATTTAACCAGAGGGCAGTGAATTTGAGGAATTTGTTGCCACAGGCGGTTGTGGAGGCCAGGTAGAGATTGATAGGTTCTTGATTAGCCAGGGAATCGAAGGTTTTGGGGAGAAGGCCGGACAGTGGGGCTGAGAGAGAATGGATCAGCTAGTGACGGAATGGTGGGGCCAACTTGCTGGGCTGAATGGCTTATTTCTGCTCCCATGAATTTGTGGTCTTGTGATCTTATTTCAGGTTACCTCGTCAACAACATCCCTCCACGTTTAAACTCTTGCAATTCTATTTATGTCCTGTCTGTAGTGAAACACGAAAGACTGCAGATGCTGTGATTGGAGTAAAAGCACAGAAATGCTGGAGGAACTCAGCAGGTCTCTCAGGATCTATAGGAGGTAAAGATACACAGTACATTTCTGATTATCCGAAAATCAGTTAACAGAAAACTTCTCGGCAGCAACGTGATGTCACAAGTTGAAAAAATGTTTTCACCCAACGTGCTCATGTGGGGCTCTGACGTATTGTTAGCCCCAGTTTGGTTACAACAGAGCTCAGAACCAGCCGGGAAGACAGAGGCTGAATGGCTGGATGCTGGCTCAGAGAAGCAGGCTGGAATCTCAAGCCATCAGTGAGCGACTGGAGGAAGTCACCAGGTGCATGGGGAGATTGTCCTCGTTTCAGGTAACTCCATTTCCTCTTTACCCTCCACTGTGCTTAGTTCTCTGCTGTCCCAGCGTCATCAAGGAGAGCAGCCTACCGGGCAGGAGGGGGGCCTCGGGCTCCCAGGCAGGAGGGGGGACAGTGGTGGGGAGGTGTTGGGGATTGGTGATGGCCGATACAAGTATTCTGCTGATGTTACTGGGCAGCATACAGTCATTACTCAGTTATACAAAAAATCCAGTTAACTGAAAAACATCCGGTCCCAAGCTTTTTGGATAAGCGAAAATGTACTGTATAGCCAAGGTTTCGAGCCTTGGATTTGAAGATCAGGTCTGAAATGTCGGTAATTTACCTTTACCTCCTATGAATGCTGCAGGACCAGTTGAGTTCCTCCAACATTTCTGTGCTTTTATTCATTGACTGGTAAGTGCTTTGGGAGATTCCATGGTGACAGAAGATGCCATATATACACAAGGTTTCCTTTTCCACTAACCACCATATAATACATTACTGATACAACAGAATCTCAAAAGCCCTTAGACTGGTGATGAGAAATTAAAAACAAAAAGATTTCTGCAAAGAAAAACGAAAAGTAAATTTTATTGGTACAATAATTAGTGCTAAGAGGAAGGTCAAATATTTTAAAGTTTCCATTAATGTAAGAAATATTGTATTTTTTCCTATTTTCATTTTAAAATTACTGTTGAAATTAGTCAACTTCCAAATCAAAAATAAAATAAAATCATAAATTCTATTATATGAAACACAATCCACGTTTAACCCTCGATGCAATATCCTGACGCAATGAATTCCCGATTCAGGGTGTCATCCATTATGTAAATTTAATTTACTTGATTAGATTTTTTTTAACAGCAGAAGCAAAACCCCTAATTTGAATTACTGGGAATAAATAGCACTGACAAATCTGGGCTTGTTCTCACTGGATAATTTCACGCTTCTATGGGAGAGTGCATAAGCGAGGTCCTCTTTATCTCAAAATAAGAATTTAATGTCACAAACATGTCATGAAATTTGGTGTTTTGTGGCAGCGTCACAGGAGCAAATATCACTCTAAGTTACATTTTAAAATACATAAAGTAGTGCAAAAAGAGAAAGTGAGGTAGTGACTGGCTCATTGTCCATTCAGAAATCTGATGGCAGAGGGAAAGAAGCTGTTTTTGTACCATTGGATGTTTGACTCTGCCTCCTGGACCTGATGGAAGCAGTGTGAAGAGGACATGGCCCGAGTCCTCGAGGATAGAGGGTGCTTTCCTCTTGTGGATGTCCTCAATAGAATGAAGACTGATGCCCATGATGGCACTGGCCGAGTTCACAACTCTCTGTTGTCTTTTTCTGTCCTGTGCATTGGCACCTCCATACCAGACAATGATGCAACCAGTCAGAATGTTCTCCATGGTACACCTGTAGAAATTTGCAAGAGGCTTTGGTGATATACAAAACCTCCTCACAAAGTATAGCCGCTGGTGAGCCTTCTTTGTGATTGCATCGACATGGAGGCCCCATGATAGATCTTCAGAGATGTTGACCCCCAGGAATTTTAAGTTTTTAATCCTTTGCTCTGCTGACCCCTCAATGAGGACTGGTTCGTGTTCTCCTGATTTCCCCCTCCTGAAGTCCACAATTAGTTCCATAGTTATGCTCATGTTGATTGCCAAGTTATTGTTGTGACACCACACAACTAGCTGATCTATCTCTCTCCTCTACATGCTTCCATCTGAGACCACCCTGGAGTCATCGGCAAAGTTGTAATTTGAATTGTGCCTCAACCAGTTGTATCATGTACTGCAGCTCACCACACTGTAAAAAAGCTTGATTGGATTTCCACAGTAACCAGTTTTGCTGCATTGAATTTAATGGTTATATTGTCAATTTTGACAAACAACAGAAGATTCAATGATTTGCGATGCAGAAGTCAAATGAATCGTATGGATACAGTTTAGAATCACCTTCAAATGGCCAGGATTAAAACTGATTTAATCCCATTGCAATAATAAATTACAGCCTCAGCCTTAAAAGATAGGACAGCCAGCACATCAGGTACAGTTAAAAGATAACTTTAAGAATCAGATCAGCTACATTTTTACCTGTTTGTAGATTTGCCCTTTCTCTAATTTGCTGATTTTATCCCAGTGCAATTTGCCTTTTTGATTTGCTCTCCTGAACGGTCTGCAGAAAAATTAAATAATTTTCAATGCAAGTCGTTAAAACTCTACTAAAGTGTGTACTCAAACGCTTTTCCAACCCGTCCTTCGCTACACCAAATAAATGGTGCGGCGGCAACGAAGCTGACCCTCAGTTATTGCACTGACCTTCGTTTGTCATTGAAGAATGCCGGCTTCTCTGCTTGTACAATAATGATGTCAAATAGATCTCGCCAATCTTTGCCAACAATGTACTGCATTCCTTTATCACTGTCGCAAAGGAAACAGATACAATTAATAGGTAAAAAAATACCGAAGTTCAAAATTGATGCGTCTCACCCTTAGTTCGCAACGTGCAATCTTAAGCAACTGGAAAATTCACTTATTTGACATCTACCAATCCCCATATGTGCTAGATACCAGGGGTTTTACTGTACATGGTAAATTTAGCAAAACCATCGCCAGAAAACACTGGAAATATTCAGGAGCAGGGCTGAGAATTTCTGACTTTGATTAAGGCAAATTTCAATGGTCTAAAAGGTCCCTTTTCTTGTCACGTAATAAAACATTAAAATGTAATATACACAATATACTTCAACATTTGTCTGCCGCAAGACAAGCAAAGAGCCACCGTGAACATGGTCTGGCACCCCTAACAATAGGAGCAAGAGAGGCAAATAAAGACAGGATGGGAGCAAGAACTGGAAATGGAAATTGAGGAGAAACCATGGGAAGAGGCGATTGAGAGAATTCGTTCTCCCATCTCCTGCGCTCCGTTCAAGGAGCTGCCCAGGGTTCACTTTTCAAAATTCAAACAGGCAGCCATTTATCCTGAAATAGAGGACAAATGCAATAGGAGTATGGCTCCGCTTGTCACCTCAGTCACGTTTTATCAATGCCCAAAATACAGGGGATCTGGAGCAGAGTCTTCAGTACCCTTCCTGAAATATTAAAAGTCAATTTGCAGCCCTGCTGTTTGACTGCAATATTCGGCATCTATAGCAACTCCCTAAATTCTCTACAGAAAGACACTTACATCCCTGTTAGCCAATCTTCATATACTGGATCAGGGCCCTTCTATTACACAATGGATTAACGATATCAGTTTCTTTATTAAACTGTAGAAAATCAAATACACATTAAGAGGGTCCATGGGAAAATTTTGCCACAAATGCTAACCCTTTATGCGGATTTACGAGTGCTTAAGGAGTGAAAGACTAACTGTGAGACAGTTGTCCCTGTACAATCGGTAACATACCGATGATACTGTCAGCAAAAGTGCCAAGGTGGCCAGGGAGTGCGGGGTCCAGTGTGTATCTGAGGATGTCTGTGAACATTGAGTGAATGTGTATTGGTTTTTGTGTTAAAAAAACAATATAGGGGCACAACTTACATCTGTATGATGTGTACAAAGTTGTTTTTTATATTTTGGGTGAAAGAAAAAGCAAAAGTGAGACACTGAGTGTCCGTGGAATCTCCTTCACTGCTCCCGCAGCCACTCAATGTATCTATTTGTGACGCAGATCGTGGCTTTCACTTCAGAATGAAATCAGGAATTCTACTCACACAAAGCTAATAGGACTGTTGGTAATGAGGAAAAGTTTTTTGCCATTGTTGATCAGTCTTTCCAGCACAGAGCCCGTTTTCTCCTCATGGGATATGTATTGTTCTGATTAAGAGAGAAAGGCCCCACACAATTAGTATGCATACGACGCACATTTGCCTTCAGTGGGAGACCCACAGGCGTTCTTCTTTGTCACAATACAGTGGTAACTCAAGCCAAGAATAGTTACAGACATCCTGAATCGCCTTTCAATATCAAATAAAAGATTGGGAGATCGTTTTGTTGACCGCCTTCGCCCTGTCTGCTCAATGCCAAGGACTTCCCAGTGGCCAACCATCTTAATTCCATACATCATTGCCACCCAGACACACCCATCCAAGTGCTGGAGAAATTCAGCGGGTCACAGGCCTCATGCGCTGCCAAATTGAAGCCACCTGCCAAGTGAAGGATCAATACCTTGTAATCCGTCTCACCAGTCTCGAACCAATTTCGACCTCCAATACCCGTGAACCCCCTCCCCCGCTCTCTTTCCCTATCCCTCTACCTCTTTTCCTCCAGCTCCCTGCCCCCTTCCCTTCCTTCTCTATCAAAAAGCTACACTTCTTAGCCCTCTGCCCTCTCCTCCATCATCCCACCTGCAACCACTCATTACTGCTCTTCCCCCACCTTTTTATTCAGCTGTGCAACTATGAATGTTTAGCTCTCCTTCAATATTTATCATCTCTTTTTATGGCAAATACACGAGTACAAGTACATAAATTCTTATGCTACAGGCAAATAGGTACAAAAATACACCAACTACAATAATTAAAACAAAATTAGCCAACTAAAAAAATAGGATTAACAACAATTGTTCGTAACTTAAAGGCTTTCACACACTTGACAATGCCGAGGCCATAGATTTCCACCTAACAGTGCTGCATTTTGTACTGTACTCCCTGCTACATCGATCCTGCAATTCTAAGTCGCGACCGGTGCTAACCAGTGTGTTGCAGCTGATGGTGTCATTGCAAGGAACTGAACTATCACTGTGAAACATGGGCAGAAATTAGTAACAGTTGATTATATACATACCAATATCCTGCTCAACTGCCTGATACAGGATTCCTTTCACATGGACATCTCGAATTACTTCCTGCCAATCAGAAATTGAGAAGCTGATCAATCTTCATATATCCGCTCTCAAGTAGAAAAAAGGTCACAATCTGAGTTGACCATGATAAAATGCATCGATTAATTTTAGCACAGCACTCCAGTTTGGAGCGAAGTTCATGGATACACCCAACCAAACCTTGCACTTACTAACTTCGCACTACAAATTAGCACCTTCAAATATGTTCCTTAATGTGGCACAGCGAAGGAATTAGTACAGCTACTACCTCCCTGCACCAGAGTCCCTGCTTCAGGGGAGTCGATTTAAGATGGAGATGAGGGAACTGCTTTTCCCAGAGGGTGGTGAATCATATTATTAAATCTTACCTTAACATCCTTGTAAACGTAAACGGGCTCAAAGTCAATGTTCTGCCTGACAAAATAGTCATTAACACAAGAAAGCAGTGTCAGCTCTGGCAGTGAGAAGATATCCATAAACTGCTTCATTGCAAATCCATGCGAACTCTGAACAGGCAAAGTGATTTGAAGTTATTCTGAAATACTGGTTGCATTAAATGACACATCTCAGCAAACTTTATTTTAGAAGCTCCATCAAAAGAACTCATTAAAACCCTCCTCTGAACCCCAGATTTGGATTCCAGGACAGAATGAGGATAATAGACGTCCCAGATATACTCCCCAGGAAAGAAGTACGTTAATCTCGTTCAGTCAGAGTCTTACAGCATGGAAACAGACCCTCATGCCCAGCTTGTCTGAGCCGAACAACGCGTCCTCCTGCTTTCATCCCATTTAACTACATTAGGCTCATACCCCACCAATCTACTCCTAACCACCGAGCTACCCAAGTGTTCCCTGAAGCAACCGAACAGACCTGCCTCAATTACTCTGTCCGGCAGATTGCACCATGTTTCCACCACCCTTGGAGCATCTTTCCCATTGGGTGCACCATCATGAGATCAAAACCAGGGAAATCTGATACACACATGATGGGCCAAATGGCTTCTTTACTCGCACAAAAAACAAAGAACCAATCCACTGGAGGAACTCGACAGGTGGATCAGCATTGAAGGAAGAAAAAAAGGTCGATGTTTTGGGTCGGAACCCTTCATCACGGCCAACTATTTCTTCCACAGATGCTACTCAACCTACTGAGTTCATCCAGCAGATTGTCTTTTTCTCCACTGCCCCTCCCCCCCCACGATCTCCACCCCCTTTCCTTGTATCATTTTACATTTGTTGCCCAAACAGTCATTTCTAATTGCTCTGCCACACATTTACCTTGCCATAAAAGTCACTCATATGTTCCAAAGGAACGTGGGTCCCTTCGTATATCTCGATCACTTGCTCATCCGGAACTGGGCTTAACCCCCTGCAGTTAGAATGAAAGTTCGCATCGTGAGTTTGGGACGTCTTCACCTGAACAAGTTTCCATCAGCCAGATGGTATTTTTACAGAAAAAAACAAAAGTCCTTTCAACCATGAATTCATGCACATTCAACCATAGTAAAAATTTAGCTACATTTGTATGTCGTACAATAAACTCATTATCATTCCTCTGGCAAGAACAGCTTATAACAAGTCTGCAGCCTATTAGCTTATATTCGCATTACTTCCTTACAAGAAACATTACAGGGCACTTAATTCAGTATTTTATAAAGAATCATTACATTGGTAGAGTGATAGTAAAAGCCCCTGAATGTTCAAGCTCAAGTTTCTTGTCACGTGTAACAAGGTAAAGAGAGAAAGTTAACTTGGTGAGCAGTCCAGCTAATTACCCCATACAGAGTACAGCAGTGAAAACCTCAGTGCAGATGGATGGCAGGGTTAGCGAGACGCTATTACAGTGCCAGTGACTCAGCTTCAAATCTGGCACTGTCTAGGAAGAGTTTGTACGTTCTCCCCGTGTCTGCTTGGGTTTCCTCCCACCCTTTAAAACTTACGGGGGTTGCAGGGTATTTGGGGAGCACAGGTTCATGGGCCGGAACTGTTTGTCCAAACTTAACAATTAAATTTACAGAGGGAGGTCAGCTGGAACAGATCAAAGACAATGTTATTTTACTCGTGAGGTTTGTTGCAGCTCGAGTCCACTCCAACACTAATCCGTCCCGTTTTCTTCTCATACTCCTTTCAATACCCTCTCCCCTCCAGCTTCAACTGCTCACCTACAATAGCAACATCTTAGAGTGGCCAATCAACTTCTCTTGGGTTGAAGGTGGTCACCAAAGTAAACCCATGTGATCACAGCAAGAGCAGGCAAACTCCGCACAGCACCAAAGGTCAAAGTAAACCCATATGATCACAGGGAGAATATGCAAACTCCACATAGACAGTGTTGGAGGTCGGGATTGAACATAGGAAACTGGAGCAGAGGGGGCAGTGGCTCTACTAACTGCTTCTCCCTAATATTTTTAACTTTCATTTTATAGAACAGGGAGGTCTATAAGATGCTAATTTAAAAAAGATCACAAGAGGAGCGAGAAAAGACATTTAGGTGCAGACCATTCTGCCCATTGTATCTGTTCTGCCAGTCAATGTCCACATCTTATCTGATTGTGCCCTCAATCCCACCCCTAGACTCTGTCGGTCTGCCCTCCATCCCTCAATCGCCGCTCACTTGGCCAATCCCTGCACCTCCGCCTCTTACCCCTGCACTTCCATTGACTTCCCATGTTCTTTCACCCCTTGCCAAGGGCCTCCTTATCTTCAAAGGCTCTGCTCCCAGTGCAGGTTCATTGCCTCAAAAGTCAAAAGGACAGCCACAGTAATCCAGATCCTCCCACAGCTCATTCAATCCACGTGGGACAATCTATCCATTCACCGCTCCCCCTCTGACACTCTGAAACTCCAATGAATACCTCTTGAGGAACCCATTCAAGGTATTAATCCAGTAAATCTTCTCTGAACTACTTTCAATGCATTAATATCCTTCCTTAAATGAGGCCTCAAATACTTTTCATATTCACCTGAGGCATAAACTCCTGATTTTTGCATTCAATTACCCTCATAATGAATAATATAATTTTGATTGCCTTCCCAACTACTTGCTATACATGGACACTAGCTTTCTGTGAATCACCCACGAGGACACCTGCATCCCTCAGAATCTCAGAGCTGCTTTGTGACTACGTGTCTTTGTATCTACATGTATGTATATGACAATAAACTCTCATACACTGCACTGCAATCCTTCATTTTAGGAACGTGTCTCTTCCCAACAAACCCCCCACCCCCCCACCTTTCCTATCAAAAAGACAATCATCATTTTCCTCCACACTACTCTCCAACTGCCCTCTCATTGAACCTATCTATCTACCTTTGCAGCCTCCTTAAAGACCTCTTCACAACTTGCAAAGTGTGATCCTATAAATCAGACTTCCTCAGATAGTTTGAGATTCAGTGAGGTTGATGCCTCATCTTCACCTCCTAGGTGAATCTGGAAAGAATCCAGAAATCATTGCTTTGTGAAGGAGCATGTCTATAAAACTCAGGACCTTCCGCTCAACCACATGAAATCTATTCAGGTTCATTTGGGCCACTTGTTGCTTACTTTGGGTTTAAAAGTAATGGAATAAACAACACAAATCCTGTATATGTGGACAGGTATATATTCTTTTGAAATCACAATGGGCTCAAACTCAATATCTCCTTTACAACCTGTTGGGAACAACAGGTTGAGAATTCAAATTGGTGAAGCACGAAGATGTGATTGTAGTACAAACGCAGAAACGCTGGATGAACTCAACGGGTCTCACAGTGCCCTTAGAAGGTAAAGATATCCAACTGATGTTTCAGGCCTGAGCCCTTCTGAAATTTGGCTAACTGAATGGAGGGTAACAAGCAATGATGGTGGACCAATGCTTTACTCTTTAACAAGGACTTGGTTGAGCGAATTGGGAAAGGTAGAGGGTTTTGGGTGTGGAGAAGGAAAAATTTAGATGATTGTGGACATAGGTCAGCACAACATTGTGGGCTGAAGGGCCTGTATTCTGCTCTAATGGTCTACGTACTCTCTGTTAACATCCCCGCATTTGCAAATGACACAAAACTGATGGGGTAAGCATTGAGGATGCAGAGATTCTGAGCTTTAAAGAGTGGGAAAATGTGGGCAGATGGTTTAACATGGATACAAGTGAGGGGAACCCACCCGCCCGCCCCCCCCACCCACCACTTTGCTTTGAAAGCCAGGTTATCTATCTGATTGGAAAGGCACAACAGGACTGGAAATGCTTTTATACTAGTAAACAAGGGCAAGCACTTAAGAAAGCAAACAGCTTTTGTTGAAAGAGGGTTGAAGCACAAGTCCTTGGTGAAATCCCATCTGGAGTATGATATGCAGGCTTAGTCTAATTTTCCGGAGAAGGGTGTTCTTGCCATGGAAGGAACGCAGGGAAGGTTTAAGACCGATTCCTGGGATGGAAGGACTAGTGTATGAGAGATAGTGTATGGGGTGACTGGCACATATTTAATGGAGTGAAGAAGGAAGAGAGGGGATCTCACAGAAACCCGAAAAAACTGAACAGACTAGGTGCAGGATGGAATTTCTGATGGCTAGAACTAGACATCAATCACAGTCTCATACCTGGTATCCACTTTGAGAGAGGAGACATTTCTTCAACAAGAGAGTCGTGAACTTTCATTTCTATTCTTATTTAGAGATACAGCATGGTAAAAGGCCCTTCTGGTCCAAGAGCCCATGCTGCTCGATTGTGGCCAATTTACCCTATATGTCTTTGGAACACAAGAGGAAACCAGAGCACCCAGAGGAAATCTATGCAGTCACGGGGAGAATGAACAAACTCCTAGAGTCAATGGGAATTTCGAAGCTGGTAGCTGGCGCTATAATAGTGTTGTACTAACTGCTATGTTAGCTGTGCTGCCCCAAACTTGAGGAATTCTCCACTGTGGAAGGCAGTGAAAGCCAAATTACTAAATATTGTTGTCATGATGGAGCAGGCCTGAAGTCCTACTCCTGCTTCTAGTTTCTGTTTCAATGGGTCTGTGCTGCAAATCTCCAAGATTCTACAAATACTGGCAATTCTGTGTCTTCAGATTAAAATAAGACAATGTATATTATAATTACAGCTTAATTACTGGATTTCTTCAGGATAATTCAATGTGTTAAGTGGTTAGGTACGGAAATCTGTCACTACGCGCTCAGTACTGATCTGAAAAGCCAGTCTGGATTGCCTCATCTCTGGAGTAGAACTGGAACCTACAAGGGCCCAATTAGAAACCACAGAGCTTCCACTTAGCCAAGACCCACCCCAGGTCATTGCGAATCATCATCATTTGTCCATCCACTTGCTTAGAGAACAGAGATGTTGTTGAAAAGGCTGCCCATCATTTTTCACTTCCCGCCCAACATCTATTTGAGTTCCTAGCCCTCAATCATTATTCCGGCCCTCCTGATCCAGACTTAACTTCTGTGCTTACTGCATCCCGAAGGATGGGTGAACAAACTGCCTGAGGCACCTGACATCACCAAGTATCTCACCATGCCCAGTTCCTGGAATCTTAATTCACCCGGCAAAATAAACACATTTAATTTTAAGGTAGATTTATCATTGTTGCGACAGATCCTAGCTTGCATTCACTATGTTCCAGGGAGAGACACAGACGCTTGTGCCTGGGGGAAGAGAACGAGCAAGATAACCATTCCACAAAATAGCACCTGTATACGGTTCCCAACTGCATGTAGTGAAAAGCATCAATCTTCATCACAATTCCCTAAAGCAAAAATTGAAAGAAAAACATGAGAAATCAAAGCAGTAGATCAACTGATCTCCTACATCTGCTGCACCATTCAATAAGGATCACCTCAGTCCCCTGACCACTTTATTTATTTAACATCCAAAATCCTATCATTCACAGCCTTTTTTTATATATATAAAATTCAGATTTATTGTCAGAGTACATACATGCTATCACATACAAGCATGAGATTCTTTTTCCTGAGGGCCAGGCAGAATTTCCACTTATTGGTAGTGTAAAAAACTACTCAAGAAAAGATACGTGAACAAAATAGAGAAATATTCAAAAAGAAAATATACAAAAAAAAAACAAACTGTGTAATACAGAAAACAAATAAATAATGTGCAAAATTAGAGTCCTTAAATGAGCCTCTGATTGAGTTTGTTGTTTAAGAGTCTGATGGTGGATATACACATTGAAAGAATCACACCCTCTCTTTAAACTACACGGGTATTTATTCACTTCCAAGATTGTAGCATTGTGAATGTCCGTGAAGATGCAGGCGGGAAGGAGATATGGAGGGGCCAGGGGTCAGTGAGTGTGGGGGGGGGGGGGTGAATGGAAGACTAAGACAAAGGGAGACAAGTAGAGGTGGTCAGGAGGGAGGGAAGAGCAAGGAAGAATAGGCAGAAGGGAGCTTAAGTTGACCGCCAGAGTGCATGCAGTACAGGGTATCACACACAACCCTGAGATCCGGAGGAGTGGGGGGGGGGGGGAAGTAGGCTGAAGAAGGATGAGTAGAGGTGGTCTAGAGGAGGTACAGAGGGGTTGATGGGGACGAGGAAACATGGAGGAATAGGCTGAAGGAATGTGGCCTGGAGGGGGACCAAGGAGGAATACACTGAAGGGAGATGTGTAGAGGTGGTCTGAGAGGGATGGGATACAAGGAGGACAGGGGTTGCAGATCAGTCATACTGAAGCCAGGAAATGACTCATGGGACGATGACCGTGGTGGTGGACCACAAGAGGTTCGGAGGCTGAAGAACCCACAAGCTGCAAGCTGTTGGCGACTCGGGGTGAGGAACCCACCCAAGCTGCGGATCGCTGGAGACTGGCTGGAGGGGTACCAGATATCAGAATGGAGATGTGAGAGGGTGCCGAGGGTGCTGGAGACTTCTTGAGCACGTCGGAGGTTCAGATCAGGTGCTTGAATGCTGATGGTTTTGACTGAAGCTGCAGAAGCTGTGGGAGCACTGGAGGCGAAGTCATGGACTTCCAGTGACTCTGGGGGGGGGACTCTCCTTTACTTCTCTTTCGCTGATTGGAAGGGCCGCTGGACAATTTCTGCTGATAGTGAATCTTTGACTGCCTTACAGTCATGTAAAATCACATTTTCTGTTTTATAACAATAAAAATAATCTTGAATCGTAAAAATAAGAAATCAACACTAACCTTTTGCACATCATAATGAAGTCCACGTATCACAAAATTAGGATTATAATCATAGCTCCTCAGGTCTTCTGGATACTGAGCATAAAAGAGACAATTCCATTACTGCAATGAATCACATCTCATGGGTGCACAGTTGGCGTGGAGGTGAGTGCAACAACACCTTTACAGGGCCAGCGATCGGGACCAGGGTTTGAATCCCACGCTGTCTGTAAGGAGCTCTCCCTGCGTGTTCCCCAGGGGCTCATTTCCTCCCTCGGTT
The DNA here is from genome assembly GCF_036971445.1 of Narcine bancroftii. NCBI lineage: Eukaryota > Metazoa > Chordata > Chondrichthyes > Torpediniformes > Narcinidae > Narcine > Narcine bancroftii. Next base: position 100,343,961 of record NC_091479.1, on the reverse strand, counting down.
CAAAGCGTACCCCACAATGTTATGTCTGCCAAAGCAGCTTGGGTGTAGATTTCAATGTCAATCAACTTTTGATTTATAAGCTCAGGGCACAAAAGATAGCTACTTGTTTTAGAAGCTTGATTGGCAAAATCCCAAGGCATGAATCAAACCACAATGAAGTCATTGTTCCCTGAATGGGTTTCACAAATCAGAAGCAAGAGCAATTGAAAAACAGAGTATGGTGGTGAATTCTTTGCTGAGGTTCTCCTGGGAGCATGCAGATTCTATTTTGAACACTTTGTTTAACTTGAGGATAGAAGAAGATGGAAGGCGAGTCAATACTTGAAAATGGGGAAGTTCACTGTTCATACCATTGGGCTGTTGACTGTCCAGGTGGGATATGAGGTGTTGTTCCTCCAGTCTATGTGGAGCCTCACTCTGGCAATGGAGAAGGTCTGCGATGGACAGATCGGCAGTGGGAATGGGAAGAGAAGTTGAAATGGCAGCCACCAGGAGCTCAGGGGGGGCCACTGCAGACTGAGTGGAGACAAAGATATATTACTGATGTTTTGGGCCTAAGCCCTTCCTCAAGGTATAAGCAAAGAACAGGAAAGTGCCAGAATCAAGACTGAAGACTGGCTGGGGAAGGAATCCAGACCAACTATCAAAAGGTGTTTATTGGATATAATAAGAGGAAAGGTGAGATTTGATTTTGGCTCTGTGAAAGGAGACAGAGGGAAAGGGTGGGGAGGAGGGAGAGCGAAAGCACAAAAGAGCTGGGTGGGGAAAGGCAGTCTGGCCATGCATGAGAGCATAGAGAGACACATCAGCAAGGAAATGGGTTGCCAGTGGGAGATCCAAGCTATTGCGGCGGACAGAGCTGAGGTACTTTAATGAAACGATCTCCTAGTGTCTGCACCCAGTCTGTCAGATATTTCCGTGCGAGTCTTTAAAAATGTTAAACAAAATACTTTAAATTAGTCAATGATGTGTTTCTTACAGAGCTGCCTTTGACTTGAAATTATTGCTCAGTCATTGCCAATAGTGGGCCATAGACTGAAAAAGGTTGAAAACCGAGCAAAAAGGAAACTGTGCTCCTCTCGGCCCCTCTGCCCACTCAGCTCCTTTCTCTTCTCCCTGTATCGACCTATCAACTTTTATCTGTGCTCCTCCTCCTGTCCCTTCCTCCCCCCCCACCCCACGTTTTATTCAAGCATCTGTCTGCTTTTGCTTATACCAGGCCTGAAGCGTTGGTTACCTTTCACTTCCTGTGGATGCTGCGCGACCTGCTGATTTTCTCCAGCACGATTGTGGGTTGCCCTCGACCCCAGCATCTGCCGACTCTCTAGTTTGGCTTCTACTGGAACTCAGCAGGTCAGGCTGCGTGTGAGAATTTTGGGTCGAGACCCTGCATCAGGACGGAGATGGTTGAGAGATGAAGTGAGAGGTTGGCATGAGTGTGGACCGCAGGTGGAACCAGCGAGGTGGGTGAATGGTGCTGCGCCGGGTTTGGCTAAAGTCTAAAGTGAAGGAAAGGTGAAGCCAATCCATGAAGAGAACACAGGGTCAGATCATCTGCTTCCCCAGCTCCTGGGAAAAGTTCGACTCGAAGCTCTGCTCAGAGCAAAGGCTGCACCAATTCCTGGTAAGGCTGACTCATGGAGAACCCTTTCCACCCATCATATAATATCTTTGAGTGACTAGGAGCGTCAAAATCTGGATCTTTTAGGCTGGGAAATAGCTGCTTCTTACAGGCTGAAATGTTTTTAAAATTTAATTTAGACATACAGCATGGAAACAGGTCTTTCTGACCCACGAGCCTCTGCTGCCCCAAATACCCCAATTAATTTACAATATTTTGAGGGTGGGAGGAAACCAGAGCACCCGGAGGAAACCCACACAGACACGGGGAGAACATACAAACACCAAACAGACAGCGCAGGATTTGAAACCTGGTCCCGATCGCTGGCACTGTATTAGTGTTGCATTAACCACTACACCAACCATGCCACTATTATCACATCTGGGACCCTTCACAGTTTCTTTCTCCTAATGCAATTTGACCTTTTTCTTTAAATTTTAGTCTTGACAAAGGGTCCCAACTCAAAACATTGACTGACCATTTTTACCCACAGATGCTGCCTGACTAAGTCTTTCCACCATCTCATTGCTCGCTCACGATTCCAGCATCTTGTCCGTGGTACTCACCTTATGTTGCTCAATGAGGATTTCTCTTGCAGCGTTGAAGATTAAAGTATGCAAGTTGCAGGAGTAAAAAGCTAGAGTATAGTCATAATCAAAGCCGTAAATCTCAATATCTGAGAGGCAAACTTCATTGTTTGCAAATATCCCATCTGGATTAAGAGAAATGGATTTTCCAGGGAAGCTCAGATCTGTGAAAATGAGGATACAGGTTAGTAACCAGAAAAGGCATCCTCCACAAATAACCATGTCTCAAACTGAAAATGTGGGAGGATGGTGGACTTGAGTTAAGCAGAGCTTCGATTGTAAAATGTTTATTATGATTGTCCAAGATCTTTCCCCTCCCTCCCTTCCACCAGAATTTCATCCCTACTCTCAGAATGTCAACACTGGCCCCTTGATCACCCTCGAACTTCATCGTTGGGCCACTGGCAGCCATACCTTCAGCAACCCAAGCCAAGCACGGACAAATGGGATTAGCTCGGATGGGCAACTGGGTGGGCGTGCATACGCTGGGCCGAACGGTCTGTTCCCGTTCTTGATCCTCGGAGATACATACAGAATATGGCAGACGCTGGAATCTGAAGGCAGACTCACTCTACTGGAGGAACTCAGCGGGTCGAACATTATCAGTGAGGGGAAAGATTACTGGTTGATATTTCATGCCGAAACTAAAGATTGCGTTTGACTTCATTTCAGCCCCTGCTATCTTTCCCCCCCTCCTGGTGTTGATCCTTTAATCTCAGATTTTAAAATAGAACTCAATTCCTTTCTTAGCAGGCACAGTGGAGAAAACCACAGGCAAAACCCCGAAATAAATATGTTGAATAGGAAACGTGATACGAGATCAGCAACTCCAAGGATCGAGTACCTTGAATTTCATGCTGACATCTTCTCTATAAATAGAAAGTAATCTGTCACACGAGCTCCTGGGTAGAGACCCAACTCTTACGTATCAGTTTTAAAGATGATGACCGTCTAGAAACATTTCACCCCAGTAAACTCCAAATCTACCATAGGACTCGAGAGAGAGAGAGAGAGAGAGAGATCTGGACAAGTTATGATTTGTAAACACCTTGCTGGAAAAGCATACTTCTACCTCCTTCCCACCACCTTCCCTCAGAGAAGTAAACCTTCCTACTATCACCTCAGTGTTTCTTTTCTTCTACCCTCTCACCTATGACCTTTTACCTATTAGCTCGTGCTCCTCACCCTGACTCTTCCACCCTCCTCCTTTCCATTCAGGCACCTTCCTGCTTTTTGCTCAGGCCCTAAATGTTGGTTCCAATAGATGCTGCATGACCTGCTGAGTTTCCCCTATTGCACTACAATCAGTGTTTAAAGCCCAGAAATACGTTGAACTTGTTCTGGAATCGCCAGGAATTTAAAGTTACTGGAGTTCTAGCCAATTGTTGCTGATGTCCACTGCATTGGGGTATTTTTTTTACAATTTTTCTAGTAAGTGAAATTGTTTGGGGTAAAAAAAAACACCATTCCCATTTCTGTTGGGGTCTCCGACCTCCTTCTGACCTACAGATGCCAACCATGCTTTGTGCTCCCCAGTCATGGGCACTTACATCCTGTAACCTTGTCAACTTGGATGTGCCCAAGGGAGAGAATGGGAACCGAGAACTAAATAGGGAAACTGGGTTGCACTGAGCTGGCATAGACTGCGGTAGCAGAGGACATTTCACATCCGTCAGTGCAGGGGTGGTCCCAGATGAGCCTGACATTCCAAATCCCAGATTTTGGAAGCGGATGTTACCTGTGGGTGGTTCCAATTAACATGGGGCTGCCCTTACTCTTTTTTTTGGAAAAAAAAACTAAAAATAGACTTTATTCACAATAAATTACACTGGATAACAAAGATTTTGCTTCTTGAACACTTTTGGGTGTATTTTATGGATTTTGGACTACTGTTCACAAAAATCATAATTCTCCTCAAATTTTTTTTAGATATAACCTATTCTTGTGATTTCTGTCATATTTTGTCTACTTCAAGTTTACAAAACCATGTAGTACAGCATGTTATTGAAAATTCATTTTCTGCCTTTGCACTTGGACGTCTTCCCAGCTGATCCTGGTGAAAGGTTTCACCAGGATATTGCGATCATGGTATCAGGGCAACTGGAATCCATCAATACTGGCCAACTATTGTTGGACACTAACACGACAGGCATCAGATGCTGAGTACAAACGAAAATCAGTGGTAAAACATTTTTAGATCAGTTGAACTAACGCAATGTGTCAGCGTCATTATGCGATTAGACATGCTAAATGTAATAAAAGCTAATTTAATGTTTCTCCAACTTCCTATGTAATGCAGCAAATCTGAAATTATCTTTTGTGTTCAGCTTGAATTTGTCCATCATAATCACCAATATTTTTAAAGGAAGCTTATCTTTAAAAAAAATTGTTGTCCAGTGTTATTTACAAAAGGAAAATTGTTCAAAGTCTCTGTGCACCCTGGAGGAGTCACGTGATGGAGTAGTGGCCAGTAGGGTAAAACCAGCCCTCTCCAGAAAAGAAGAAGAAAAAACAAAGTTCAACAAATATAAAATATAAGAAATAAAAGATAAAGTTGCAAAGAGAAAGATGGCACCCAAGAAGGAAAAAGTAAAAACAACAGGAAGAAGAAAAGACACCGGAAAAGAAAGGAGAAGGCCTTACCTGCACGAAGGAACAGGGAACCGTGGTGGCGAAGAGCGGCTGATCTCCGAGGTTGGTGTCGGCCCTGCGGAGTCGTGACCCCCCCCCCCCCCCCCGACCAATGGACTGCAAAAATGGCTCTCTGAGCCAAACAAAAGTGCGCAATTGCACATGTGCGAGGAGTCACACAAGAGCAGTGCGCAATCTAAGGTAAAGGAAAACACCGACGGGAGGGGAGCTCAGCTGAGGAGTGGGCAATCACAGCATGACCAGCTGAGGGACGCCCGACACCAGGGCTCTCAGCTGGAAGATGAGGAAAGCGGCAGGAGGGAGTGAAGTACCAGATGAGAAAGAAAGTCGACGGGGTGAATGGCATGAAGAGCAGCAGCAGGAGGCCCGACAGATGAGCAGCTCAGAAGGAGAGGACCAACAGCAAGAGGCCAAGCAAGAAGAGGCCCGACAAAGTGAGCCAAGCAACTCATCAGAAAAATCAGAAGAGACACAGATACAAAGAAGAGAAGACGACACAAACACAGGTACAGACACAAGAAAAGGAAGAAGAAGACCAAGATCTTCACAGAGAAATAGAAGGTAAAACAGATGGACAGAATATAGATAATGGTTTTTTTCAAGAACAAATGAGATAATTAAAAGAATGGTTGTCATTAGAATTTAGTGAAATTAAAAGAAAAATGAAAAGATCAGAAGATAAAATACAAAGATTAGAACGGGTCATGACAGAACCTGTTTCCCAGGGCAGGAATAGCAAACACCAGAGGACATGTGTACAAAGTGAAAGGAGGGAAATTTAGGGAAGATATCAGGGGTAAGTCTTTTTTACATAGAGAGCTGTGGGGGCCTGGAATGTTTTTCCAAGGGTGGTGGTGGAGGCTGAAATATTAGGGGTATTTAAGACACCCTTAGACAGGCACATGGATGGAAGAAAATAGAGGGTTATGGGGTAGGGTGGGTTTAGTATTGTTTTAGTAGGTATATATAGGTCAGCACAACATTGTGGGCCAAGGGGCCCTTTACTGTGCAGGAATGCTCTATGTTCTAAATAGGGAAAAGATTAGAAAATGTGGAAGAACGAGAAACGGCTGTAGAAATGGAAGTAAACGACTTAAGAGGAAAATTGGAAGAAAATGATAAAAAAATTAAAGAAACACAAGAGTTGTTGGCTCAGAAAATTGATGTTTTGGAAAATTATAGTAGGTGAAATAACATAAAAATAGTGGGCCTGAAGGAAGATGAAGAAGCCACAGATATGAAGGAATTTATACAACAATGGATCCCGAAGCTCCTGGGAATGGCAGAAATGCAGGAAGAAATGGAAATAGAAAGGGCACACAGAGCACTAGCTCCGAAACCGAAGACACATCAAAAACCAAGATCCATCTTAGTAAAATTTTTGAGATATATGACAAGAGAAAATATACTGGAGCGGGCAAGGAATAAAATTAGAGAAGATAATAAACCATTGGAATACGAGGGTAAAAATTTTTTTTCCCAGACATAAGTTTTGAACTCTTAAAGAGGAAGGAGTTTAATACAGCAAAATCGATCCTATGGAAAAAAGGTTATAAATTCATGTTAAGACATCCAGCTGCGCTTAAAATATTTATCCCCAGAGAGCAAAACAGACTGTTCTCGGATCCGGAGGAAGAACAAGAATTTGCAGAATGCTTGCAGGACAGAAGGAGAGATGAAGAGATGTAATAAGAATGAAGAATGGTGATAAAGTATATATAAAGATATAAAAACAATGTATATGTAAAGAACTAATGAAGGGGAAAAAAAGGGAAGAAAGTAAGGGAAAAAAAGGGAGAACTTTGTTATATGTGTAAAAAAAAGTGTTTTCTAAAAGGGGTGGAAGAGAATAACCGTCACTGTGAAATCAGTTGACGCTTGAGAACAGGATCGCAATCCAAATGGAAAGGGGAGTTGTGGTTGCCTGGCAAGGGATAAGGGGCAATTCAGAGAGGGGGGGAATATTTGGGGTTAAGGGAATATTGGATGTGGGAGTTGTTGGAGTATTTTATGTTTTAAATGTGTTGTCATACTTTGAGTTTAAAAAGGGAAAACTGAGAGATGAAAATAGGGAAAATGGGGATGGTGGTGGTGAGGAAGCGGAAATGAGGTGTAAACAGGATATGAGATAGCCACATTGAAGTATATGACTATAAACATTAATGGATTACATAAGCAAATTAAAAGGAAGAAGCTATTAAATTTACTGAAAAAATAGATATAGCATTTGTGCAGGAAACGCATCTAATTGAAGAGGAACATAACAAATTAAAGAGAGACTGGGTAGGATACGTAGCGGCAACATCATATAATTCAAAAGCTAGAGGTGTAGCTATATTAATTAATAAAAATGTACCAATCAAAATAGAGGAGGAAATAATAGATCCAGCAGGGAGATATGTAATGATAAAGTGTCAGATATATTCAGAATTTTGGAATTTGCTCAATATATATGCACCTAATGAGGAGGATCAAAAGTTTATGCAGGATATTTTTTTTGAAGATTGTAGATACACAAGGAAATATATTGATAGGAGGGGATTTTAACCATAATTTGGATCCAATGTTGGATAAAATTGGACAAAAGACAAGCAAAAAGAATAAAGTGGCTAAATTTATGGTTAAATCAATGCAGGAAATGAAACTTATGGATATATAGAGGAGGTAGCACCCAAGCGAGAAGGAATACTCATATTATTCAAGTAGGCATAAAACATACTCAAGGATTAATATGTCTTTATTGTCGGCCCATATTCAAGGTAGAGTTAGAAAAATTGAATATAAAGCTAGATTACTATCTGATCATTCACCCCTGTTATTAGCAATAGAACTGGAGGACATCCCACCAAGAACATATAGATGGAGGTTAAACTCCATGCTACTTAAAAGGCAGGAATTTGGAGAGTTTATTGAATGCCAAATTAAAACATATTTTGAAATAAACATGGAATCAGTGAAAGACAAATTTATATTATGAGACGCAATGAAAGCGTTCATCAGAGGGCAGATAATAAGTTATGTAACTAAGATGAAAAAGGACTACAATTGGGAAATAGAGCAGTTGGAAAGGCAGATAGTAAGTACAGAAAAGGAACTAGTAAAAAGGGATGATATAACGAAAAGGAGAGAATTGGCGGATAAAAAAAAACTGAAACATTACAAACGTACAAGGTTGAGAAGAACATAATAAAAATAAAGCAAAAGTATTACGAACTGGGAGAAAAAACACATAAAATATTAGCCTGGCAACTTAAAACAGAACAAGTTAAAAGAACTGTATTGGCATCAAGGAAAAAGGACAAACAAATTACATATAATTTGTATAAAATAGATTAATGAGAACTTTAAGGAATTTTAGGAACAATTATACTAAACTTAGAATGAGGGGAAAGATGATAAAATAGAAGAGTTTTTAACTAAAAATTAACTGCCGAAATTGTAAGAGGAACAAAACAAACTAATAAAACCATTTGAAATAGAGGAAGTACAGGATATATTAAAAAAGATGTCGAACAATGAAACGCCCAATAGAATTATATAAAACATTTAAAGAGTTATAAATTTCTCCTCTCCTGGAAGTAATGAACCAGATAGAAAAAACACAAAACTTGCCAAATTCATGTAAGACAGCAATAATTACAGTAATACCAAAGACAGGGAAGGATCCACTAACACCAGCATCAGATAGACCAATATCTCTACTTAACTCAGATTATAAGATAATAGCAAAATTATTAGCATACAGATTGGCCGATTGTGTACCAAAAATAGTAAAACAAGATCAAACTGGATTTATTAAGAAAAGACAAACAGCAGATAATGTCTGTAAACTTATTAATCTAATTCATGCAGTTCAAGGAAATAAGAAGCCAACAGTGGCTGTTTCTTTAGATGCAGAAAAAGCCTTTGACAGAGTAGAATGGAACTATTTATTTAAAGTATTACAGAGGTTCAATCTACCAGAAAAATATATTAATTGGATTAAAGCATTATATAATGGACCTTTGGCAAAGGTAACAGTAAATGGAAATGTATCAAACCAATTTAAATTAAGTAAGTCAACTAGGCAGGGATGTCAATTATCCCCCTCATTGTTCGCTTTAGTAATAGAACCATTGGCAGAACTGATAAGAACAGAAAATAAAATAAAAGGGATAAAAATAAAGAAGGAGTATAAAATCAGCTTATTTGCAGATGACATCATAGTATACCTAACAGAACCTGAAATATCAATAAAAGAACTACATAAGAAATTGAAGGAGTATGGAGAAATATCGGGGTACAAGATCAACGCAAATAAAAGTGAAGTGATGTCAATGAATAATGTGGATTAAAAAAGAATCACCATTTAAATGGCAAACACAAGCAATCCGATATCTAGGTATCAGGTTAGATAATAACATAAGCCATCTGTACAAACTAAATTATCAGCCACTAATAAAGAAATTGCAGGAAGACTTAGAACATTGGAAAGAATTACCGCTAACGTTGATAGGGAGGGTAAATTGCATTAAAATGAATGTCTTCCCAAGGATACAATACTTATTTCAATCGTTGCCAATTCCCTTAACAGAGAAATTATTTAATGAACTAAAGAGAATAATAAGGAAATTCTGGTGGAAAGGTGGGGGGGGGTAACCGAGGGTAGGGTTAGATAAATTAACAGAGAGGTATAACCAAGGTGGTTTGCAGTTACCAAACTTTAAAAATGATTATAGAGCCGCACAATTAAGGTATTTATCAGATTTTTACCAGACTAGACTAAGATAGAACTAGATAAAATAGGGGAGAAGGTACATATACATTATAAGTGGGATGAAAAGCTGGTGCAATATAAAAGCTCACCAGTACTGCATCATTTACTTAATATATGAAAGAAGATCCACTTAGAAAGGAAACAAATGAATTACCAAATACCAAAATTGTTGACACAAAACCCACTAATCCCTTTTACAATAGATAACCTTTCCTTTAGAGAATGGAAGAGAAAAGGAATCAAAAAAAAGAAGACTGTTTTTTGGGAAATAATTTATTAACATTTGAACAGTTGAAGTACAAATAGGGAATAACCCATGGTACAATGTTTACATATCATCAACTGAAAGCTTATTTAAAGGATAAATTGGGAAACAGACTGAGATTACCAGAAGGAAGCAGCTTTGAATATGTGATTACAGATGCAACGATAATTAAAAGATTTATAACGAACATCTACATTAAGCTGCAAGGAAAATGATGAAATAAGCTATAAACCCAAACAAGAGTGGGGAAAAGGATTTAAACATAAAGATAAAAAATGAAACATGGGAAAAGTTATGTTTTGGAACTATGAAGAATATAATAAACACAAGGTTACGCATGATACAGTATAATTGGTTACACAGGTTAAATATGTTTTTATAAGAGGAGGAAAGATTAAAACAAGAGGACATGAGTTAAGAATTAAGGGGCAGAGGTTTAGAGGTAACATGAGGGGGAACTTCTTTACTCAGAGAGTGGTAGCCGTGTGGAATGAGCTTCCGGGAGAAATAGTGGCGGCGGAGTCAATTGTATTATTTAAGAAAAGGTTGGACAGGTATATGGATGAGAAGAAGATGGAGGGTTATGGGCATTGTGCAGGGAGGTGGGACTAGAGAGGGGTGTTTGGTTTGGTGCGGACTAGAAGGGCCTAATGGTCTGTTTCCGTGCTGTAATTGTTATGTTATGTTTATGTTTAAAAGTTAAAAGATGGGATCCGACATTATCAGATAGGTGTTTTCGCTGTAAGAGGGAAATGGGAACAACAGTACATGCAATTTGGGCATGTACGAAAGTGAAAATGTTTTGGGAAGATCGAAATCAGATATTAAATAAAATCACAAAAAATAACATTCCAAAAATTCCAGAGATCTTTCTTCTAAGTAATATAAGAAGTAAAGAATTAGGCCTCAAATTGGATAAAGTGCAAAAAAGATTTATTATGATAGACTTAGCTGTAGCAAAAAAATGCATAATGTCAGCTTGGAAAATGGAAGAGAGCATGAGAATACAGCAATGGTACATGGAAATGAATATATGTATTCCATTGGAAAAAATAACATAACTTAAAAAATAAAGTCACATTATTTGAACAAATTTGGGAACCGTACATGGAACATAACAGAGAGGGCTTGCCTCGGACCTCCACCCCCTAAACTGATAAGTAGACAAAATGACTTGATCCAGTGTGTAAAAGTAGATGACACATTTTTCATGTTTATTTTTCATTGTGTGAAGACATTGTTTAATGGTTTTATTGTATTGTATATGTTGAATATTTATTGGTTTTGGAGGGGGTGGGAAGGGGGGGTAGGGGGGAAAAAAAAGGAGAAAATGCCACGGTGTATATTTAATGAGAAATGTTTGTATATATTTTGGTTGATATGGTTCAGTGTGAAAAATAAAAATTATTTTAAAAGTTTCAGTGCACCCTTAGCATATCATATCCATTCATTTCCATCACTGTATATTGTTATATTCATTTTCTATTTAGCTGCTTTGCCACCACTGTGACATCTTGTCGTTACTCCCTCCCCCCACCATTGTTTGAGGAACTTCCCCATAGTATCAGCCCAGTGACAGAACGACTCAAGACCATTCTCAACAGGAGCCATACAGCCCCCCTCCCCCGGGTCCGCAGCACATTTCAGGGGGCCATGGTTGAAGTACAGAAGAAACCAAATCTTGAGTGATTCATAAGGAAGGGGGCTCATAAAGTTTGAGCAGCGTCCTAACAAGGCCATACCCAAGAAATGGCTGAGAATGGCTGCTATGGACTGTTGTCCCTCCTCACAATGGCCTCAGCAAACTTCAGTGTGTCCATTACCCACCAACGAACTCATAGACTTTATGGGGGTGATCAAGGTAGCTGGAGACCAGGTCATGGGATGTGACGTTCACACATTAGGCTCAGCGTCTAATGCACGTTCACGTGCTCTGTCACTCGCTTTCTCCCTCTCACACAAACACAAGCAAATGAGCTCAGGCAGACGGCCCTTGCCCATCTTCTCAACTCTATCACCATATCTGGTTTCCATTCCAAATCCAAGCTCAAGTGCCCAGCCTCCAGTCCCAACTGATAGTCCTGTGTCTCCACATTTACCTGGCAAGGATGCCACGGCCACGGTGTAGCTTGGCTCTGCAATGTGATTCAGTGGATTTGAATCTCAGCATGGTTGAATAGATAGCATTGTAGGGCGACTGAGTGCCAGTGAATTGCTGAGTCAGGTGGGGAAGTCAGCTGGTAAAGGAAGGGTGCAGTGATTTCAGACCAGAGGAATAAACCACTAACACTTTTATCTTGAATACTTATCACCAAGAAGTCACTGACAGGGAATAAAACACCTACGTGTGTAGACATAACAATTGCAGTAAAAACACAATGCTGGAGAAATTAAGCAGTTCAAAGAGCATTTTTTAATACAGCAAAGATAAAGGCACAATTAATGTTTCAGGCCTGAGACTTGCATTGTTTTTTGGATCCAAGATTGAACAATAGGCTGTGAAAGTTGCCTAAAAGATTGGGGGGTGTGGTTGATTTGGAAGGTGATTGGGATGAGAGCAGATGTAACTATGGCGAGTTGAGCTCATGACTACACACCCAGTCACAACGGGCAAATATGTACCAGCTTCAGAAGTTAAGCGAGGGAGCGCTTCCCCTCTCCACCCTGGGTAGGGAGGGAGTACCCCTCTTCTCCTTCCCCACACCAAGTAAGGAGAGAGGGAGCGCCCTCCTTCCCCCACGCGGCTAGGGAGGGAGCGCCCTCCTTCCCCCACGCGGCTAGGGAGGGAGCACGCCTCTCCCCCGGCAAATGGAGAGCCCCTTCGTGCATATAAATAAGGGAGCGCCCCTCTCCCCCAGGGGAAAGAGGGGGAGCGCGGGGGGAGCGCCCCTCACCCCCAGGGGAGAGAGGGGGGAGCGCCCCATACCCTAGCCCCTGGGGCTCTTACCTTTCTTAGTGCCGTGGTACAGCTCCCACAGGTGAGCCCTGGGGTTCGCCGCGCTGTCCATGTACGGAGCCCGGGCTTGCGCGGGCAACGCGCCGCCTCGGCGCCCAGGCGAGTGCCGCAGCCACTGGGAACCGCACGCCCAGCGGGTGCCGACGAGCCGAGAGGCAGCCCAGCGCCAGCCGGCCAGCGGCGGAGCCAGGGCGGCCGCCCCGGACAGAGCGACCCGCTGCCAGCCTCTCCTCGCCGCCGGACCTGTCATCTGCAGCGGAGCGCTGCCTTCCGCGTCCTGCCGCTGCCCTTGCCCGAGCCGCAGCGACAGCCCCCAACACCCTGCTCACTGTCGTCACTTCCCCGGCCCGAAGACTCAGCCAGTCCCACACGAGGCAAGGGGAGGGCTGCAGCTCCCCCAAGCCGGGCGCAGCACCTGTCCGCAGGTTCTCGCAAACCCTGCAGAACGACCAAAGGCCGCTTCCCCATTGCACAGGGAGAGGGGCAATCACAGCGGGTGCAGACGCTTTGAGACTTGATAATGTGACAGTATATCGAGGTGTTTGGGAAAGGATTGTTGGAGCAGGTCACCCATCTCCTGCTCTTATCCCTTTTGCGAGAGAGCTCAGACTCCTGCTGGACTGTTGCTTGAAAAAGGAACCACAGGCAGTGGCAGCTTTATCTGGCCAAGAGCATTTACTGTCTGGAAGGTCCGCAGGCAGAGAGCAGAGAAGAACAGCAGGCTCTGTTCTCAGAGAGGAGAGACAAGCTGGCCTGGTCAAAGGAGAGGACTGGCTGTCCAGTGTTTCCCTTGGAATAGGAGAAACAGAAAGGAACTCCGTGGTGACCTAAAACAAGCAAAACTCTCTCTGAAAACCCACAAGAACCCTTCGGCGTGGTAACCATTTCCCTGTTAAGCACCAAAGCCTAGTGAACTTGATTCATGTTAACTTCTGTGCACAGTACAAGAATTGCCTGCAACCAGTGAGATTGGACTGTGAACCAAAGAACTTTGCTGAACTGACACACACAGGCGCTTAGAGTTAGAAGGGGGTTGAGTGAGTCAATAGAGACAAGTGCTTAAAGAAATCTCTTGGTGCCTGCCACATTGACCACCGCCAGTGGGCTGATAACGCCTCCAACCGTGCATCTTGGCGCCTCACAGTTCGGCGGGCAGCAACCTCCTTTGAAGAAGACCGCAGAGCCCACCTCACTGACAAAAGGCAAAGGAGGAAAAACCCAACACCCAACCCACCAATTTTCCCTTGCAACCGTGCCTGCCTGTCCCGCATCGGACTTGTCAGTCACCAACGAGCCTGCAGCTGATGTGGACGTACCCCTCCATAAATCTTCGTCCGCGAAGCCAAGCCAAAGAAAAAGTTAAAATTTGATTCTATTTTCATGTTCAAAGATCATTAAAAGCAACTTTTGTTTAAGTAACCCTTTGTCATGGTGCATATCTGTTGCTGCTGGGTTTTGGGGTCCTCGGGACTCGGAATAGTTCTGACCCACAATGTTGACTTGTGCAGATGCATTAAGTTGCATCACACAAACATGATGGAGAAATCAGCAGGTCATGCGACATCCATAGAAAGTAAAGCGTAACCAATGTTTCAAAGATGTACCTTTCGTCTTTGGACTCCCATCCCCTCATTTTCACAGTGCAGAATTTCTAATTCCATGGACTGGACCCTCTAATTTTTAATAATGGACTCCAACCTCTATACACCACTATACTGAAGCTCTCAAACCCCTGCATTCTCAGTTACAAACCCAACCAGCCATTTTCTACTACCGCCCTCCTCTGCCAAGCAGGACTTGTTCTCACCCTCAATAACTTGTCCTTTTAGCGCACACCTTTTTATCTTGGCAACATTTTATGGGAGCATAATTGAGAGGGTCCTGTCTGGCTGCATCACTGTGTGGGGCAGTAGCTGCAAAGCATCATACCAGAAGTCAATGCAGAAGATCCTCAAAACAGTTGAGAAGATCACTGGGGTTTCCCTTTCCTCTACTGACGACAATCACTGGGAGTGTTGCTTAAATAGGGCTCAAAGAATTATTGTTCGATGGAGCAAAACGTCGGATGAACCAATTATGGCAGGCGATGATCTGTGAATTGTAGAGATCAGGGCACTGGGGTGGGGAGGTGTGGAAGTTCAGAACAAAGGGGGCTCGGTGGTCAGGGAAGCTGGAGAGGGTTGCAAACAGGGAATGGAGTGGACAGGGTTAAGTATCTCATCAACCCTAGATGAGGCAAGTCAAAGAAGTATGGGAACATTGTAGAAATATTGGAATGGATGCTGGAACTACTAATATAGATGTCATGGCTGAACAGAAATTGGGAGAAAGAAAAGGAATCCAGACAAGATTCAGACATACATTTGGGGATTTTTCTTCATTCTGATAAGAATTCTTCTGTCTTCCTTGGAATACCAGTCCCTTTGCACCTCCCTCTTCCTAATGATATTCCATCTGTTGATTTTGGTAATCCTGAGGTTTGGGCAACGTCTCTTACTGTTTTATTCTTGTTTTCCTGCCTAATAACGGCTTCTTTGACTTTCATTGGCACGACTCTGGTCCACAGATTGAAAAAGTGGCAACTGCAGACTCCAAAGGTCAAAAACTTAGACCTGCACCAATAAAGCAATTAAACACAACTGAGTAATCGCAAACACCTGTGGAGCCCCAATGTCCCAAATATTATGGTACCCTGAAATGAGGAGGCCATGAATTTAAAAAGTACTGCAATTTCTACATGGTCAAACCAAAATATATACAAATTACCTTGCATAAAATCAGGAATGTGCACTTTAATTACATGCGAAATGTTTAATTACAAATTTAAAACTGTGGAGCACAGGGGCAAATAAAGGAAAAAAGTGTCTTTGTCTCAAACATTATGTAGATTCCTTATGTAGAGGAATTCCTTATTCCTTTAAGCAGAGCCTGGGTTCAGCATGGGGATTTTCTTTGGTAAAGTAATCCCAATTCAATGGGAGTTACTGTGACTAAAACAAATCATTGTGTGTGATTATCTTAGCTCTGAAAAGTTTTGTTTTATTTATGATTTTTCCCTAATATTCAGTGTATTCTGAAAATTCCAATGGACATCTAATAGAATAACTCCTACTTAACAAAAAGTCGAGTTTAAGGGGTTTATCGTGTATGGAAGTGAGTAAAAATAATCAAATTTTATGCAAATTTGACCTATTTCTGAATTGAAATCTGTTCATTTATATCTACATTGAACAATAAGGCTATTCGATTAGACAAAACACACCAAGATGCTGCAGAAAAATCAGCTGGTCTTTCACTGACCATAGAAAATAAAGATATATTGCTGATGTTTCAGGCCTGAGTCCTTCAAGGAATAGGCAAAGAATAAGCAAAATAAAAACAGGTAATCTGCATATCGAGAGAGTGCTGGCTGGGGGAGGAGTCCAGACCAACAAAAGGTGTTAATTGGATATGATAAGGGGAGAGGATAAAATTGATTTTGTCTGTGTTAAAGGAGACAGAGGGAAAAGGGAGAGAGATCGATCTGGGGGAAGAAGTGGGGGTGTTTTAATGAAAGCCAGAGAAGTTGATGTTAATACCATCCAGTTGGAGGGTACCCAAATGGAAGATGAGATGGTGTTCCTCCATTTTTCAGGTGGACTCAGTCTGGCAGTACATGAGACCATGAATGGGAGTGGGATGGGGGATTAAAATGAGTGGCCACTGGGAGATGCACCTATTTCGGCAGACAGAGCTGAGGTGCTCAATTAGTCAGTACAGAAGCATTTAGCCATTCTCAGGTAAGGAGACAAGCAGTTTCCAGAGTGCTGGCTTTGCCAAGGTGGGTCTGACCGGTGGTGTTTGAGGGAGTGATTCCATAGGGTGACGTTGGTGTCAGGGATTTACCCTACATTAGATGGATGGTCTGGAGAGTTACAGTTACCCAGGCAGCTACAGGTGCAGTACCTTGAGCTGGATGATTGAAAGATGGAGCAGAATCTGGGGTCACTGGGGTGCATCTGTACGGCTGAGAACTTCACTGATAGAACATTTGGAAAGGTGATCACTTTGCAGCTTAAGTGGGAACAAGCAAAGACGGTAAGCATGTGTGGAAACTGGGAGGAGCAGAACTGGTGGTGCAGAAGTCCTCCGAGTCAATCTCATTCTTTGACATTTATTTTCAGAGAAGATTTAAATTTTAAATTTAAAAATAAAGCACAGTAAAACGTCCTTTTCAGTGGTCTTGTGAAAAGGTGTTCTTCATTTATAATCTACGGGCTCTACCCCACATTCAAGCATGAGAGTGATCATGGATAGTTTAGGATTCTGGTAGGCAGATGGAGCCTCATCCCATCTTTTGGCTGGAGAAAATGTGAGAAAGAAAGATAACTACATTTATTTGCCTTTTTATGACTTTGTTCTTTACTTGTGATAATCGGACATCCTGTCACTCTGTCAATGAAACATTTAAGGACATGCTTTGTGAACCAAACTAGTAAACAAGGAAGATTTGACTTTAATATTGTCTTTCTAATGCACTTTGTCCTACTTTGTCTAATCTGAATGCATAAAAACTCACGAAAAGAAAATCTAGGTTACAGCTGAATTCTACTGCCTTCTGGCTAAGTACCAGCAGAGAAACACGCCATCTATTTCATCTTTATCTCGGTATTCTTTCGAATCTTGTGCCTTTTTGGCAGCAAAGATTTGGAAGGGTTTGAAGTTGCCAGGATGAAGGAAGCCCGCTAATTCTTTGTTCCGAAGCTACTTTGGTTCTTGAAGGTGGCACTTGGATGTTAATGCTGCGCCCAAATGCAGACGCTCATTTCCGGTGCATCTTCCCACCGTCGCTATAAATTGTGTGCGTTCTTTCAATGCTGATATTATATTCTCACACTCACTCTAACTTCCCTCGCTTGCTATAAATTGCTGGCGTGTTTCAGTGACTCTGGGGCAACTCTTCTTGCTTCTGTTTCTCTGACTGTAAGAGACATTTCAGGCAATTTCTGCCAATTGTGAATCTGTCTGTCTTACAGCAGACAAAAGGAAATTTTGTGTAATATGACACTGTTTTATTAAATGACAATAAATTAAAACTTTCTCAACAAGGTACCTTCTAAATCAATCACCTTCTAAATCAGTTTGTAAATAAATGCAAACATCCCCATGCAATTATGTATGTACGTGGAAATAAAATTACAGAATAATATGCAGATTTCATACCTAGTTTAAAAATTGTAAGGGCTCAGTTAAGATTGATTTGACTGATCTGTAGAGATATGGCCTGACTTATATTTTCTTCATGAATCTTCATCACTTGTCTGTGAATTCCTTCTGCTTGTCTCCTGTCAAAGCTAATAAATTTAAAAAAATAGTGTGTAAAGATTTAAAGGCCTCTCACTGTCCATCCAAACCATTCGTCGAATACCAGCTGTAAATGATAAATCAGTTGTGAAGGACTTTCTTAAAATGTCATTCTTTCCACGAACCTGTGTTGATGCGAGAGCAAGTATCTATATTTTTCTCCCTAGATTATTTGTGCTTCTTTCATATTTTGAGAAATTTCTCCACTTTTTACTTCCTATGACCTGCTGAGTTTCTCCAGCACGGTTATGTACTGCACTAACCCAGTGCCTGCAGACTTTCTTGTTTATCGTCTCCTTTTTATACCCAATTTCAAGAAAACCACTGATATTAACATTGATTTATCTGATTTACATTAGCTCCCCCATCTCTCTCTTTCCTTATCCCTGTCTCCTTTCCTTCAGCTCCCCTCTCTGTGTCTCTCTTTCTTTCCCTATCCCTATATCTTGTTTCCTCCATCTCTGTATTCACAGACAAACCCCCCCCCCCCCTGCCCTCCTATCCATGTACAGCCTCTTGGCTGATGGCCTGTACTCCCTGTGCTCCTTCTTTCCTCCTCACCACCCCCCCACCCCCAGCTCTTTTATTCAGGCACATGTTTGCCTTTTGCTTATACCTTGATGAAGGGCTCAGGCCCGAAACATTGGTGATATGTGATATATCTTTGCCTCCTATGGACAAGGCAGGACCTGCTGAGCTTTTCCAGCATTAAAATCACAGTGTCTGCAAACTTTCTTGTTTCACTCCATTCAACGGCCAAATTGGATCAAGCTGTAATGACAGCTATAATTCCACAGACCTGGCACAACTTGGCAGGGCCAAAACAAACTTTACAAGAACTGTTTTGATCTTACTGAACACCAGAACAGGTTTAACAGACCATATGTCCTGCTCCTTTTTTTTTAAAATTTCTTCTGCCTTTATCTCCTGTAACACAACACATTTAAATGAAGGTGAATCGCTATCAAGAAGGTCAAGTAGCTAAGCCATGGAGACATTGGTGGACTTCAAGCATAAGACAGATGCATCATAGCATCCCGTGTCTGCAACCTCTTACACAGATTCTCACAATTCTTCCTGTTCCAAACATCCAGTCCAGATGAAATGGAAGGGATGGCAGAGATATTGGTAATAACAAGAAGAGAGATTTGTACAATTACCTTTCTGATTTTGCAGAACAGGACAATAGATCCCCCAGGTGTTCCAGTATCTCACCAACAAGGGGATGTGATTCACCATACCACTTCCGCCCGATAGTCAATGCCACTCCGAAACATTGTTCAGCATCAGAAAATTTACCTACATGGATTCTAAGAAGACAGAGAAATTATTTTGATCAGAAGTTTTAAAGGATGGTCAATTAATAACACTGTAACTTCTAAGAAGTCAATTTTAATACAAAAAGAAATGAAAAAATCATAATGAATTAACAACATAATCTAAAAGTTGACTTTCAAATTGTCTACAAAGATTCTGGGTATTCCCAGAATCTTTACAAGCACGGGTATTACTGTAATTCAGGAAACAGCAAATTCCCATGGACAGAAACATAATGGTGGCCAGGTAATCAGATGGCCAGGTCAGCGAAGAGTATTTCTCCTGTTCTTGTCCAATTAGTGTTCTTGGATTTTAATCCACTTCAGAGAGCAGATGAAACCTTGATTTCTTGATTCCTCATTTCATTTCTGAGGCAGTACTTCTTCTCAATGCTTGACATGAGTGTTTTGGGGATGGTACCCGAGATCATCATCTCAAAGAGAGTTAAAGTTACATCTAAGGCTTTGATCATTTTCATTTTGGAGAATTTTGCCAATTTGCGAGGGGTGCCTTATCCACATGCCCACATGAAAAAAAGAGGTAGGGTAACAATAGTTAAGTCAACTAATTAATTTCATTCAGATATATAGGATTAAAATCAACTTCTGTCATGAGGGTAGAAATGTAGATTCATTATTGCGTGCAATTTTCTATCATGTATTTATAATAATTATTCTTATCATTCATAGCAATTATGTATTTTAATTCCAAAATCCATTATAAATTACAAACTGTACTTAAGTGTCATTAATGAAGATAGTGTAAGAATTCTGTCATTATTCAATTCTGAAACATATTACAGTCAATTGCAGTCCCAATGGCAAATTAAAAAGGCATTTACCAACTTGTCTGCAATCCATCACCAATAATTGATATGCTTTGCTCTGAAAATTATTCGAAGTTGAATCAAGCATTACATATTATACACCATGCTATGAACTGGGGGAATGTTCACAGAATTCATTTCCACAGAGGGCAGTAGAGGCAGGTTCATTAAATCTATTTAAGAGGGAATTTGATCTGTTTCTTCAGTATAAGGGTATTAAATGTTACGGAGAGAAGGCGGGGACGGGGTACTGAACTTTAAGATCAGCCATGATCTCGTTGAATGGCGGAGCAGGCTCGAAGGGCCGAATGACCTACTCCTGCTCCTATCTTCTATGTTTCTATGTTTCTAACTTCAGGCTAAAGGTTAGTGAGATAATTTGAATAAAACAATTCTGAACTGGAGTAATATATTGTAAATAAATGATCATATTAACTGAATTCTACACATGTGTTTAAGATTAAAATAACCAAGTAGAAAAATAGTCCCACAGTTAAGTATCTTTCAGCTTTATCTTTGTCTATCTCTGGTAATATGCAAGCTATCAATAAAGATCTGAACAGAAAATACTATAAACAATTGACAGGTCAAGCTGTTGGAGAAGAGAACAGCCTGTCATTTTTTTTAAATCATGCCTGCTGGATATAACAGGGAAATGAGGGAGAGAAATATCAAAAGGAAAGGACTCCAAAAACAGAGAATGAAGGATTTAAAGAAATAAAAGTTTCACTACCGTGTAAGTACAGTAGAAGTCCAAAAATCCGGATGCCAGAAATCTGAACCACCTGAGAATCTGGACTTTTCGAAAACTCTCAAACTTTTAAAATTTCATGGGCTTTTGTATGTGCCACAAATGCACAGAGGCAACCAGCAACCACTTTATTTTTCTTTAAAACTGATCGTTTTGATAAATGAAGCCTGCTACATTTGCTAATGAATAAACTATCAACATTTGCCTGTTCGTCTCTTTCTTTATTTCTATTTAAATTTGAATTTTAAAAGTACTGCCTGAGAATCTGGAAAATCCGGACTGAGCCAATCCCTGAGTAGTCCGAATTTTAGGACTTGTACTGTAATTGGAAATTCTCAGGATTTTCTGCAATTTGACTAAAGCGGGTGCTTTTTTGCACAATTTTATAAAATCACAGGAAGCACAAAAGAAAAATAGCAGGATTCCCAAATCTAGAGCCCCCTGGATGCTAGTGAGCATACTAATGAAGAAAACAAAGTTGACATGACATGTGATCTCCATATAATTCTGATGGTTAGCAGGACCAAGAGCAATTTTATGGGACTTTAATTGGTGGGTGAAGCAGAAACACCCATTATACATAAAAGGTATTTGGAAGAGCAATTGGTTAAAAGGTTAGAAATCAAGAGCTGGGCAGTGAAATAAAGCTGGATAGCACATTTCTGTTCTGCTGACATGGACTGATGCATTTCCTTTAGTGGTCTAATATTTTTATCATTCTGTCACAAGATGCAGATCAGAACAATTGTGACAGATTCAAGATTTGAATAGGGCTTTCAATTGTTAACATAGAGAGCAAATTGCTACAAAAATTTGCTAACGTATCATGAGGAAAGAAGTCCACTTTCTTTACCATGTTTTTAACTCAAGAGTCCTGTTGAAGAGGGCTAGCTGCATTGCCATTCTCAACAGGGGCCACAGCACACTTAAGGGGGTAAGGACTGAAATCATAAAATTATCTTTACATTTTTTATGTAGTCAGTAGGAGAGATGTATGGAAGAAACCAACTCAACGTGACTGCTTCTCAGTTAGCGCAGCGCCAGTGACCCGGGTTTGAATCCTGCACTGTGTGTAAGGAGTTTGTAAATTCTTCCCGTGTCTGTGTGGGTTTCCTTCGGCCGCTCCAATTTCCTTCCACACTTCAAAACGTACTGGGTTGAAGGTTAATTTGGGTGTAACGGGGCCACACAGGTTTAAATGGCCGGAATCTGCTTCTACCATGCTGTAAATAAAATTTTTTAATTACATTTTGAGCAGAGTCCAACAGGGCCAATGGCCCAAAAAAAAGGTTGAGAATATAAACTCAGAATGGACAATGAATGTAGATCATCAAAGTTTCGTAGTCTATGGGCGCATTGATAAGTAGTGTAAACAGAACCATTGATGAAAAGAGACAAGATGAAATAACCAAAAAAACAAACTCACTTCTGGAAACCGTCAAGGATTTTTACGTTTGCTTCTCCACATGGATTATGGATTTTTCTAGTCACTTTCTTAGCTTTCTGTAAAATATCGTCAACTCTGGGTGAGCCCTTGCACATCATTAATTGTGCCAGTTTACACAACAACTGAACTGCAAGACAAATTAGTAATGAATTTGCTCTGTTCAGATACCAATGCAATTTTTTTAAAATTGTAACATCTTCTTAAGTATTTTTGTTACAGCTTAAAGGAACTGGTTCTTTCATTGTATATAAACTCAGAGGCCAAATCGAACTGAGTGACAGGTCTCACTTCACTTTATTGGCGGATTCACCTCCGAGGCTGATGGCAGACCAGTGTTGTGCTGAAGAGAGAGTCTATATGAAATTTTCTCTCACAAATAAGAACATTTCGATGGAATGGAAAGGTAGACAGGGTCTCTATGGAAAAATTGACTTGGGATTACAATCTGGGCAGATTATGAATGCCAGACTTCAAGAAATACTATTGGGCAGCCCAGTCGAGATACATCACCTCACTCTTTGAAGGGGGAGGTGTACCATCATGGGCACAAATTGATCTGCACAGGGTAGGTGAGAAGGTAGCGGAGGACTTTATTTATAAATGGAATGCTAAATTGTTTTCTACGAAAATAGGCAGCCCTATATTCAAACAAATTATTTTCATTTGGAGTAAAATTAACCAATATCTAGGAATCAAAGGAGGGGTTGTCCCCAAAAACACACCTGACTCCAAATAGATTAATACCAAAATCCTGGACACCTGGCGTCGTAATGGCATCAGGTGTGTAGAGGACTGTTACAAGCGGGGGCAACTAATGTCATTTAAACAACTCAGGCATGAGTATGATTAATCTAATAAGACATTCCACTGCTAACTTCAGATAAGATCTTTTCTGCAGGACAAATTAGGTCTATCTATAGTCCTACCAGCATGCAGTGACATTGAGGCCTTGATTGAAAGGGGGAACACATGGAAATTCATCTCAACAATGTATTTCTTGCTCCAAGTGGAAAGACCTAAACCAGGCCTTCACAAATCAAGGCAGAGGTGGGAGTCGGATCTAGGAATCACAATTGATGAGCGGTATAGGCCGGAACAATACAACTTTCTACACCAACTGTACCTGACTCTGCAAAAATTGAATGGATCTAAACCAGAATTGTCAGACCCATGCTTTAGATGTGATATTGAGATAGGAACCTTTGTGCACGCAACCTGGACGTGTACCAAGGTGAGACTCTTCTGGGTGGAACTAGGCCAAGTCCTAGAAAAAAAACTATAGGTAAAGAATTCCCACAGGACCCATAAGACTTACAATGAACCTGTCAAAATTTCAAATCCAATTTGTAATGATTGCATTGGCGGTGGCCAGGAAGTGCATAGCTTGAAATACCTAGAAATCCAACTCCTGCCAGAAATTCAAAGCTGTGTTCCCTTGGAGAAAATTGCTTACAACTTAAGAAAAAAAGGATAACACATTTTTGAAAATTTGGCAACCATAAATTCCATAGGAGCATGATTATAATGTGGACATTGTGCCTCACTGCCCTACCTTCCCCATCTATCCCTCAATTGGTTGGAGGGAGGAGTGGTTCCATCCCATCCCAACCAGGAAAAGTCAAGAGAAGAAAACAGCCTGGACACTGGCCACCATGTTGTGACAAACCCTAATATATGTCTTTGTAATGGAGGATTTAAACCATGCTTTTGCTTATGTAAGGCTGAGTATCAGTAACCTACTTTGAGAATAATGTATGCATAATCTAACTTTCACCATGAGGCCCAGAGATGCAGTTGTCTTTTGTTGGTCGCAGACTGTCAGGAGACCTTGAAGATAAGTAAATCATTTATTCAAAGAGATAAGCTACGAGTAAACAATTTTTGGATAATATAAGCCATGGTCCCACTGCTGAAGTTTGAGACTCTCTGAGGGGTGGAAATGTCTCTCAGCAAGAAGAAGAACTTCTATAGTCCAACCAACATACCGGTCGGGGGAGGTGGAAAAGCTGCTCGACCGGCGCCCCGACAACCTGAAGTATGACGAAGCGGTCATTGCCTCGCTTCGGCAGATGGGACCAGTCCAGGTGTTGATAAGTATAATTGGGAAGGAGTTGCATATTGTAGTTTGAAATCAGCTTTAGATTTAGTAATAAAGATTTGTATAAACTGAAGTGCTCTCGGCGTGTGTCTCTGTTTTCTTTTGGTAGCTCAAACACTGTGACCAATCTAAAACGAGAAAAATGAGAGGTACAACAGTTTTGCACCTTGGTTGTGAGTGCCTTGAATGTTGTGTGTAATTGTGGATAGTTAAGAGTTAGATGTTAAGGTTAACATTATTAATTTCAATCAAGTCGCAGAGAGTGGAAGTAAATGTTACTTAACTTTAATAATTTACCACATTTTGTTTGCACTTTATAAAATCTATTTGTACGTCTTTTAAAAATAGTAGTTAAAAATGTGTGAATTATAGCCATAGAGCATTTTGGGTCAGGCCTCAAGATAAAATACAGTATTTTAGGCCGAATCAGCATTCAGCGCTCAATCTGACTTCTTGCGCACCTCTTGGATGCCATGCATCAGTTTCAAGATTCTTTTATTCTCAAGTAATATTACTGAAAATATAATATTACACAAAATTTCCTTATGCCTACGATAAGGCAGAAAAAGAATGACCATTAGTATTTCCTGGTGCCCCTTACAGTAAGAGAGAAAGAGCATCAAAGGAGTTCCTTTAGAAACACTAAAGAAAACACTAAGACACTGTGTGTCCATGGATTCACCTCCAGCACTCCCTTAGCCTCTGTAGCCACACAGACCTCTGTTCGATCCATTTACGCCCGAATTCCAGATCTAAACCACGGACACAATCAGAAACCTTTAGTGTCTGGGGTTCTTTGGGAGCCCTTCTTGCTGTAGTGCACTTGTTAAAATAAGTCTCAGTTTCCATCAGGTTCAAAGGACATGACTGCAATTAATTAACTGAAATTGGACGTCAATGAATTCAAGTATTAGGATAATATAGAATTTTTCAATTTCAGTTCCTCTCTATCAGCAACAAGCGTAAATTCTATTTCCATGACATTCTCCGCCTCCATTCTTTTCTCAAACCTGCAATTTTTATTTACCATCCACATATTTATTTACTGCAATGTCTTCCCATACTCCAAATTTCAAATAGCCTTTGCTGTTTTCTTTGCTTCTCGTGTTTTATCCTGAAGTGCTTCATTTCCCGATAATATATCCATTTAGGTTTAAGTTTATTTGCCCTTCTTGCCTTCCAAATCCCATTTCCACATGAAACAAAAAATCAGATTGGACAGGCACTGCAGGCAGTGAGTTCAGAAGACGTCATATCTAGGAAGACTGGACCAATATAATTTCAGTGTGTTCAAACTGAATGGAGCTGCTTAATTATAAAGAGTAACAGTTTCAAAAGCTTTCACTTGATGTCCTGAATCAATCACATATCTCATTATGTTCCGTCATGAGGACAACATCAAAAATTACCCATAACAAATATACAGTATATTTTCCCAATCAAATAAAAATTGAAAAGGACTATTACATTAATGTTCTTAATCAGAAGTATGGAGCTCATTAAAATTAGAATGTAGGGATATAATTATATTAACCCATAGATTTTATTTAATGTTCAGAATTTCAGTGAAGATTGTGTGGAAGAGGTTTCCAAAGGGGAAAAATAAAACTAGAACCTGCCACATATATCACACATTTCACATTGAACTCCAACTCCGATTCCTGAGTGAGACGAGTAATTAATGAGTAATATTTATTCTGTTACCTGTGCGACTGATGGTATCTGGAAGACATTTCCTGATATTTTTAGGTGCAGAATCAATACTGTGCAAAGCCTTCTGAAAATCATTTTCTGCATCCTGTAACTTTCCCGCATTGAGGTACACTTCTCCAATGCTGTAGTGCACTTATTCAAATAAGTCTCAGTTTCCATCAGGTTCAAAGGACATGACTGCAATTAATCAAAAACATCCTGCAGAAATTGGACGTCAATGAATTCAAGTATTAGGATAATATAGAATTTTTCAATTTCAGTTCCTCTCTATCAGCAACAAGCGTAAATTCTATTTCCATGACATTCTCCGCCTCCATTCTTTTCTCAAACCTGCAATTTTTATTTACCATCCACATATTTATTTACTGCAATGTCTTCCCATACTCCAAATTTCAAATAGCCTTTGCTGTTTTCTTTGCTTCTCGTGTTTTATCCTGAAGTGCTTCATTTCCCGATAATATATCCATTTAGGTTTAAGTTTATTTGTTATTGTATCAGAAATTTTCTTTTGCAAGCCAGTCAATCGTCACGTGCTTACACTGTCTTGCAAAAAAAAGTCCCTTCAGGGACAACGAGTGATCGAAGATCATGCGGCCTCCTCCAGTATAGATGGAGCCACTGCTACTTTTTCCTGTTGTTTCTACATGATGTCCAGTGGCAGAGTGACCGTGCACAACAAGCCCATCAAGTTTAAAAGTAGTTACCCTTGTGTTTAGAATCTTCTGTAGATCTGGCCCAACCACTATTTGCTCAATTAAAATCACTTCTTTATCTTCACTAATTGCATCAGTAAGAATTTAGACATACAGCACTGTAACAGGCCATTTCGGCCCACAAGTGCATGGCACCCAATTAACTTGCACCCCCCAGTATGTTTTGAATGGTGGAAGGAAACTGGAGCCCCTGGGGAAAACCTATGCAGACATAGAGAGAGCGTACAAACTCCTTGCAGACAGCGCAGGATTTGAACCCAGGTCCCAATCGCTGATGCTGTAAAGGCATTGCCCTAGCCCCAAATTTATCAATATATTTATATTTACTATCTCTTTGGTAGGTAGGTAGGGGTAGGTAGGTAGGGGTAGGTTCCGGCACAGGCTCATAGGCCGAAAGGGTCTGTTACCGTGCTGTATGTGCAAATAAAAAAAATCTTGGCATTTTGTGGTAAATTAATGTATACAATGTAATTGGTATATAGAGTGGCTGCAATAAGAATTTCAGTCCATCTGTACATTGTACAAGTCATCATCATCTCTACCCCATCTTTCAACCTAGCATTTTGTCCATTCCCCATCACACCACAATGTTTGTGCACATTCCCTGGTACAATTTCTGTCAGGAATATTTTTAGTGCTCGTCTTAAAGTCAAGAGCAACCATTCTCAATGGAAGCCACAACATATTTAAAGGGGGGGGGGGGGGGGAAGGGCATGGACTGAAATCATAAAATTTTTTTTTGCTTTTGATGTAGACAGTAGGAGAGAAATATGGAAGAAACTAACTAAACTTGACTACTTCACAGGGAAGGGGGTCCATGAACTTTGAGCAGAATTCTAAGGGGGCCATAGCAATAAAAAAGGTTGAGAATGGCTGGTCTAGAGTTGAAAACACATTTAGTACTGTTCAGTAACATCAGTTTTCACAATTTTATATCAGCAATACCAATATTTGTAGTCATTTAGCATTATTGCAATAAACTTGTTACTTCAATGTAAAACATATTTATAAACGTTGGAGACAAATATCATGACGACTGGAATCCTTGCAATTCAGAACATTATCTATGTATTTAAATTAATTTACCCTACAAACTCAATTTTACCATTGGTAGGAAAGAATGGGCCATTATAGGAGCAATTCTCCACTGTTGTGGTCTTGTGAAGTTCTTTTAGAAACTCAGCAGTAAAACATATCAAGGCAGCATGAGTGCAACTGTTGTCCCCCTCTGTTTTTCTGTCACTCTCTGAATGACAAACATTGTTATGTTGAAGCAGTGTGAAAGTTTTCCATGGAGAAATTAGGGTCTCTCGTATTGTACCTGTAATAAAAATAGAAAATGTTGGAGACACTCTGGAAGTCAGACAGTATTTATAGAACATTACAGCTCAGTACAGGACCTTCAGCCCATGATGTTGTTTAGATCTATGTAAACCTACTCCAGAACAATCTAATCCTTTCCTATCTCACACCTGTAACCCTCTGTTTTTCTTAGGATCAAAGAGCCTTTTGAATGTCCCTATGGTGCCATCCTCAGCCAGAACCCCAGCAATGCATTCCAGGCACCTCCACTCTGTGTAAAAAGAAAGTACCTTTGATATCTCCTCTAAACATTCCTCCATTCACCTTAAACAGATGACCTCTGGTATTTGCTAGGAAAAAAATGTCCTGGCTATCCACCCTATCTATGCCCTGCTTAATATTGTATACCTTTATTAGGTAATTTATTTGTGGAAAGTAAGTACTTGTAGAAAGAATGAGAGACTTAACATTTCAGGTTGAAAGCTCTTCCTAGTGTAAAACATCTTCAACTTGAGATGTTAGCTTTATTTTTCTTTCCACAGATACTGCCTGACCTACTCAGTGTTTCCTGTTTTATTACACCTTTCCAGCCCTTGCAGTTTTTGATTTTCAGGGTGTGAGGTAGGGAAGTTTTTGTTTGTTGTGTATATAGGTTGGTAAAACATTATGGCCGGACCTGCACTGTGCTGTGATGTTCAATGTTGAGGAATAAAGTGATGTCCTTGGAGAAATAAGGTGGGAATAAACTACTGAGGTAAGAAGGTCTAATGCATATCAGTCAGGAGGTGTAATTGCCATTCCAAAACACCTGAGCAAACAACTTAGATTCTATTGGAAGTAGAGGTGCTGCCCTCTTTGGATCAGATATTGACCAATGATAGAAGGAGATCATCTGGTGGTAAACAACCCCAATAAAATAATAATACAGTACTCGTTTACATAGTTGAATGTTGTTAATGGATCCTTTGACAATCAAAGCACTTTGGGACATCCCAAAGTTAAGAAGGGAATTACTTTAAAAGACAAAAGAGCAGCAAGATCAGGTGTGTTTTAAAGACTGAAGCAAAAATATTTACTGGTGAGAAAAAATGCTACATTCAATACTTAAAAGTGAGAGGGGAATTGACTATCAACTTTGTTCTTCTTTCTGGTCTTAATATGTGCAAAAGAGATTCTGGAAAGCATTTTGAATCCATTTTGAACATAATGCTCTAAAACCATTGAGGAATCTGTTTTGAAGGTACTGTAACAGGGCCACCTGCTGGTGATGTATGTTTCCAGTGCTAAAGTTAATTATATGAAAGTTTACTGCTTCCTTTTTTACATTAAGTACCGGTAATTGATAAGAATATCCTTATGTAGTACCTGTGAGTGTTGTACTATTTTTTCTTGTTGAGAGATTGGATGTGGCCACCAATTCATTCACCATGTTGTGATATGTAACTGCAGGATCAAGCCCTGCCTCTAATAAGAGGCAGTAAGAGACAAGGTCCAGCTTTGACTGACATGAATACTTTGAATTCTCGTAAATTAGGTGCATGATTCTAAAGAAAAAGGAAATAAATGGTACATTTTATTTTAAACCTGATCTTTTGATTTTCCTGTTGTGCCCTTGATATTACCACTTTACATGAATGAATGAATAAAGAGTTTATTGACATATACACTAGTACGATGTACAGGTGCCTTACTTCCTGGAGCACCCAGTACATAAAACATACCAAGAAAGACTCCTGAAAGATTGAGTGCTGAATGTTTCTTGATCACGTCAGCGGTTTAGATCTGGAGCTCGGCTTGCTAATTAATCGAACGTGTTTGTGCGGTTGCAGAACCTGCAGGAATGGTGGAGGTGAATCCACGGACACTCAGTGACTCTCAGGTAACTCTTCTGCTTGAAGGATGCACCACTTTTACACTTTGGTGCTTTGACAGTGATGCATTGGACATGTTGGAAGAGACAGTGGTCATAATAATTCTTCAATGAGCTGGGACAAGTTGTGGAAGTAACAAAAATTCCTTTACCTGCACAAATCACAGCAACATAAATTAATGA
This sequence comes from Narcine bancroftii, assembly GCF_036971445.1. Taxonomy (NCBI): domain Eukaryota; kingdom Metazoa; phylum Chordata; class Chondrichthyes; order Torpediniformes; family Narcinidae; genus Narcine; species Narcine bancroftii. The sequence continues at coordinate 100,313,561 of NC_091479.1, read as the reverse complement.
ACAACAACTTTGACAAGTTAACATTTTCCAGTCATTTAATATATGTACAAACTGTTTCATCAAGCTTTTAGTAACAGATGTTCTTTCTTTGGCTTGGCTTCGCGGACGAAGATTTATGGAGGGGTAAATGTCCACGTCAGCTGCAGGCTCATTTGTGGCTGACAAGTCCGACGCGGGACAGGCAGACACAGTTGCAGCGGTTGCAGGGGAAAATTGGTGGGTTGGGGTTGGGTGTTGGGTTTTTCCTCCTTTGTCTTTTGTCAGTGAGGTGGGCTCTGCGGTCGTAAACAAGCATCAAAGCACATGATGATAGAACAGTGAGCCAGGGAGCTGCCAGTTTAGAGCAGGGTTTCAATATTCTAATACATCAACATCCAAAGCAACGTGTATATTAAAACCAGTCATGCCATACCTTCAACACATATTCACATACAAACTGCACTGTAGATCTGGGCTCCGTAATCTTCCAAAAGGATGTGACCGAGAATGATCTGAGGGAAGACTGGAACTGGGGGAGATTGAAGATCTTTGGAGAAGATTATCATGGTTGGACACGGAAAGGGACTGGCTTCACCTTCATAATTTGTCATGATGGGGAGAGGACGTTGGGGGTGGGATGTCTTCAAACTGAGTTATCAGCTCTGGTCCTTTCTCTGTGGATATTGCCCGGCCTGTTGAATGTTTCCAGCATTTGTTGCTATTGTTTCAAACTTACAGTATGTGTAGTACTGTGCTTTCCAATCCAGCCCTAGGCCCAGCTTACACAAAAATGCAGCAGAAACTCAGCAAGTGACCGATACAGCATTTTATGTAAACTACAATCACAGCGTCAGTAGATTTTCTTCTTTAACTCCAGACCCAGGTCTGTCCTTATGTCAGATTATCATGCTCTAAGTGTTCATATGCTCTCCGGGTTTTTCCACCATTCTCCTTTTTTTCAGATTTACAGCAACTGCAGTCTTCTGCAGTTGCAGTATGGTCCTCTGTTCTCCCTCTAATTATATCTCTTTTCCAGAGCTTTAGCTATCAGTCAGAAAACTTACCTGCCTCTCACTGATGGCACTAATCCATGTCATCTGGTTTCTCTTGGTCTTCACAGAGCAGTGACATTCCCTTCATTCTCCCAGCCCTCCCATTCTCTCAAAACATGCCCGTTTTCTCATTTTTCCTATTTTTGACTGACAACACTGGACAACAATTTTTTTCAAAAGGTTTACTTCCCGAAAAAAATATTGGGGATTATGATAGACATCAAGCTGAACACAAAAATAATTTCAGATTTGCTGTATCACGTAGGAAGTTGGAGAAACATTAAATTAACTTTTATTGAATTTAACATGTTTAATCGCATAATGATGCTGACACGTTGTGTTAGTTCAACTGACCTAAAAATGTTTTGCCGCTGATTTTCGTTCGTACTCAGCATCTGATGTCACAGTGTCCAACAATAGTCAGCCAACATTGACGGATTCCATTTGCCTTGATACCACTTTTTCATTGTCACAATGTCCTGGTGAAACCTTTCACCGTGCTCGTCACTGACTGCACCAAGATCAGTAGGGAAGACGTCCAAGTTCGAATGCAGAAAATTAATTTTCAACGACACATTGCATTTCATGGTTTTGTAGCTTGAAGTAGATTTAAAATATGATAGGAAATCACACAAAAAAAAATCTAAATAATGGTAAGTGATAGAAAATTTTTAAGATGAATTTCATGATCAGCAGCCCAAATCCATGAAATACACCCAAAAGTGTTCAGGAAGTGAAATATTGTCTTCTCCATTTAATCAAAATTGAATGCCTGGCTAAGAGATATGATGTATTGTTTAAATCTTCTCTCTCTCTCTCTCTCTCTCTCTCTCTCTCTCTCTCTCTCTCTCTCTCTCTAAAAGTGTTCAGGAAAAAATAATTTTCATTGTTTAGTGCAATTACCTGAACTTAGTTCATGACACATTCATGACAATAAATCTGATTTTGATTCCGAAGTATTCATTCTATTTCTCTCCTCACAGGTGCTGTTTGACCTGCTGTGAATTTTTCAGCATTTCTTTATTGAATTTACTGAATCTATGGGTTTTCCCTTTTTGATTTTTGCCTGTAATATTTGAAGTCCATATGTGTAAACTTTGAAATATATAATGATCATTAGACTGAAGGTCACTGTACCTGCTGTGATAGCCCATTAACAGACTCACTTGGTCTGTTAACTCCATCAATCACTAGCACACACGGCTTCAAACCAATGGCTGCCATGAAGGCTTCACGAATCACTTGAAATGTCCAGATATCTGTAGAAATCTCCTAAAATCCAATAAAAACATGGTTCACTTTTAAATGAACTCGCATTGGGTGTTGAGTGATTGATTGAAAGTTTATTGTCATATACGTGTACAGATGCACTGAAATATTTGCCTGGAGCAGGTACACAGATATACAAAATAAACTAATGGACAGTAAGAACAAATTAAATTACCAAATGAGAGAAAATATATATTAAATGTAAAAGAATAAATAAATATTCACAGTTAGTGATGTTACAACAGTGGAGACAGATCTTTGATAGTCCTGATTAGTTTGTGGTTGGGGTAGTAGGAGGAGGTTCAAGAGCCTGATAGCTGTTGAAAAAAATAAACTGTTTTTGAACATAGAGGTGCTGGGCTTCAAGCTCCTGTACCTTCTGCCTGAAGGTAGGCAGTGAGAGGAGGGCATTACCAGGGTGATGGAGATCCTTTATGCCTTCTTGAAGCAGTACCTCATATCTATGACTTCAATGATGTACAGAACTGAACAATACACTCCCTGCCTAGCTAATCCTCACCTGACTTTAGCTCAGTAAACAGGGAGGGCTGAAGCAAGCTGTGGCCCATGGATAAGAGTTGGTGAATTTAATGCTGACCCCCTCCACCCATGTGGACACTGTAAGAAGGCTATCACTACTGGAGAGCAAGTCTCAAAGCTGAAGTGTTGACTGGGATGGCAGGTTATTTAATTGCCAAAGATCCATGGCCATTTTCTGCCTAGTTAATTAAGGTCTAAGAATTAAATAAGGAGTGTTGGTTCTGCCACATATAATGCAGCTCTATAAGAGTATAGTCAATGCATGGCATGAGTTCTGTACAGGTCTTAGATACCTTAATGACAAATTTACAGTTCACATTTGGTCTCCAATATTGGGAACAGAACCTTACTATTTTCACTTTGTTTGATTTCAAATCTGAATTATGATGCAATTCTAGGTCCCCACTGGCATCCAAATAATGAGATGTAATGTGTGAAGGACAGGATTGTTCTGAGTGCTATCTGCAGTAATGGAGGAAACACTTTCTTTTTGAATGCATTTCTAATATCATTTGGCTGTGAATAACTAGTGCAATTCTTTATCCATAGAGAGCATGAATAAATCATAATCATTTTGGCTTTATAAATATCCTCCATAGATTCCAGTATTTGCCATCTATAAAGCAGAAAAGGATAGATGTGTAGAATGAAGTAATAGTGAATAATTCAAGTTTCATAATGTAAAGGGGATGTGAGAAAATACTGAAATTGTTTTTCTGGCTGGCAAAGGGTAAATCTTAACAATAACTGTCTGATTTAAAAAATAATTACCAAAATATTCAATCTGTAGTTTTAAAATACTGCGTCTCATGAAGGACATGATGTTGTCACTGGTAGAACTGCATCCAACATAGTGAGAGACCACCAGGACATTGGGATTTTTCTTCCTAAAATATTTCAGCCAGCTCCAAATCATGTAGTGAGAGACTTAACGACAAGATATTTTCAATTTAAGGTTAATTTAACATTTTTAAAATAAAACACAACAAAAAAAAGGAACACATTCAAAATATTAAGCCAGAAAGTTCAATAACTGAATGTCATGTGGATTTACAATCCCAGGACAAACTTCAAACCCTTCTCTTTTTATTTACTAGACCTTGACTCCATGGTATTAGAGTTGATGGAATATTTAAAATCGGTTCACTTGCTGTCGTCTTCAATTTGATCGACATATTGGTGAAACAAAGCAAATGCATCCAGAATTCCAAAAACTCTCTGCACTTTCCACAAAGACTTTGGGCAAATGCTTCATGAGAAGAAAGTTCAAGGAAACTTTCACGATCTGAAAGAGAGAATATTTTTGGCAAGGTTTATTTACACTAATACTATTTTCTGCAATAGTTGACCTACCATCTTTTCTATTAAATTAACATTGTGATAATGATATGAAGCAGAGTACTTTAAACATTAATTCTTATGCTAGAGGTTAACATAACAATTACAGCACGGAAACAGGCCATTAGGCCCTTCTACTCCGTACCGAACCAAACACCCCTCTCTAGTCCCACCTCCCTGCACAATGCCCATAACCCTCCATCTTCTTCTCATCCATAGACCTGTCCAACCTTTTCTTAAATAATACAATTGACTCCGCCGCCACTATTTCTCCCGGAAGATCATTCCACACGGCTACCACTCTCTGAGTAAAGAAGTTCCCCTTCATGTTACCTCTAAACCTCTGCCCCTTAATTCTTAACTCATGTCCTCTTGTTTTAATCTTTCCTCCTCTTAACGGAAATAGTCTATCAACATCCATTCTGTCTATCCCTTTCATAATCTTAAATACTTCTATCAAATATATATGTTCTCAACCTTTTTTCACTCTCAAGGTATACAGATTTGTGCTGTACACAGGGCCACTTCCTTGAGGCAGGACATCAATAATCTTTGAGATTGGCCGTAGTCCTTTACTTGCCATAGAGTGGGGGGAGTGGGGAGGCTGGAGAACTTGAGCGCCTTCCCAGACCACCGACAGGATTTTTTTTCTCACTGAGAATGTATTTATGATCATTTTTTTATTTGTCATCAAATTTATAATCTCTTTTTACATATTACTTCTTAATATGTCTTCGCCACAGGCCACCTTTTACAAATTCACAAACCACATATCACTTTTACATATGCTTTAAAATCAATAACTCAGAAATGTATTCCCTGAGGTTTCAGTTTGCTAGGAAGAAGATTTATTACAGCATTCTGACAATTACACAAAACATTACAGCCATAGAATTGTTTAGCACAGAGACAATCCTTCAGCCTATCAAATCTATGCCAACCTTATTGTCCATCTACACTAACTCCTTTTGTTTGTGTTAGATATGTAATGCTTCCTATGCTTGCCTACTTAAGAACCTGTCCAAATGACTCTTAAACATATCTGATTCCATCACCACCTCTGTCAGCAAATCCCAGATAACAATCACTCTACATAAAAATAAAACTTTTCCTTCGAATCTCCTTTAAAACCTCTCGATTTAAACCTAGTTCTCTTGTTCGTGATATCCATAATCATAGGAAAAATATTCTGACAATCTATGAACTTAAGAGTATGAATAAATAAATAAATGGAATCACAATGTTGTAGTTATTATACAGATTTGGCTGTTACTGCTTGATGTTCTGGGGTTTAGATGTTTCAGAAGAGATGGGGAGGGTGGTAAGGGGAGGTGGGGAGTGGCACTGCTAATCAGAGATAGTATCACAGATGCACAAAGGGAGGATGTCTTGGAGGGATCATCCACTGAATCAGTGTATGCGCAAGTCAGATACAGGAAGGGAACAATGCTTCTATTGGAAGTATTCTCCAGACTAGAGGAGCAGATAAAATAAGCAGATTTTGAAAAGGTGCAGAATTGAAGGGTTGTTGGCATGGGTGACTTCAACTTTCCTAATATTAATTGGCACCTCCTTAATGTAAAAGAATTAGATGAGGCAAAATTTGGAAGCTGGCCAAGAATGTTTCCTGACACAGTATGTGAACAGGTAACTAGATGCCATACTTGATTTAACCTTGACATGGTGATCACAACTCCCTGACCTTTAGCATAGCCATGGATAAGGAGCAGATGATAATGAAAAGGACTTAATTGAGAGAAGGTATTAGAGACAGGAACTTGAGAATGTGAATTAGGAACAGATGTTTTCAGAAAAATGCACAGTAGATCTAGGGATGATGATTTGGGACCATGTGCATGCATTCTGATAGTTTTGTCCCACTAACATAGGGAAAGGATGGTAAAGGAACCATGGTTGACAAATCAAAAGATTCTGTTAGAAACAGAAGTACCTTCACAGAATTTGCTCGAGACAAAAATTGAGAACAAAAAACATTTATTATACAACAATGCAAAGTTGGGTGCTTCCCCTTACCCTGGGAATACACACATACTTTTATACAGTTGATTTCAGTATAGGAATACCCTCCCCCTTACATTCTTCTGCCTCCTGGATGAGTTTGGCATTAGGCAATCCTGTCTGCCTACGTGCTGTTTCTGTGAACTTGGAGGACCAGGGGGTATCCTGTCGGTGTCCCATCACGTCATTGTCCTTATTCACACCTTCCTGACTCTCAGGGCTGACTAACTTCTTACATGCAGAACTTGCTAATTCTGTCTAAAGGCTAGAAGACCCTTATCTTATTCAGACTAACTTTACTTCCTACATTCTATTATCTATTATCTATCCTTATCTTATTCATACTGGTGAACTTGCTGATTCTGTCTAAAAGGCTAGAAGACCCTTATCTTATTCAGACTTAACTTTACTTCCTACATTCTAATATCTATTCTTATCCTATTCATACTGGCTTTATTCAATACACATAGATCTATACTACTTTCCTCATCTTCATATTTTTATATCAGTTCCATTAGCAATGGCGTGAAGCAAGGCTGTGTTCTCGCACCAACCCTCTTTTCAATCTTCTTCAGCATGATGCTGAACCAAGCCATGAAAGACCTCAACAATGAAGACGCTGTTTACATCCGGTACCGCATGGATGGCAGTCTCTTCAATCTGAGGCGCCTGCAAGCTCACACCAAGACACAAGAGAAACTTGTCCGTGATCTACTCTTTGAAGACGATGCCGCTTTAGTTGCCCATTCAGAGCCAGCTCTTCAGCGCTTGACGTCCTGTTTTGCGGAAACTGCCAAAATGTTTGGCCTGGAAGTCAGCCTGAAGAAAACTGAGGTCCTCCATCAGCCAGCTCCCCACCATGACTACCAGCCCCCCCCCCCCCCCCCACATCTCCATCGGGCACACAAAACTCAAAACGGTCAACCAGTTTACCTATCTCGGCTGCACCATTTCATCAGATGCAAGGATCGACAACGAGATAGACAACAGACTCGCCAAGGCAAATAGCACCTTTGGAAGACGACACAAAAGAGTCTGGAAAAACAACCAACTGAAAAACCTCACAAAGATAAGCGTATACAGAGCCGTTGTCATACCCACACTCCTGTTCGGCTCCGAATCATGGGTCCTCTACCGGCATCACCTACGGCTCCTAGAACGCTTCCACCAGCGTTGTCTCCGCTCCATCCTCAACATTCATTGGAGCGCTTTCATCCCTAACGTCGAAGTACTCGAGATGGCAGAGGTCGACAGCATCGAGTCCACGCTGCTGAAGATCCAGCTGCGCTGGGTGGGTCACGTCTCCAGAATGGAGGACCATCGCCTTCCCAAGATCGTGTTATATGGCGAGCTCTCCACTGGCCACCGTGACAGAGGTGCACCAAAGAAAAGGTACAAGGACTGCCTAAAGAAATCTCTTGGTGCCTGCCACATTGACCACCGCCAGTGGGCTGATATCGCCTCAAACCGTGCATCTTGGCGCCTCACAGTTTGGCGGGCAGCAACCTCCTTTGAAGAAGACCGCAGAGCCCACCTCACTGACAAAAGGCAAAGGAGGAAAAACCCAACACCCAACCCCAACCCACCAATTTTCCCCTGCAACCGCTGCAACCGTGTCTGCCTGTCCCGCATCGGACTTGTCAGCCACAAACGAGCCTGCAGCTGACGTGGACTTTTACCCCCTCCATAAATCTTCGTCCGCGAAGCCAAGCCAAAGAAAAGAAAGACTCATCTCTCACAAGAGGAAGTATACTTAAGGTTTAGGAAGCAAAAATCAGGCAGTGCTTTTGAGAATTGCAAAGGTATCCAGGAAGGAACTTATGAGAGGTAGAAGAGAAGGGCTTGGCAAATACTATTCAGGAAAACCTGTTCACTACAGCAAGAATTTTGGGTATAGGTATATTGCACAATATGTATGACAATAAACTGGTGATCATTATAAATTTGCACGTTCCAAATTGCACCTTTCCCTTTAGAAGTATTTCAACTGTCACCATTTCCCAGTTATTATAACAGTTATGCCAAGAAGAGAACTATATACAGACCTTTAAAGCACATGAAAAAAACTTGCCTCTGTGCAAAGGAACGAAATCCATGGGATATAACTTATCAATGGCATCTCTCCAATTCTTCTTTTGTCCTAAAAAATTTGACAGGTAATCCTTTGCTGGATATTTTTCCTTTCAACTACCATATCTTCTTTCCCTCATAATGGTCTCTGCTTTTATAACTGCAGTTGACCATACATCTTTCATGCTGTGGGACACTCAGAAGCATATCATCAATATACTGAGGATCTCGGAAGTAAAAGAAGCTGAACTGAGAGTCATTTAAAAAAGCTGCTTCTATTATCTCAAGCTCCATCAGACTGCACATTTGATGGTTTTCGGTCAATATCCAAGAATAACCATGTTTTTCTGCAATGTACATATTCCTTTCCAGCTCAGATAAACCTTGCATATCTGATGTTTCCACTGAGAAGCACTTTGTGCAACACTCGCCATACTTTTCACCTATCAGACATAGGAGGAAAGGTGAATGCTTGGTAATATAGCCTCATGTTAGTTTCAGCAGGTGGGAATCAGTGTTTGGATAATGATCTCCTTCAAGAACACTTTGCTGCATATCTAATACTTCCTCTGGTTTCACAGAGATCGCTTAAAATAGGAAATATATCAGATGATGCCGCTTTAGTTGCCCATTCAGAGCCAGCTCTTCAGCGCTTGACGTCCTGCTTTGCAGAAACTGCCAAAATGTTTGGCCTGGAAGTCAGCCTGAAGAAAACTGAGGTCCTCCATCAGCCAGCTCCCCACCATGACTACCTGCCCCCCCACATCTCCATCGGGCACACAAAACTCAAAACGGTCAACCAGTTTACCTATCTCGGCTGCACCATTTCATCAGATGCAAGGATCGACAATGAGATAGACAACAGACTCGCCAAGGCAAATAGCGCCTTTGGAAGACTACACAAAAGAGTCTGGAAAAACAACCAACTGAAAAACCTCACAAAGATAAGCGTATACAGAGCCGTTGTCATACCCACACTCCTGTTCGGCTCCGAATCATGGGTCCTCTACCGGCACCACCTACGGCTCCTAGAACGCTTCCACCAGCGTTGTCTCCGCTCCATCCTCAACATTCATTGGAGCGCTCACACCCCTAACGTCGAGGTACTCGAGATGGCAGAGGTCGACAGCATCGAGTCCACGCTGCTGAAGATCCAGCTGCGCTGGATGGGTCACGTCTCCAGAATGGAGGACCATCGCCTTCCCAAGATCGTATTATATGGCGAGCTCTCCACTGGCCACCGTGACAGAGGTGCACCAAAGAAAAGGTACAAGGACTGCCTAAAGAAATCTCTTGGTGCCTGCCACATTGACCACCGCCAGTGGGCTGATAACGCCTCAAACCGTGCATCTTGGCGCCTCACAGTTTGGCGGGCAGCAGCCTCCTTTGAAGAAGACCGCAGAGCCCACCTCACTGACAAAAGGCAAAGGAGGAAAAACCCAACACCCAACCCCAACCAACCAATTTTCCCTTGCAACCGCTGCAATCGTGTCTGCCTGTCCCGCATCGGACTGGTCAGCCACAAACGAGCCTGCAGCTGACGTGGACTTTTTACCCCCTCCATAAATCTTCGTCCGCGAAGCCAAGCCAAAGATATCCTGTTCCAAATACTTTCTTTCCTTTTCAAAATCTTCGAGTGTTGAACAGAGAAGTAGCTCAGTGGGTGGTCTGTAGATACATTTAGGGTGTTGTGCAAGATATTCATTTATTTCTCTTGCAGAATTCCTCACCATTTTTAAACATTCATTGCTGAATTTGTAAAAATAATTTCCAAAGATTTGTTTACTAGTACTACTTTCATTCAAGTTTCTTCATGTCAGCACCCTTGGTTTGTTGAAAGAACAATGAGTAAGCCATACTGTTGATGTAAGCATGCTTTTCCACCAATGTTCTTCACTCCCTCCATTATCACTGTAGAACAGCTACGGTAATATGAAGGAGCTCAGCATCCTTTCCCAGTAACTTGAATTTTACTTTCCTGATGATTTCTGATAGCTAGTAAAATAGATTTATTTAAGAAATTAGTGTAAGTTTGTAGCTGCAATGGAAAAGATGCACATTTCCTATTTGTTTGGAAATACAAGTTTCCAATTTATATACACACAATCAAATACAAAGAAAAGCAAGAGGCATTAATTTTACATTAAAAAAATAGCAAAAAAAAACAATTATTTCAGAAGAGCATAACAGAAGGTTTTCTTTAGGGCATACCTACTCCATCATTCCTTAATAATCTATCAACCTCGTCCCTGGATATACTCAACAACTGCACATATCAGCCCTTTTGAACAGTGAATTCCAAACATGCGGAATTTTCTTTCTGTCTGCTCTAAAATGACTGGGTCCCTATACTGTGATGTAAATTTAACAACCAGGGTAACTAGCCTCTTTAATCCTGCCTTTTTACAGCACCATGAGTAAATAAATGACACACTAAGGTAGATACAAGGTTAAATTAATTTACTTAATTTTTAATTTAGCTCTCCCAATCATCTCTCATTAAACAAGTTGCTGTTTTATGAGGGTTTAATCAGTTACAAGAAAAGGTGCCAAATGTATTGCTAGTTTGTAATCCAGTGAGTTTACACTTGTAATGGGCTCATTGCCCATTTTACATTACAAAGTAAATTGAAAGGTCATCAACTTCCTTTTTTCTGCTGCCTGATCTATAGAATATTTCAAATATTTTGTTTCATAGTTTATGGATAAGTGAATCGATCATGTAAAAACATTTCAGTCATATGTAAAAGGTGGTCAGTTAGTCTAGAAGGGTGGGGATTTGTTCCGGCATGGACTAGAAGGGCCAAACTGGCCTGTTCTGTGCTGTATATGGTTATATGGTTATATGGTTATATATGGTGCCTTTAACTGAGGTACCAAGATAAATTGCAATTTTCACTGCCTGCATCTTTGAAAATTGTACTTCAAATATAAGAACCTAATTCACAAAATGGATACTTCAAACCAGCAGCTGGTTTGAAGCTTTTCAATAGGGTTATAAAAAATAACAAATCAGAGAAGGGGCAATCCATCTGGTCCATCGAGCCTGCTCCACCATTCATTAAGATCATGGTTGAATCTGACCATGGACTCAAGTTCCACTTACTTTCCTGATCCCCTTAACTCTTAGTCCCCCTACTATTAAATTATGGAATGGTGTTATGAATTTTGTTACTTCATAGAGTTATTGCAAGTCTCAGAATGCATAATCATGCAAATAGTTCAATTTCAAGTTTATTTATCATCCGATTATACAAGTACCACCCAATAAACAGCATTCCCCGGACCATGGGGAGCATGCAAAGGGGCAATGGGTAGGATCGGTCTTGGGAGGCGTGTCCATCCAGCAGTAGCCAATCACAGTATAACAGTGGTTTACCACAATAGATTAATTGGTCATTGTAAACTGTTGGTAGCACAGGAGATGGCAAAAGAATCGGGGAGGGTGTATTTGAGGATTTAAACCATGTTTTTGCTCCTGCAAGGCTGAGAATCAGTAAACTGCTTGAGACTCAGCAGACATAAGCTAAATTCCACCGAGGGGCCAGAGATGCAGTTAGCTGATGAAAGGACATCTGTGTACCAAGAACATTTAATCTTCCTGCTTGTTTTGATCACAGACTGTCAGAGGTGTAGCCTTGATGTAAAATAAACCATTGTATTCAAAGTGATAAGCTGAAAATTACGTTATTCGATAGAAGCCTAGGCATGCTAGGTTGCTCGCTTACCTTTCTTACTGTGCTGGGAATAGGTGCTTGGGTAAGACGTTTTTGGGTAATATAAGCCGTGGTCCCGCTGCTGAAGTTTGAGACTCACCGAGAGGTGGCAACATTTCTCAGCAAGAAGAAGAACTTCTAGAGTCCAGCCAACATCCTGGTCGGGCGAGGTGCAGAAGCTACTACCGGCGCCCCGACAACCTACTACAAGTGTGCGGTCATTGCCTCGCTTCGGCAGTTGGGACTGTTAGAAACAGAAGTACCTTCACAGAAATTGCTCGAGACAAAAATTGAAAACAAAGAACATTTATTATACAACAATGCAAAGTTGGGTGCTTTCCCCTTACCCTGGGAATACACACATACAATGGGGCTCACCCAACTTTTATACAGTTGATTTCAGTATAGGAATACCCTCCCCCTTACATTCTTCTGCCTCCTGGATGAGTTTGGCATTAGGCAATCCTGTCTGCCTATGTGCTGTTTCTGACGACCAGGGGGTATCCTGTCGGTGTCCCATCATGTCATTGTCCTTATTCACACCTTCCTGACTCTCAGGGCTGACTAACTTCTTACATGCAGAACTTGCTAATTCTGTCTAAAGGCTAGAAGACCCTGATCTTATTCAGACTAACTTTACTTCCTACATTCTAATATCTATTCTTATCCTATTCATACTGGCTTTATTCATTACACATATATCTATATTAGTTTCCTCATCTTCATATTTTTATATCAGTGTTACTCATCTCTCACAATCCTCACTTTTCTTTTAGATCAGTGTTACTCATCTCTCACAATCCTCACTTTTCTTTCTTTTTTTCTTTTCCAATCTTTTTATTATTATTATAATTTATAAACACATACAGTTCAAAGAGATATGAAAAATACATAGTAAATTACAAATTAATACAGAGATATTAAACAATAATATTGCAGAATAAAAATATATCATAAAAAAAATTTCGATCAGTTTAGAGTATGAACTATCTCTAAAAAAAATGATATAATTAATAAAAATATATTAAAAAAAGAGAGAAAAAAAAACCCAAAAAGGAAGAAAAAACAAATCTGAATTAAAAACTTTAAAAAAACCCTACCGATATAGCTAAACCACGCCGATCACTCCGATCTCATCTAACAGCCCAATTATCATACATAATCATAAAAAGAAAACAGAGCCAGATCAACTCACCACAAATGAAAATATTGAATAAATGGTCGCCAGGTTAACTCAAACTTAGAAGGGGATTCATAGACAGAGTTTCTAATTTTCTCTAAATTTAAACATAGTATAGTTTGGGTAAACCATTGGAAAACAGTGGGAGGATTAACCTCTTTCCAATTCAATAGTATAGATCTTCTAGCCATTAGTGTAAGAAAAGCAATCATACGATCCGCAGGAAGAGATAAATAAGTCAACTTTTCTTTTAGCTACGCTTCGTGACTTCTCAACTGGAATGTATTACTTGCAAACTTGGTCTTTTTCCCAGCTGGTCAGTAAACGAACTGCAGTCTCAGCATCATCAGACAGAATTAGGGAAACATACATCCTTTGGGTTCTAGTGATCTGACGAGGGGTCCGTTGAATTAAATACTGCACACAAGTCTTTAGGCAGGGGAGCACCATAATGGCCAGAATAGCGAGTCCAGCTGCTATAAAGGGCAGTGGGTATCAGACTCCAGTTACCAATAAAAAGTCTAGTCCATCCCACACCGGACCAAGGTTGCCAAGTCTGAACCTGGGTATGGGAAGATTTTCGAACTCCTGAAGAAGTGTCTTTAACCGCCTGACCGTTGTGAGCTTTGTCATTAACCAGTCTTTCACGAACGCTGCCTTCAGCAGCCAACGAGGAATCGAGAGCCAGGCGGTTTTGTTGAACTGTGGCTCGTATCTGTCGTCTTTCTTCAGCCCATAAATTCAGGGCCATCACTGTCTGTTCGGTGATAATCTCCAAAGCTGGAGTCTGATTAAACAATTTAAATGCCAAGCAGCTTTAGTGTTCTGTAGCAGCTTAGGTTGTTTACAACTGGAACTCCCCTTAACGAGGTGGTGCTTAACATTCCGAATGTCTGTGTGATCCAAAGGATGCTTTACAGGAGACCAAGTTGGGGAGGGTTGTTTCTTATCATTTAACCTGTGAGTTACAGCCTGTCTGTGTACATTAGCATATGTATTAACTCTATCTCTGCTACATGCACAATCCTGACTAACATTCTGTCTGTCTTTGTCCCACCATCTGCTTTGTGCTATCCCTTTAAAACTCCTCTTTTTAATACCTGTGGAGGCTAAAATACAAATCAAATCTACTCCTCTAAAGCCGTTCTGTTCCCCTGGTCCATGTTGGAATCCTATATTAACCCATACCCCACTATGACTATACTTTATATCTATGCCCTGTCTACATTCTAAAGGTAAATAATTGTCACCTCTGCTGCCCCTATTCCAGGAGGACTTAATACATCGTGAGTAATTTAGTGATGTCCCAAAAATTGGGAACCAACAAGTAAACAATACAGTAAATGGTAAAAACAACATTACAGCACTTTTTCCCGGCGTAGTGTAACTTTCAGATCAGAAGGATGAAGGACTGCACGCCAGGTGGAGGGTAGATTATCGATGTCGTTAGTCTGTGGTTCAGTAGCTGGTTTAATTCATTGGATGTGGCTCCATCCTTTTTCTTTCATTCGCACGGCAGTGTCTGTAATCAAAAGTACACAATAGGGGCCATCCCAGACAGGTTTCAGTTGGTGATCTTGCCATGATTTTACATATACCCAATCACCCGGTTTAATAGAATGAATAGGATACTCCAGGGGTGGAGTTTGAACTAATAAACCCTTCTGTCATAAGCCATGGAGAGAAGTAGAAAGTCCCTGTAAATATTTAGATATATATTGGTCATTAGCCTCAGGGATAGGGGTATCAGTGTGGAATCCCATGTAAGGAAGACCAAACATCATTTCATATGGTGAGACAGCAAGGTCCTTACGAGGGGCTGTGCGAGTCTTAATTAGAGCTAAGGGTAAGCATTTAATCCAGGAGAGGCCAGTGAGCTGATTTTTCAGGGTCTGATTCATTCATTCAACACGGCCTGAGCTCTGGGGGTGCCATGGGGTATGAAGCTGCCAGTCTATTCCCAGTCTTTTGCTCACACCCTGGAGTACTTGAGAGGTAAAATGTGTACCTCGATCCGAGTCAATGGTTTGAATCATACCATATCGTGGAATCACAGACTCCATTAGTATCCTGATAACGGTGCTGGCACGATCATTAGGGGTCGGGAAAGCCTCAACCCATCGTGTGAAATGATCTACCATCACCAGGAGGTATTTGTAAATCCCTATCTTAGGTAATTCTGTAAAGTCAATTTGTATCCGTTGAAACGGGCGTACAGCTATATCGCGACCGCCACTCGCGACCGAGTACTTTGTTTGGCTATTGTATATATGCCTGAGCAATAAAAGGACTGTACAAACGTATCCACAAGTGCCTGTGTTCCCCAGTGTGTCTGCTGGTGTATCTGATCAAAAATTTGCTGAGGCAAGGCTTTATTCAGCACTTGACGTCCTTCTGCCATCCAACACAACCCATCGGCAGTTTGACGCATTCCCTGGTCTTTCATAGAAGTCTCCTCTTCCCGGGAAAAGATGGGAGCCTTTTTAACCTCAAGTGGGGTGGGCAGGGGAGGAGTCACGTGATGGAGTAGTGGCCGGTCAGGGAATTCCAGCCCTCTCCCGAAAAGTTTTTTAAAAATGCACAAAACACAAAGGTACAAGATTAAAATTTACAACAAAGTAAAAATAAAGGTGAGAAGAAAATGGCAGCGAAGAGAGAAAAGTCGAAAACAACGGGAAGAAGAGAAGAAGAAAGAACGTCGGAAGAAGAAGGTGAAGGCCTTGCCTGTCCGAGGAGGCCCGCGCGGAGAGAGAAGCCCGCTCCCTCAGGTCAGTGGAAGTCCCGGGCTCGGGACTACAAAAATGGCTCACAGAGCTGAGTAAAAGTGCGCAACCGTGCATGGGCGACTCCTCGCTCATGCGCGATGCGCATGACAAAAAAACACTGACGGGAGGGGGAAACAGCTGCGGAGTCGATCTCCACAGCTGAGAGAGACACCTGCAGCATAGCAGCAGGTGCAGAACACAGACAATAACGACAACAAGAAAGAAGAGGGTAAAAAGAAAACAAGGAAACAACAGATGGTCAATCCAGAGGAAGAAGAAGAAGAAGAACAGAAAGAAATGGAAGAAGAAGAGAAAGGCAAGACAATGGATATATCTTTTTTTAAAGAATATATGGAATCGGTGAAAGAATGGCAATTACAAGAATTTAATGAGATAAAAAGAATTAAGAATGCAGAAGAAAAAATGCATAAAATAGAAATGGTCATGTCAGAGATAGGAAAAAGAGTGGAAAATGTGGAAGAACAAGAAATAATCGTAGAAATGGAAGTAGAGTACTTAAAAGAGAAATTAGAAGAATCTAATAAAAAAGTTAAAGAGGCACATGCTGTTAGCTCAGAAGATAGATATAATAGAAAACTATAATAGAAGAAATAATATAAAGATAGTGGGCCTTAAGGAAGATGAAGAAGGCAAGAATATGAGAGAATTTATAAAAGATTGGATCCCCAGGGTCCTAGGAAGACCAGAATTACAGGAAGAAATGAAAATAGAGAGAGCACATAGAACTTTAGCCCCGAAACCACAACCGCAGCAAAAACCAAGATCCATTTTAGTAAAATTCTTAAGATATACAAGAAGAGAAAATATATTGGAGAAAGCAATGAAGAAAATAAGAGAAGACAAAAAGCCACTGGAACATAAAGGTCAAAAAATTTTTTCTATTCAGACATAAGTTTTGAACTCCTGAAGAAGAGGAAGGAGTTCAATACAGCAAAAACGATCTTATAGAAAAAAGGATATAAATTTATGTTAAAGTACCCAGCAGTACTTAAAATTGTTATTCCAGGGCAACAAAACAGACTATTCTCGGATCCAGAGGAAGCAAGAAAATTTGCAGAACAACTACAAAACAAGCAGAGAGATGAAGACATGTAATGAGAGTAAAAATGACCACGAACTATATGTATGTGTGTATATATATATATATATATTGTGTATACATGAATGTATCCATATTTAGAGGAAAATATATAGAGTATAGATAAGAATTAATAAGGGAGGGAAAGGGAAGAGAGGGAATAAGGAGGAAATTAAAAGAGTGACCTTTGTTATATATGAAAATTGAAATCTTTTCTGGGGGGGCTGGATGGGGAGGAGTTACGGTCACTGCAAAATCAGTTGACGTTTGCGAGTGAATTCGCAAATCCAAATGGAGAGGGGAGATGTGGTTGCCCGACAAGGGATAAAGGGCAACTCAGGAGGGGGAGGGGAGAATGGGATTAAAGAAGTTTTAAATAGGAGAATAAGGAAAATGTTTGATGTTTTAGAGATGTTGTCTTATAAATAGGAGGGGATTTCAACCTGAATTTGGATTCAAATATGGACAAAACTGGGAAAAAAATTAACAGAAAGAACAAAGTAACCAAATTTATAATTAAATCGATGGAAGAAATGCAACTTTTGGATATATGGAGGAAACAACACCCAAATGAAAAGGAATATTCATATTACTCGGGTAGACATAAAACATACTCAAGAATAGACCTTTTTTTGTTATCAGCTCGTATGCAAGATAGAGTAAGAAAAACAGAATATAAAGCTAGAATATTATCGGACCATTCACCCTTAATATTGACAATAAAGTTAGAGGACATCCCTCCAAGAATGTATTTTTCTTTGGCTTGGCTTCGCGGACGAAGATTTATGGAGGGGGTAAAAAAGTCCACGTCAGCTGCAGGCTCGTTTGTGGCTGACCAGTCCGATGCGGGACAGGCAGACACGATTGCAGCGGTTGCAAGGGAAAATTGGTTGGTTGGGGTTGGGTGTTGGGTTTTTCCTCCTTTGCCTTTTGTCAGTGAGGTGGGCTCTGCGGTCTTCTTCAAAGGAGGCTGCTGCCCGCCAAACTGTGAGGCGCCAAGATGCACGGTTTGAGGCGTTATCAGCCCACTGGCGGTGGTCAATGTGGCAGGCACCAAGAGATTTCTTTAGGCAGTCCTTGTACCTTTTCTTTGGTGCACCTCTGTCACGGTGGCCAGTGGAGAGCTCGCCATATAATACGATCTTGGGAAGGCGATGGTCCTCCATTCTGGAGACGTGACCCATCCAGCGCAGCTGGATCTTCAGCAGCGTGGACTCGATGCTGTCGACCTCTGCCATCTCGAGTACCTCGACGTTAGGGGTGTGAGCGCTCCAATGGATGTTGAGGATGGAGCGGAGACAACGCTGGTGGAAGCGTTCTAGGAGCCGTAGGTGGTGCCGGTAGAGGACCCATGATTCGGAGCCGAACAGGAGTGTGGGTATGACAACGGCTCTGTATACGCTTATCTTTGTGAGGTTTTTCAGTTGGTTGTTTTTCCAGACTCTTTTGTGTAGTCTTCCAAAGGCGCTATTTGCCTTGGCGAGTCTGTTGTCTGTCTCATTGTCGATCCTTGCATCTGATGAAATGGTGCAGCCGAGATAGGTAAACTGGTTGACCGTTTTGAGTTTTGTGTGCCCGATGGAGATGTGGGGGGGCTGGTAGTCATGGTGGGGAGCTGGCTGATGGAGGACCTCAGTTTTCTTCAGGCTGACTTCCAGGCCAAACATTTTGGCAGTTTCCGCAAAGCAGGACGTCAAGCGCTGAAGAGCTGGCTCTGAATGGGCAACTAAAGCGGCATCATCTGCAAAGAGTAGTTCACGGACAAGTTTCTCTTGTGTCTTGGTGTGAGCTTGCAGGCGCCTCAGATTGAAGAGACTGCCATCCGTGCGGTACCGGATGTAAACAGCGTCTTCATTGTTGGGGTCTTTCATGGCTTGGTTCAGCATCATGCTGAAGAAGATTGAAAAGAGGGTTGGTGCGAGAACACAGCCTTGCTTCACGCCATTGTTAATGGAGAAGGGTTCAGAGAGCTCATTGCTGTATCTGACCCGACCTTGTTGGTTTTCGTGCAGTTGGATAATCCCAAAATCTTCGCTAGGATTCTACTAAATAGAATAATACCTAGTGTCGCTGAGAATATTCTCCCAGAATCACAGTGCGGCTTTCGCGCAAACAGAGGAACCACTGACATGGTCTTTGCCCTCAGACAGCTCCAAGAAAAGTGCAGAGAACAAAACAAAGGACTCTACATCACCTTTGTTGACCTCACCAAAGCCTTCGACACCGTGAGCAGGAAAGGGCTTTGGCAAATACTAGAGCGCATCGGATGTCCCCCAAAGTTCCTCAACATGATTATCCAAGAATGTATAGATGGAGATTAAACTCCATGCTACTCAAAAGGCAGGATTTTAGAGAATTAATTGAAAGACAAATTAAAATGTATTTTGAAATAAATACGGAATCAGTTAAAGATAAGTTTATACTATGGGATGCAATGAAAGCGTTCATTAGAGGGCAAATAATAAGTTATGTAACCAAGATGAAGAAGGACTATAATCAGGAAACAGCAGTTGGAAAGGGAAATAGTAAATATCGAAAAAGAATTAGCAATGAAGGAAGATACAACTAAAAGAAGAGAATTGGCAGATAAAAAAATAAAATATGAAACACTACAAACATATCAGGTGGAGAAGAACATAATGAAGACAAAACAGAAATATTATGAACTAGGGGAAAAAACGCACAAAATTCTAGCATGGCAGCTTAAGACAGAACAAGCTAAGAAAATGGTATTGGCATCAAGGAAAAAAGACAAACAAATCACATATAATCCAACGGAGATTAATGAAAACTTCAGAGAATTCTACGAACAATTATACCAAACTGAAAACGAAGGGAAAGAAGACAAAATAGATGAATTTTTAACTAAAATTGAACTACCAAAATTACAAATAGAGGAACAAAATAAATTAACAGAACCATTTGAAATAGTAGAAATACAAGAGATAATTAAAAAATTACCAAATAATAAAACACCAGGAGAGGATGGATTCCCAGTAGAATTCTATAAAACATTTAAAGATTTATTAATTCCTCCCCTCCTGGAAGTAATCAACCAGATTGATGAAACACAAAGCTTACCAGATTCATGTAAAACAGCAATAATTACAGTAATACTAAAGCAAGGGAAAGATCCACTCGCACCAGCGTCATATAGACCAATATCATTACTTAACACAGATTATAAGATAATAGCTAAACTATTAGCAAACAGATTAGCAGAGTATGTACCGAAAATGGTAAATCTAGACCAAACTGGATTTATTAAAAAAAGACGCACAACAGACAATATTTGTAAATTTATTAACTTAATTCATGCAGTAGAAGGGAGTAAAGCGCCAACAGTAGCAGTTGCTTTAGTCGTAGAGAAGGCCTTTGACAGAGTAGAATAGAATTATTTATTCAAAGTATTGCAAAAATTCAGTTTACCGGAGAAGTATATTAATTGGATTAAAGCATTATATAAGGGGCCATTGGTGAAAGTGACAGTAAATGGATATATATCAAAGCAATTTAACTTAAGCAGGTCAACATGGCAGGGATGCCCACTATCACCCTTATTGTTCGCGTTAGCTATAAAACCATTAGCAGAATTGATAAGAACAGAAAATAATATAAAAGGGATAAAAATAAAAGACAAGGAATATAAAATCAGTTTATTTGCGGATGATGTTATAGTATACTTAACAGAACCAGAACTATCAATAAAAGAATTATATAAGAAATTGAAGGAATATGGAGAAGTGTCGGGTTTCAAGATTAACGTAAATAAAAGTGAAGCAATGCCAATGAATAATGCAGATTTCTCAAAATTTAAGAAGGAATCACCATTCAGATGGCAAATGCAAGCAATAAGATACCTAGGTATACAAATAAATAAAAATCTCGGCCATCTATATAAACTCAATTATTATCCACTAATTTAAAAATTACAGGACGATTTAGAGCATTGGAAAGATTTACCATTAACACTAATAGGAAGGATAAACTGTATTAAAATGAACATTTTCCCAAGGATATTATACCTATTTCAGGCATTGCCAATACACTTGACAGAGAAATTCTTCAAGGAGTTAAAGAAAATAATAAGGAAATTTTTATGGAAAGGGAGGAAACCGAGGATAGCACTAGATAAATTAACAGAATGGTATAAACAAGGAGGCTTACAACTGCCAAACTTTAAAAATTATTATATAAATTAAGATAAATTAAGATACCTATCAGATTTTTATCAAACAAGGGAAAAGCCAGATTGGACTAGATTAGAATTAGATAAAATAGGGGAAAAGATACCTGAACACATATTATATAAATGGGATGAAAAATTGGTACAACATAGAAGTTCTCCAGTATTACATCATCTACTCAATATTTGGAAAAAGATTCATGTAGAAAGGAATAAAACAAATTATCAATTACCAAAACTAATATTGATGCAAAATAAGTTACTCCCTTTTACAATAGATAACCTTTCCTTTAGAGAATGGGAGAAAAAAGGGATCAAAAGAATAGAAAGTTGTTTTTCAGGAAATAGATTCTTATCCTTTGAACAAATGAAAGATAAATACAATATAACTCAAGATACAGTGCTGGCATATTACCAATTGAGATCCTACTTGAAGGACAAATTAGGAAGCAGTCTGAGGTTACCAGAGGGAAGTAACTTTGAATATGTGATTACAGATACAATGATAATTAAAAGATTTATAACAAATATGTATATTAAACTGCAAGAAAAGGAGAATGAGGAAACAAATGGTAAAACTAAACAAAAATGGGAACAACAATTCATGCAATCTGGACATGTGAGAAAGTAGAAAAATTTTGGGAAGATCTAAACCAAATATTAAATAAAATTACAGAAAACAATATACCAAAAAATCCAGAGATCTTCCTCCTAAGTAACATAAAAAACAAAGAATTTGGAATTGGTTTGGATGTTGCACAAAAAAGATTTGTTAAGATAGCTCTAGCCGTAGCAAAAAAAATTATTATGTCAACCTGGAAATTGGAAGATAATTTGAAAATACAACAAACGTATATAGAAATGAATAAATGTATTCCATTAGAAAAAATAACACATAGTTTAAGAAATAATATTGAAATATTTGAACAAATATGGGAGCCTTACATGAAACACAATAGAGAAAACCTACCGGGGACATTCACTACCTAAATTAACGAAAGGAGAAGGAAATGAAAAGAATTAACTCAGTTGAATTTCTTGTTTATTTTTATTGAATGACAACATTGTTTGACTGGTTTAATGTATCCTAGATTTTGTACTTTAAATGGACGGGGGGGGGAGGTAGGGAGGGTGGGATGGGAGAAGGGAGGTGGGGGGAGAAAATGGCACTGTATATATTTGAAAAGGAAAAAGTATCATGGTCAATGTGGTTTATGGTGTGAAAAATAAAAAAAATTTTAAAAAAAAGGACTGTCACCACTTTGATGGCTTCGTACATGTACTACAGCTATTTTCTCAGGTAATGTAAGAGCATCTAGGGATTGGACAATTACGTTTTCATGGATCAACTTTTGTCCTTTTCCAGTTATCATTCCCCGCTCTTTCCAGATCTTCCCAAAGGTGTGCATTACACCAAAAGCGTAGATAGTGCCCAACTTGTTCTTTAGACCCTGGAGAGCTCTACAGAGGGCATAGAATTCACAAGTTTGTGCTGACCAATGACCGGGAAGGCGACCAGCTTCAATCACCACTCCTTCTTTCCTATCCACTACACTATACCCGTTGTGGCGAGTGCCATCAATGCAACGAGAAGATCCATCAATAAACCACCTTTCACCCTCCTGTAAAGGCTCATCACTTAAATCCTCTCTAATTTTGATCTGTAAATCTATTACCTCTAAACATACATGCTCTAACTCATTTATGGTATTGTCAGAATTTGGAGAAACCAAGAAAGCTGCTGGATTGTGTTCTTTATTCGTAATCAGGGTCAAATCATCCCTATCCATTAGGATCGCTTCATACTTTAAAATTCTAGAGTCTGTGAGCCACCTTCCAGCACGTTGTAAGAGAACATTGCGGACTGTGTGAGGGGTGTGAACTATCATCGGGGCACCAAACGTAATCTTTTGTACTTCCTCAACTAAAATATCAGTGGCTGCGATGGCTTGTACACATTCTGGCCAACCACGACAAACAGGGTCTAAAACTTTTGACAGAAAAGCAACAGGCTGTCTATAGTCTGCCCTCTCTTGTGTTAGTACTCCGGTGGCTACACCTCCTTTCGCATTGGAATATAGGTCAAATGGCTTATTTAGGTCGGGTAAAGCCAACACTGGGGCACTAATAAGGCTCTGTTTCACCAAGTTAAAATCTTTAATCTCTTCCTCTGTCCAGACAACAGCTTCGCCCCCTAGAATCGTGAGTTTATCATAGAGAAATCTGACCAGGCTAGAATAATTTTCAATCCAGATTCTACAGTATCCCACTAAACCAAGGAATTTCCTAAGTTGTTGGGCATTCTTGGGAGGGGGAATCTGTAGAATACCACATATCCTTTCTGGACTTATTTTCCTAGTTCCCTGACTTACCAGATGACCTAAGTATTTAACTTCTGATTGAACAAATTGTAATTTGGATTCGCTCACCCTGAGACCCTTATTCTCCAGAAAATTCAAAAGTTCAACAGTGTACTGTTTAACTAATTCGTACGTTTTTCCCGTAATTAACAAATCATCAACATATTGTATCAACTGACAATTCTCTCTCCGAGGAGCCTCATCTAGTATTTGTTCTAAGACCTGACCGAATAAATTTGGTGATTCTGTAAAGCCCTGGGGAAGGACAGTCCACCGGTATTGATTCTTGCGTCCAGTAAAAGGATTTTCCCATTCAAAGGCAAACATGTCTCTGCTCTCTCTTGCTAACGGACAGGTCCAAAAAGCATCTTTGAGGTCAATCACACTAAACCATTTACTATGGGGATCGATTTTACCCATTATTGTATAGGGATTAGGTACAACCGGGTGACGGGTGAGAATAATTTTGTTCAGCTCCCTCAAGTCCTGCACTAATTGATAGGTACCGTCTGGTTTTTGAACAGGTAAAATTGGGGTATTAAAAGGTGACATACAAGGTTCGAGTATACCATCTTTCACCAACTGGTCAATTACTGGCTGCAGCCCCTTTCGGCCAGCCATAGGAATTGGATACTGTTTTCATCTAATTACTTGTTCAGAATCTTTTAAAGTAACTTGCAGGGGAGGAATATCTAACACTTCTCTATTGCCTCTTTCTGCCCATACTCCAGGATTTATTAGTTCTCGATCTTCCTCGCTTAATACATGCAATTGAACCCCGATACCTGATTCCTGTGGTCTGGTGCCGATAGCCAATTGGTCCTGTAAATCTCGTCCTAACAAACAAACTCCAGCTTGGGGAACTAGTAAAATATCCTCTGTTATTACCTTTTCTCTCATTTGTATTCTTACATCCCTTAATACAAGGACCGTAAAATCTCTTCCTCCTACTCCCGAAATCATCACTGTCCCCTCTATCCTAACACCCTCGGGTGGTTGTAAAATACTAGACCAGGCTGCCCCAGAATCTAGTAAAAATACCATCTTGTCACTGTGGGGTCCTATGCTTAAATTTACCAATGGTTTTCCGTGCAGCCCCACGGTGTGTATTGACTGAGAACCGTGACTCCCCTATTCATAATCTGCTTCCATCAGGGCGTAGGATCGTGTCTCCCTGGCTCGCATTGGGCATTCTCTCTTAAAGTGTCCCTCCTTTTTACAATGGTAGCAAACTAATGCTCCTGTTTCCCAATTTCTACCTAGGTCTCCACAGGGTCCCGGAAATGGTCGTCGTCCCCGGAATCCTCCTCTACTCTGGTCTCTACTTCCCCACCCCTGGCTCTCTTCCCAACGTCCAGGAGCTGGCACACAGTCCCTACCCTTTCCTTGTTGTTCCTCCATGACTCCCTTGACTGCCTGCATCAAAATCTTAGCCTTTCCTTTCTGCTTATCCTCAGACCTCTGGACAAATGCTCTTTGTGCGATCTGTAGAAGCTGGGTTATTCCCTGCTCATGCCAATTCTCAATCTTCTGCAATTTCCTTCTAATGTCTAGGGCTGAGTTCGTAACGAAACCTGTTAATTCTAATTGTTCACCTGCTGGGGTTTCTATGTCCAGACCCCCATATTGCTGTATGGCCGTGTGCAATCTATTCAGAAATGCAGAGGGGGTCTCCTCGGGACCTTGGGGAACCTCAAATGCTTTCTTAAAATTCTGTCCCTTTGGAACAGATTCCCTGATTCCTTTTATCAGATTAACCCTATATTCTTCCATTAATGTGTGACCATCATTAGTATTCTTATCCCAATTTGGTTTTGCCAGGGGAAATTTAGCTTCTCCAGGTATCGCCTCTGGTCCCCCTTGGTGTTCCCTGTCCCAGACTCTAATCCCTGCCTGGCGAATCATTCCACACTCATCCAAAGTAAACAACATTTTAAAGATAGATGTTAACTCATCCCATGTATATGTATTTGGTCCCAAAAATTGATCTAATTGTTTTGCACATCCTTGAGGATCCTCTATCAGGGAGATCATTTCTCTCTTAAAGTTACGCACCTCTGTACTGGTCAGGGGCACATTTACAAAACCGAGACCCTCTCCCACGGGAACTTCCCGCAGAGGTCTCATCCAGTTAATTTCTGGCTTATTAGGTCTAGGTTCCTACTCTCCGGGAAATGAATCAAAGGGTTCTGCCCTTTCTTCCCGGAGGGTCTCACACCGTTCTGAATTAAAGTCGCCTCCCTCTCTTGTCAATAGAGGTGGTAATCTAGTACTTTGTGAACGGGTCATCATACCACCCCTATTTTCTTCTCTTTTCTCTAGCTGTGGGGGAGGAGGGGAAGGTGCAGAAGGGTAGAGCATAGGAGGGGGGGGGAAGATAGGAGCTGGCATAGGAGGAACATAAGGTGGAGGAAGGGACTGTAACACATCCCATCCTTGTGTTTCAGGGACAAAAGGTTCCTTATCTTTCTTGTCCTTGCATTCCTTTTCATTCAAAACCAGTTGATCAAATGATCCCTTGAGCCAGCAGGCTGCATATTCCCTGCTCTCAAGATTATCTCTTTGGTTTTGATAGAGCCAGATGTTCAATGCCTGACACATCCAGTCATCCTCAGATCCGAGCTTTGGCCAATATACTGAACTCCCTTTTATCGGACTTTTAACCCATTCCAAACAGCAATACCTGACCATGGTCAGTTTGTCTTTCCCATGGGTTCTCCCCGCACCCCAATCAGATAACATTAATCCTAACGGACTTTGCTTAGTTATCTGATCTTCCCATCCTTCCTTAGGACTCTCTTCCTTACTACTCACACCTCCCATACTAACAGGTAAGTAAAATTTCTCTTACTGAGATCCAGTAGCTAGATCTAGCGCGCTTCCTTAATGTCCTCTCGTTGTTTGTTCTCAATGCCTCTTCTCGGATATCACTCGCTTCATCCACTGACCATTCACCCTTCGTCCGTGAGTCGAGCTGAATCAGCTGGGGTGCACCTTCCCCCGTCGTCGGGCACTCTGTCAGTGGAGGGAGTGGGATCCCGGATGAGTCCCCATTTGTTAGAAACAGAAGTACCTTCACAGATATTGCTTGAGACAAAAATTGAGAACAAAGAACGTTTATTCTTTCTTTTCTTTGGCTTGGCTTCGCGGATGAAGATTTATGGAGGGGGTAAAAAGTCCACGTCAGCTGCAGGCTCGTTTGTGGCTGACCAGTCCGATGTGGGACAGACAGACACGATTGCAGAAACGATTAGAAACAGAAGTACCTTCACAGATATTGCTTGAGACAAAAATTGAGAACAAAGAACGTTTATTATACAACAATGCAAAGTTGGGTGCTTTCCCCTTACCCTGGGAATACACACATACACTGGGTCTCACCCAACTTTTATACAGTTGATTTCAGTATAGGAATACCCTCCCCCTTACATTCTTCTGCCTCCTGGATGAGTTTTGGCATTAGGCAATCCTGTCTGCCTACGTGCTGTTTCTGTGAACTTGGAGGACCAGGGGGTATCCTGTCAGGTGTCCCATCATGTCATTGTCCTTATTCACACCTTCCTGACTCTCAGGGCTGACTAACTTCTTACATGCAGAACTTGCTAATTCTGTCTAAGGCTATAAGACCCTTATCTTATTCAGACTAACTTTACTTCCTACATTCTAATATCTATTATCTATCCTTATCTTATTCATACTGGTGAACTTGCTGATTCTGTCTAAAAGGCTAGAAGACTAACTTTACTTCCTACATTCTAATATCTATTCTTATCCTATTCATACTGGCTTTATTCATTACACATATATCTATACTACTTTCCTCATCTTCATATTTTTATATCAGTTTTACTCATCTCTCACAATCCTCACTTTTCTTTTAGATCAGTGTTACTCATCTCTCACAGGACCAATCCAGGCGTTGATAAGTGTAATTGGGAAGGGCTTGCAATATTGTAGTTTGATATCAGCTTTAGAATTTGTAATAAAGATTTGTATAAACTGAAGTGCTCTCAGCGTGGGTGTCTCTGTTTTCTTTCAGTCGCTCGAACACTGTGACCAATCTAAAATGAACAAAGTGAGAGGTACAACTTTACCCAGGACAGAGGGCTTGATATATTTTGTGTTATGTCCACATGTATGTGTGCAAGTTCTTGCACCAAGGATCAGAGAACACTGTTTCGTCGTGTTGTACTTATTCAATTGGATGACAATAGACTTGAATTTGATAGATGTGTGAGAGAGGAAATGTCTGTGGATATGGGATAGATTGAAAACCAGTACAGATTTGATGGGCAGAATGCTCTCCATCTAATGGCATGGCAGGATCCAAACTTTGGCCAATATACCGAACTCCCTTTTATCAGATTCTTAACCCATTCCTGACAGCAATACCTGACCATGGTCTGTTTATCTTTCCCACGGGTTTTCCCCGCACCCCAATCAGATAACATTAATCCTAATGGACTATGTTTAGGTATCTGATCTTCCCATCCTTCTTTAGGACTGTTTCCCTTGCTACTTACTCCTCCCATACTAGCAGGTAAATAAAATTCCTCTTACCGGGATCCAGTAGCTATTCCTAGCGCGCTTCCTTAACGTTCTCCCGTCATTTGTTCTCAATGCCTCTTCTCGGATATCACTCGCTTCGTCCACTGACCAGTCACCTGTCATCCGGGTGTCCAGCTGAATCATCCGGGGTGCACCTACCCCCATCGTCGGGCACTCTGTCAGTGGAGGGAGTGCGATCCCGGACGAGTCCCCAATTGTGAGAAACAGAAGTACCTTCACAGATTTCGCTCAAGACAAAAATTAAGAACAAAGAACATTTATTGTACAACAATGCAAAGTTGGGTGCTTTCCCTTACCCTGGGAATACACACACATACTGGGGCTCACCCAACTTTTATACAGTTCATTTCAGTGTAGAGGTACCCTCCCCCCCTAACATTCTTCTGCCTCCTAGATTAGTTTGGCATTTGGTAATTCTGTCTGCCTACATGCAGTTTCTGTAAACTTGAAAGTCCATGGGATATCCTGTCTGGGTCCCATCATGTCATTGTCCTTATTCATGAATCTGCCTTTGTCCTTATTCACACATCTCAACCTCCAGGACTTATTCTATATGCAGAACTTGCTAATTTTGTCTATCACTATAAGACCCTTATTCTATTATACTTGCGTATCGGATTCATCCCTACTCAGCACTTACTTAACTTCCTCTAGTCGTATTCCTTATTTCATTCATACTAGCTTTACTTCCTATATTCTATTATCTCTCACACCATCATGAAAACAAATTATGAAATTATCACATTGCTGCTTGCCAGGGAGTCACACAGCACAGAACAGGCTATTCAGCCCAATGTCATTGAGTTGGCATTCTGGGCTAGCCCATTTGCCTGCATTTGGAAGGATGTGGAAGCTATGGAAGTGCAGAGGAGATTTATCTAGATATCGCCTGGATTGGAAAATAAGTCTTATGAGGCAAGGTTAGCAGAGCTAGGACTTTTCTCTTTGGAGTGAAGAAAACTAAGAGGTCTACAAGATTCTGAGAAGCCTAGATAAGGTAGAGAGCCAGCACCTTTATCCCAGGCCAGGAGCAGCAAACACCAAAGAACATCTGTACAAAGTGAAGGGAGGAAAGTTTAGGGGAGACATCAGGGGTAAGTTTTTGTTTTTTTTTTTTTTTTTTTTTTTTACACAGAGAGTTGTGGGTACCTGGATTACCTTGCCAGGGGTGGTGGTGGTGGAGGATGGAACATTTAAGAGATTCTTAAGACAGGCACATAGATGAAAGAGAAATAAAGGATTTAGTTTTTTTTTAGGTGGGAATATATAGGTAGAGAGGGTTTATTTTTATTTTGGAAGGAATATATGGGTTGGCAAAACATCGAGGGTCGAAGGGCTTGTGCGGTGCTGTAGTGTTCTACGTTCTACCTTCTTCTAAGCCCTTCCTAACCATGCATTTGTCCAAATGTGTTGCGAATATCAGGCGTGTGCCAGCTTCTAGGTTTCCTCTGGCAGCTTGTTCCAGACATGGCCCACACTCTCGGGGAGAGAGCTCAGGCTCAAATTTGCTGCCAATAAACTGTGGACTACTTTGTCAGTTGGAAAGGCCATCATCTTGACTCATTTATATCTTAATCATTAATCTATGCTTCTAGATTTATTCCTTTTTCCGCCTTGTGATCATTTTAATGTCGGTTTAACTGATGTGGCTGCAGCAAGTAAGAATTTCGGTTGCACTTGCACATGGTACTTATGGGTATGACGATAAAATCATTTTAAAATGAATGTGAAAGGTGCTTTATAAATGCAGTTTTTGAGCAGGTCCTCCCATGCATATGACAAAGTATTCAGATGAACATGCTAACTAAGTAAATCGAATCTATACAGCTGTATTTTTGCTGTAAATCATTTAAATTAAACCCATATAACAAGCCTCACCAATATGACGTCACGTTGCCTGGGCCTCGGGCATCCCTCGAGCCCGGAGCATCTCCTATTGCCTTGGCAACCGTTTCCTGGGCGGGTTGTCAAGGGAAACGTCAGACATCCCGGATGAGACCGGCCCAATATAGGTTAATTATTTTGTGTATAATAACACAATTTTCACCCGCGATCCATGGTTTTGTCACAGAAACACTAAACTCGGTTAAAAAAAAACGCGGAGCATCTTAACTGATGAAGTGGACACCAGCCGCTTGTCGGCCAATCGGAGAGAGCCACGCTCTGGACGTAGGAGATGGGACATGGAAGGCGCTTATTGGTCGAGGTGCTTGGGCACTCGGTGGTGATTGGCGGGTTGGCTTTTGCGTGGGGAGCTGTCATTGGGTGGCTGGCGCGGCCCTGCGACGCCCCCTCGTTGGCTTCGACCGCCTGGTCTTATTGAAGAATCGGAGGGAAGCGGCGGCTTCACGGGCGCGGGGTTACGAGGCGAATCGGCGGATAAAGCGTGCGTGTCGACGATGAAGGGGCAGGCCTGGCTTCTGGCGCTGCTCAGCGCGCTCCTGGCCTGCGGTGAGTGGCCGCCACAGGGCTTCTGGAACCTTCCTTCGGGCCCGGCCATCGAGCTCCGGCTCCACTCCCTGGGCCTTCGAGAAGTTTCTCGGATCTGCGGACCAGAGGGTGTGGGGAGAGAGGGTGGGAGGGGGTCGATAAGGTGAAGGAGCCCGCTGGGTCGGGGTCATCTCCCACGTCCCCCCCCAGACCCTCCCACGTCCCCCCCAGACTCTCCCACGTCCCGTCCCCCCCAGACTCTCCCACGTCCCGTCCCCCCCAGACTCTCCCACGTCCCGTCCCCCCCAGACTCTCCCACGTCCCGTCCCCCCCAGACTCTCCCACGTCCCGTCCCCCCCAGACTCTCCCACGTCCCGTCCCCCCCAGACTCTCCCACGTCCCGTCCCCCCCAGACTCTCCCACGTCCCGTCCCCCCCAGACTCTCCCACGTCCCGTCCCCCCCAGACTCTCCCACGTCCCGTCCCCCCCAGACTCTCCCACGTCCCGTCCCCCCCAGACTCTCCCACGTCCCGTCCCCCCCAGACTCTCCCACGTCCCGTCCCCCCCAGACTCTCCCACGTCCCGTCCCCCCCAGACTCTCCCACGTCCCGTCCCCCCCAGACTCTCCCACGTCCCGTCCCCCCCAGCCTCTCCCACGTCCCGTCCCCCCCAGCCTCTCCCACGTCCCGTCCCCCCCAGCCTCTCCCACGTCCCGTCCCCCCCAGCCTCTCCCACGTCCCGTCCCCCCCAGCCTCTCCCACGTCCCGTCCCCCCCAGCCTCTCCCACGTCCCGTCCCCCCCAGCCTCTCCCACGTCCCGTCCCCCCCAGCCTCTCCCACGTCCCGTCCCCCCCAGCCTCTCCCACGTCCCGTCCCCCCCAGCCTCTCCCACGTCCCGTCCCCCCCAGACCCTCCCACGTCCCGTCCCCCCCAGACCCTCCCACGTCCCGTCCCCCCAGACCCTCCCACGTCCCGTCCCCCCCAGACCCTCCCACGTCCCGTCCCCCCCAGACCCTCCCACGTCCCGTCCCCCCCAGACCCTCCCACGTCCCGTCCCCCCCAGACCCTCCCACGTCCCGTCCCCCCCAGACCCTCCCACGTCCCGTCCCCCCCAGACCCTCCCACGTCCCGTCCCCCCCAGACCCTCCCACGTCCCGTCCCCCCCAGACCCTCCCACGTCCCGTCCCCCCCAGACCCTCCCACGTCCCGTCCCCCCCAGACCCTCCCACGTCCCGTCCCCCCCAGACCCTCCCACGTGTCCCGTCCCCCCCAGACCCTCCCACGTGTCCCGTCCCCCCCAGACCCTCCCACGTGTCCCGTCCCCCCCAGACCCTCCCACGTGTCCCGTCCCCCCCAGACCCTCCCACGTGTCCCGTCCCCCCCAGACCCTCCCACGTGTCCCGTCCCCCCCAGACCCTCCCACGTGTCCCGTCCCCCCCAGACCCTCCCACGTGTCCCGTCCCCCCCAGACCCTCCCACGTGTCCCGTCCCCCCCAGACCCTCCCACGTGTCCCGTCCCCCCCAGACCCTCCCACGTGTCCCGTCCCCCCCAGACCCTCCCACGTGTCCCGTCCCCCCCAGACCCTCCCACGTGTCCCGTCCCCCCCAGACCCTCCCACGTGTCCCGTCCCCCCCAGACCCTCCCACGTGTCCCGTCCCCCCCAGACCCTCCCACGTGTCCCGTCCCCCCCAGACCCTCCCACGTGTCCCGTCCCCCCCAGACCCTCCCACGTGTCCCGTCCCCCCCAGACCCTCCCACGTGTCCCGTCCCCCCCAGACCCTCCCACGTGTCCCGTCCCCCCCAGACCCTCCCACGTGTCCCGTCCCCCCCAGACCCTCCCACGTGTCCCGTCCCCCCCAGACCCTCCCACGTGTCCCGTCCCCCCCAGACCCTCCCACGTGTCCCGTCCCCCCCAGACCCTCCCACGTGTCCCGTCCCCCCCAGA
The DNA here is from genome assembly GCF_036971445.1 of Narcine bancroftii. NCBI lineage: Eukaryota > Metazoa > Chordata > Chondrichthyes > Torpediniformes > Narcinidae > Narcine > Narcine bancroftii. The sequence continues at coordinate 100,281,044 of NC_091479.1, read as the reverse complement.
CCCTCCCACGTGTCCCGTCCCCCCCAGACCCTCCCACGTGTCCCGTCCCCCCCAGACCCTCCCACGTGTCCCGTCCCCCCCAGACCCTCCCACGTGTCCCGTCCCCCCCAGACCCTCCCACGTGTCCCGTCCCCCCCAGACCCTCCCACGTGTCCCGTCCCCCCCAGACCCTCCCACGTGTCCCGTCCCCCCCAGACCCTCCCACGTGTCCCGTCCCCCCCAGACCCTCCCACGTGTCCCGTCCCCCCCAGACCCTCCCACGTGTCCCGTCCCCCCCAGACCCTCCCACGTGTCCCGTCCCCCCCAGACCCTCCCACGTGTCCCGTCCCCCCCAGACCCTCCCACGTGTCCCGTCCCCCCCAGACCCTCCCACGTGTCCCGTCCCCCCCAGACCCTCCCACGTGTCCCGTCCCCCCCAGACCCTCCCACGTGTCCCGTCCCCCCCAGACCCTCCCACGTGTCCCGTCCCCCCCAGACCCTCCCACGTGTCCCGTCCCCCCCAGACCCTCCCACGTGTCCCGTCCCCCCCAGACCCTCCCACGTGTCCCGTCCCCCCCAGACCCTCCCACGTGTCCCGTCCCCCCCAGACCCTCCCACGTGTCCCGTCCCCCCCAGACCCTCCCACGTGTCCCGTCCCCCCCAGACCCTCCCACGTGTCCCGTCCCCCCCAGACCCTCCCACGTGTCCCGTCCCCCCCAGACCCTCCCACGTGTCCCGTCCCCCCCAGACCCTCCCACGTGTCCCGTCCCCCCCAGACCCTCCCACGTGTCCCGTCCCCCCCAGACCCTCCCACGTGTCCCGTCCCCCCCAGACCCTCCCACGTGTCCCGTCCCCGCCAGACCCTCCCACGTGTCCCGTCCCCGCCAGACCCTCCCACGTGTCCCGTCCCCCCCAGACCCTCCCACGTGTCCCGTCCCCCCCAGACCCTCCCACGTGTCCCGTCCCCCCCAGACCCTCCCACGTGTCCCGTCCCCCCCAGACCCTCCCACGTGTCCCGTCCCCCCCAGACCCTCCCACGTGTCCCGTCCCCCCCAGACCCTCCCACGTGTCCCGTCCCCCCCAGACCCTCCCACGTGTCCCGTCCCCCCCAGACCCTCCCACGTGTCCCGTCCCCCCCAGACCCTCCCACGTGTCCCGTCCCCCCCAGACCCTCCCACGTGTCCCGTCCCCCCCAGACCCTCCCACGTGTCCCGTCCCCCCCAGACCCTCCCACGTGTCCCGTCCCCCCCAGACCCTCCCACGTGTCCCGTCCCCCCCAGACCCTCCCACGTGTCCCGTCCCCCCCAGACCCTCCCACGTGTCCCGTCCCCCCCAGACCCTCCCACGTGTCCCGTCCCCCCCAGACCCTCCCACGTGTCCCGTCCCCCCCAGACCCTCCCACGTGTCCCGTCCCCCCCAGACCCTCCCACGTGTCCCGTCCCCCCCAGACCCTCCCACGTGTCCCGTCCCCCCCAGACCCTCCCACGTGTCCCGTCCCCCCCAGACCCTCCCACGTGTCCCGTCCCCCCCAGACCCTCCCACGTGTCCCGTCCCCCCCAGACCCTCCCACGTGTCCCGTCCCCCCCAGACCCTCCCACGTGTCCCGTCCCCCCCAGACCCTCCCACGTGTCCCGTCCCCCCCAGACCCTCCCACATCTCCCTTCGTGCAAATATGTAGATCTATTCTGTCTGTAATTGTCCCATTTCATGATGTCTTTCTCCAATTAAGGAACATAAAAACTCTGGGATATCTGGAATAAAAACTAAAGGTAATCACTGGAAATCCTCGACAAACCAGGTGGAATCTTGGGTTGAAGCTCTTTTGTCCTCTGAGCTACGGTGATAGTTTGCAGAAATTATATGATGGTTATTGACTTGAAATGATGACTGTTGGCTATTTCCATTTTTGAGTTTTTAATTGATCTCCAAATCTGTTGCTTTGTGTTCTTCACATTACTCAATGTCCACCCCCTTGGACTCCACAGGCCAAATTCTTTTGTTTAATCTCCATGTTATATTTCACCCATTCCAACCCCTTGTACTGTTGTTATAAACAAGTATTCATTGTTCATTGACTAGAGAGCACTTTTGTCTCCCACTCAATGTCATTGTAACTCCTTGAAGCTCCCACAGTGAGGTGGACATGGCAGATTTGCACTCCTGTCTTCATTATGGCACCTCCCTGAAATGAGGATCCCAATTCCCAGCAATGAGGTTTGGTTTGGCTGTCATTACAATGGGCCTTCACTGGGCACTTTGTGTTCACAGTGTGTATTCTTCATGTCCTGCTTGTTCATTTTTTTGTTGTAATCTCATCAAATGCATTTATTATTTCTAGCTTTTGTTCGTGCAGAAGATGAAACAGTAGAGGAGGATCTTGGGAAGAGCAGGGATGGCTCACGGACTGATGATGAAGTTGTTAAAAGGTATTTTATTCTGTATGGTGTTGCTAGTTTATTGAAGTAAATTTGCAATTTCAACTCCCACCCATAATGTTGCATTCGATCATTTGTGATTAATGCTGCTCGTCCAACAGGATTATTTTCCAAACCAATGAATTCAGTAACATCTGTAAGAAGTGGGAACTCCTTCTCCTGGGGAAGAGAAGTACAGTACTAAAAATGCTAGGAAATATTAGGATGGACAATTGTTCATTTTCTCTGCATCTTGATGATCTTTAAAGGACCAGAGAATACTTGATTATTGAATATTAAAGATGCTTAATTTCATAGTTTGTGAACTGCTTAAATATTTTTGTAACCATGTTTTTGCATTCAATGATTTGATATCCAAAGTTTTAGACAGTATTCTTGGCTGTATATTTGCAGACATGTACTTTAATCTTTCCAACATGCCTGTTCTAGTTTAAGTGGGAATGTATCCATTTGATCTTTGATTGTAACACGTCCATCTAAAATTAATCTTGGACTGTAAAACTTTGATTTAAAAGAAAATCCCAGCATAAATACACTACTGTATCTTTCATTTGATTGGACAAAATCCTGGTTGCAAATTATGGAATTGCTGATAAAAGGTTTGATAATTTTGCTTAACCACTTTTAAAATTTCTACGAAGGATCTTGAACTATGGCCTCTTGAATATGGGCTGAAAATGTCAAGCTATTGATTTCCTTTTTACCCTACTTTTCCCAAAGGGAGGAAGAAGCTATCCAGTTAGATGGCTTGAATCCTGCTCAAGTTAAAGAAATCAGAGAAAAGGCAGAAAAATTCATGTTCCAGGCAGAGGTTAACCGAATGATGAAGCTGATCATTAATTCACTTTACAAAAACAAAGAGGTGAGTTTGGAATTTGCTTTATGTTCGTTCCTGAAGGACATTTAGAACAATTTGCAGCTACAGAAAATGTGGTTGATTTTGCAGGAAATAATTCAGACATTAAATTCATCCCAGAGGTTCTTCAGGGGATTGGAATTGTCTCCACTCATTAGTCATTTCCTCAAATCTCAAGCAAAGGGTTGGAAATCTGTTTTGATCTTTGTTGTCAAAGGTAGTATTTCTACTTCTTGCCCCTTCCTTGACCTCTGTCTATCTTGTGGAACAAACTATCAGCTATTACTAAGCTACCTAGAATATACCTCTTGCAAGGATACAATTCCTTTTTCCCAATCCCTCCACTGCATTTGCTTCCAGGATGAGGTCTTGCACTCCAGGATATCAGAAATGTTCTCCAATAAAAGTGGCTTTCCCTTCCTGTCAAGCCCAAGCCTGTATCTATTTGTCATACTTCTGCTCTCGCCCCACCTCTTCCAGGTAGAACAAGGACACACTCTCTTTGGTCCTCATTTTCCACTCCACCAAACAGCATCTCACCATCCCACTGCTTGCCCCATCTTGCCCTTTTCATTTATCTGCACCGATAAATCTTCAAACTTCTGCACTTCATGCTGTAATTGCAGAAAGCTGAAAAAACTTCCCTATCTCCTTGCATCCATCCAGGGCCCCAAATAGATCTTCCAGGTGTGGTAGAACTTGCACGACATCAAACATAATCTGGATTCAATGGACTTGGTGTGACACCAAAGGCAGATTGGGTGATTGCTGAACACCTCTGCTCTGTGTGTCTAAACTGGAGCTTCCTATAATCAAACCATTTTGACTCCATTCAACCATCCCTAATATATAACTGCCTTCTATTTCATCCCATGTGTGGGTGAGGCTGAACATGTGAGCAATGTTTCTAATTTTGGTAACCCTGAATACCACCCCCAAATAAAATCTGGTCCCACTGTTTCCATCTCTATTCCTGTAGTTTTTTCTCTAACTTTCCCCTGTCTTCTCGCACCCTCTGTCTCTCACTCAACCTCCCTCCCACCTTCTGGACTCCATTACTTCCTGTGCCGCGCCCCCCCCCCCCCCCCCCCCTTATAATGTCTCATTTTAACCTTAGGCTCAATAAGGGTCCCAATTCAAAATGTTGACTGATCATATCTGTCCATGAATGCTGCCTGAACCAGTAGTTCATTGTTTAAACAAAATGTGAATGTTTGCTTTTCCATGGAAATTATCAAATTGTTCTGATTAATATGCCTGAGGTCTCTGGTCAGTCAGCTCCGGAAAAGAATTTTGAATAAATGAGGATTTCTGAATTATTTCGGATTATTCGAACTTTTTTAAAATTCCCCAATAATTGAGGATTTTGGATGATCTGATTTCAGATAATTGGAGTTGTCCTGTATTTGAATGCAGAATATTTATTTGATGCTTCTGATTTTTAACAGATATTTCTGCGTGAACTGATTTCAAATGCTTCAGATGCTCTGGACAAGATCCGATTAATATCACTAACCAATGACACAGCGTTACATGCCACAGAGGAGATGACTATTAAGATAAAGGTTTGATTTCATTACATTTTTAAATATAGTTTTTTCAATTGTACAAGATCCCCTTATTTTGCTCTAACTGCAGTCGTTTAGTTGACACCTTTATTTGTTCGTTTCAGTCTATTCATTAAAGGTGTATCACATCACCGTGGATAAATTTGTGAATTTTTTCATTAGTTTGGGTTTTGTTCTCAGGTTTTGCTTTCAAATGAATGTTTGCAGAATCAGGTACATTCTTTTAAAAGATTTATCAAGACCAAGCATGTAATAAAATGAGGGCAGCTTCTAAAATGCTTCCACCATTCGATGTGATCATGGCTGATGTGTCATACACATCTTTTATGAGCATAGGAAAGATTTCAATTGCACTATTTTGGAAAATTGATGGTATTCCTGGTGCCCTGGCCAGTATTTATCCTTTGAAGAGCATTTCCATAACAAACAATCCACTGGTGCTGCTCCTTGGAGAGCTACTGATTCCTAATGCCAGTATTCCAGGTTTGATATTGAACTGCATGGAGTTTGTTTGTTTTGCCTGTGATTTTTCTGCCATAGCTCAAGAACCTGTTGGTCACTCTAAACCTGTTGGTCACTCTAAACCTGTTGGTCACTCTAAACCTGTTGGTCACTCTAAACCTGTTGGTCACTCTAAACTGTATCTAATAAGTAAGTAATAGAATCTTGGGGACTTGATTGGTGTAAATGAGTGTTTGGGGGGGGGGGGGTTCAGTGCAGATTCACTGGGACAAAGGGTCAGTTTCTTTATGAACTACCAGAAACAGCAAACTGAAGAAAGTAGGCCTTGCATAAATTGTCACATTTCCTGTATCTGAGCACTTTGGGGCATTCTGAAAGTGATGTGAAATATGCTCATAATTGATTTGGTCTTATAAAAAGATATGCAATCTAGTGTTGATGCACCCTGCAAAAAACATTGGGAGGTTTAACAATGTAAATTTAGACATACATCACAGTAACGGGCCATTTTGGCCCACAGATCTGTACTACTCAATTTACACCCAATTTACCTATACCCCCAGTACGATTCCTCCCAGTGGGAGGAAACCGGAGCCCTTGTGGAAAACCCATACAGACACAGAGAGAATGTACAAACTTAGAGCGTGGGATTCGAACCCTGCTCCTGATCACTGGCACTGTAAAGGCGTTGTGCTAACCGCTATGCCACTTATTGGAATACTTGAATAGAATCAAAATGTATTGTCATGAAATTTGATGTTTTGCGCCAACATCATAGTGCAAACGTTAGTATTATCATCTTATGACATTATTTTAAAAAATTAAAGTAACAGTGCATGAAAAGTAAGTGTCTTTGGTTCCTTAATTATTTCAGAATCTAATGTCAGTGGGGAAGAAGCTGTCCTTGTGCCATTGTGTGCTCGTCTTTAGGCTCCTGTACTTTTTTCCCAATGGTAGCAGAGTGATGGAGGTGGGGGGTCTTTGAAGATAGAGGCTGTTTTTTTTTAAAAAAAGACTCTGCCTAATGAGAATGTTCTCGATGATGCCTATGATGTGGCAGGCCGAGTTAACAACCCTCTGGAGTTTATTCTTGTCCTGAGAGTTAACACCTCCATACCAGGCAGTGATGCAACCAGCCAGAATGTTCTCCACGGTACATCTGTAGAGTTTTCTGAGAGACTTCCAAATCTCCTCAAATTCCTCACAAAGTATTACCACTGGTGAGCCTTATTCACGATTGCGTCGACATAGAGGCTCCAGGACAGATCCTCGGAGATGTTGACACCCAGGAATTTAAAGTTCTTGACTCTCTACTAAGCCCTCGATGAGAAATGGCTCGTGTTCCCCTGACTTCTACCTGATGTCCACAATCATTTTGGTTTTGCTGACATTGAGCACAAAGTTGTCGTTACACAATTCAATGAGCTGATCTATTGCCATTTGTGATTCTGCTGACAACTGTGGTGTCATCGGCAAACTTGTAGAGGGCATTGGAATTGTGCCCGGCCACACAGTCATGGATGTATAATGAGTGGAGCAGTGAGCTAAGCACACATCCTTGGAGGTGCGCCTGTGTGGATGGTCAGTGAGAAGGAGCCGTTGTTTCAGATTCATACTGACTGTGGTCTTCTGATGAGAAAGTCAAGGGTCCAGTTGTAGAGTTTGTAGTGGAATTTAAGGAATAGCTGAGAACTTTGGACTTCTTCTTTCTAGGCTGACAAAGAGAAGAACATGCTTCATGTTACAGATACAGGTATTGGCATGACCAAAGATGAACTGATCAGAAACCTTGGCACAATTGCAAAATCTGGAACAAGTGAATTCTTAAATAAGCTAACAGAGTTGCAAAATGAGGACCAGTCCACCTCGGAGTTGATTGGTCAGTTTGGTGTTGGATTCTACTCTGCTTTCTTGGTGGCTGATAAGGTTATTGTCACATCCAAGCACAACAATGGTACACAGCATATCTGGGAATCTGATTCCAATGAATTCTCCATAATAGAGGATCCTCGTGGAAATACATTGGGACGAGGCACTACTATCACGTAAGTAAGACGGGCTTGTTACCTTTGTACTGAAATTTATTTTGGCTTGGCTGAAAGATGGGTCTTTTTTGATGGTAACATTTTGAGAAGGGTGTTATTAGCTAAGAGGTTGGTTTAATTTTTAAAATATAAATATCATAACCTGGCTATTTGTTGGTTCATAATCACAAGATGTAGCAGTAGGCCCATTGGCCTATTGAGTCTGCTCTGCCCTTCTAACCATGATCTGATCCATGCTCCCACTTAGCCCCACTCCCTGTCTTTCTCTCCTTGTAACCCTTGATGCCCTGACTAATCAAATACCTGGTAATCTCTGCCTTAAATGCACCCAACAACCTCACAATAAGTTCCACAGACTCGCGGCCCTTTGACTAATGAAATTTTTCCGCTTGTTTTAAATTGACACCCTTTTATCTTGAAGTTATTCCCTCTTGTTCGAGAATTCCTGACAACGGAAAATAACCTTTACAGATCTACTCTGTCTAGGTCTTTCAGGGTTTGAAATGCCTCTGAGCACCCCACCCCCAATCTTTCTGTACTACAAAGAGTACAGTCCAAGAGCCAACAGAGCTAACCCTTCAATTCCTGGTATCATTCTTATCCATCTTATCTGAATACTCTCCAATGCCAGCATGTATTTTCTCAAATAAAAACACCCCAAACTGTACACAGTGCTCCAAGTGAGGTCTTACCTCCCTGTTCTTGTTTACCTTTCCTCTAGAAACGAATGCTAACATTACATTTGCCTTCTTCACTTGTTTTAAATGCCTCTGTCCTATCTTTAACATTGCTTGTTTATTGTAGACTCGTCTTGAAGGAGGAAGCATCTGACTACCTTGAACTGGAAACGATCAAAAATCTAGTGAAGAAGTACTCTCAATTCATCAACTTTCCTATCTATATCTGGAGTAGTAAGGTGATTCTGAATTACTAAATTTGATGGTGATTGGTAAACTTCTGCAATTTCTATAAAACAAATTTCTCCCAACAGACAGAAACTGTGGAGGAGCCAATAGATGAGGAGGAGACAAAAGAGAAGGAGGAGAAGGAGAAGGATACTGATGATGAGGCAGCAGTCGAAGAAGAAAGTGAAGAAAAAGAGAAAACAAAGAAGGTGTGAAACTCTGGGTTCGTGTGTTTGGGGGGAAAAAATAACCTGGTATCCAATAGTACACCAATTCTAATGTATGGCATCTGGCTGGATCACTTGTTGTCCTGGAAATGTGATCCAGGGGTCCAGTATGTAAGCAGGCTGCGAATCAGAGCTGGCAGTCTGGGGAGTGCTGATATTAGGAACTGAAATACCAGGGGGTCAGGAACAGGTTGTGTGGTGGTCAGAACTGAAATCTGGAGTGCTTGTTTTCTACTCATTTTAAACGTTGTTAATGTGAATCATTTTTGTAAAGAAGTGAAGGTAGTCTTCATTACGAGTTGACTTCACTAGTCTAGAGAAGGTGCTACTCTGGCATTATGAAACTGTCATCTATTGAAATACTGTAATAGTCAACCACACTGTAGCGCAAGGCAAAATGGATGGCAATCTTTTTAATGCTCCAGCGTTACCCCATCTATTACAATCTAAGATGTATCCAACCCCTTGATTATTAGAATGCAAATTACCAGAGCTCAAAGAAAATTTGAGGATTATCTTTAAGTGCCATTAGTGATCTTGGAGTAGCTGATATTCAAAAGAACAATTTTCTGGCCTTTCTGAGGCCAGAGCTAAACTAGTAAGCTGTAAAGCACTCTTCCTCTGTGCTAGTGGAAATCCCAACCATGAAAATATGCTGAAATGTTGTTATAGCTTGCAGAACTATGAATAGATGTCAGATGCCATTTCTGTCCCTGTGTTATAATGATTGTATTTTTTCAGGTTGAGAAAACTGTTTGGGATTGGGAACTAATGAATGACATTAAACCTATCTGGCAACGACCAACTAAAGAAATAGAAGATGATGAGTACACAGCTTTCTACAAGACCTTTTCTAAGGTAACATTTTGGAAATCTCAAAATCTCGTTTTGAACATTTGTGGCTTCAAATTTTTTTCATCGTAACCCTTGATGCCCTGACTAATCAAATACCTGGTAATCTCTGCCTTAAATGCACCCAACAACCTCGCAATAAGTTCCACAGACTCGCGGCCCTCTGACTAATGAAATTTTTCCGCTTGTTTTAAATTGACACCCTTTTATCTTGAAGTTATTCCCTCTTGTCCGAGAATTCCTGACAACTGAAAATAACCTTTACAGATCTACTCTGTCTAGGTCTTTCAGGGTTTGAAATGCCTCTGAGCACCCCACCCCCAATCTTTCTGTTCTACAAAGAGTACAGTCCAAGAGCCAACAATCATTCCTTATGAGCTAACCCTTCAATTCCTGGTATCATTCTCATACATCTTCTCTGAATACCCTCCAATGCCACAAACTGTACACAGTGCTCCAAAGTACTCAGTTGGAAGAGTTCTTAGTTTGTGTAATGTTTTTGTTTTCAAACTCTCAAATTTCCTTGGATCATTTCTAAAAGTTCAGGCAAATTAAAGTACAGCTGGGAGGATGTGGAGAGGAGTTGGGGAAATTTGGACATGATTTGTGGGGTTCACCTTGAGAGCAGAAGTAAAACTTGCATGCTCTCTTGAGCAACTTTGGTCCATTTCATTGGGGCCAAAAGTATTGAAGGTACTTGAACAAGAACCCATCAACACAGATGTGCTTTTCCAAACTGATTCTGATCTTGTTTTGAGTATGATTAACTTTTTTGGCGGCATGCTTAACATTCAGACTGTCTTGTCTGCAAAGTGCAAGTCTGGTTTGTTTTTAAAAGAAAAATCCTTTTCTATCACAATGCATTTGTCATCATTGACAAACTTATTATTTTCTAGGATTCAGATGAACCAATTGCTCATATCCACTTTACTGCTGAAGGAGAAGTAACATTCAAATCAATTTTGTTTGTGCCTAAAACTGCACCTCGTGGATTATTTGATGAATATGGGTCAAAAAAGTCTGACTATATTAAGGTATGTTGAATTGTCAAAAATGTTCAATCTTTGGAGGATTTTATCCAACTTGTGAGAATTGTTAACAGTACTGGCTAATTGTTGCCCCTATTTTCTAGACTTGGATAATGGAACAAAAACCTCAACAACCTGGGATTTCCTGTATTCTTATTGAAATATCTGGTCTAATTGAATCAGGCAACAGTACAGGTGCCAGCCTTTTATCCAGGATTCCGAAAACCGGCAACCTCCAAAATTTCCTGTAATAAATTCTGTTTTCAGGGGGAACCCCCATGGGTGCCCTTGCTTGCCTTTGGTGGAAAGGTGACTCAACCCCCCAGCACCCAGTAGGAGAGAAGCAGACGACAGCTGGCTCAATGTGGGAGCGAGGCTGTCTTCTTTACCCATAATTCCCCCAAGTGACTAACTGTTGCTGCGATCCGGTGCAGCACTCTGTAAACTCTAGGCTCAGCAGCACTGCACCCCTGCTGCCGAATTTGGAGTTAGACGGAGGGGTGGGGAGGCAACATTGCTGGTGTGTACCCAAGGGCCAACCCGACGAGCTGGTGGAGTGCCTGAAAGCCGCCGATTCTTGGCACCAATGGCCCACTCCTCCTGCAATTCACACCTCATGCCTGGCCTTCTGCCCCACTTGGCCACTGACTCCGAGCAACTGATGTTGTCCGCCTTTTTGGCCGAGCTCCCAGGCCATCCTGTCGCCTACAACCTCCACCTAATCAACGTGCTGATTGAGAGCCTCCTGTACGGCACCACCACCCCCCCCCCCCCAAAAAAAAACCCCAGGACGGGAGGGGGGGTGGATCGCAATGGATGGCAGAGGCTAGGAGCGAGGCATTTGCTTAAAGGAACCGAAATCAAAATGATTCTGAAATGCGAAAGATTCCGAACAACAGCAGGTGTCCTGTCCCAATTATCCCAGATAAAAGGTGAGGCAGCTATACTGATATTTGCATTCATTAAGAAAGGAAATTACTACCACTTTGCTCCCTGCTTCTGTGTCTCAAATGTTAGTTTTTATGCATTTTCAACACCAGTTAAATTATTCTTTAAACCACAGTGGTATTGTCTGATTTTTGTTTCGAAAGCTGTAGAGTAGTAATGTTAAAGGGTCTTTTCATAAGGTACATTCTTTTGGGTTTAAATCACTAAAACAGCACCAGAGCCATTCAATGAAATAAGATTGATCTTGTTCAACTTTTTTGCTCTCCCTGGATCTTGATGAATTTGTAGTCAATCGTGTTTTTTGTATCCTCAATGAAGAGCATTCAGAGTTATGTCTGCAGGAATCGCTTGTGTTCAATTAGTATTGTGAAACTGGGATCCTCTAGTTCTAGGTACAGCTTTTAATAATCAAGTGTTAAAATCCTTACCTCTGATCTTTCCATGTTGCAGTTATTTGTGCGTAGAGTATTCATCACAGACGACTTCCATGATATGATGCCAAAGTATCTGAATTTCATCAAGGGTGTAGTAAGTATTCAAATAATATGTTCTTTAGCAAATAAATCTGGAATTAAACTGATCTCATTGTATTTTATTATATTCCAAGATGTGAATTGTGAAAAGTGATATACTGTAAAAATAGACTAGTCATACTTATTTTATTTGGCTGATGGGCAGATAGTCAGTTTAATAAGAAAGGAATTGTCAAAAATGTAAAGATATAATAGTCGAATAGACCCTCTTAAACCTGAGCTTTTACAGTAGTGTACAGCATATTGAGTCTATTTCGGTAGCTCCTGCATTTAATGTTTGTATTTCCCTACAGGTGGATTCTGATGATCTACCTTTAAATGTTTCCCGTGAAACTCTGCAACAACATAAATTGCTAAAGGTACATATTTCAAGTTGTGTGTTCAATATTCAAATACAGTTGTACGAGATGATAAACAAGTTAAATTAACAGAGTGGAACAAAATATAACTGCTACCAGAAGTTGATCTCTATTGGACTTAGAAATTGGTAGCTTTTGTGCTTCACTCACTCCTGAGTTCTTGGATAAATTTGTACACGTTGTTAATAGCAGCAATGAATAAATAACACTGGATGGCCTGTTTCATTCTGTAGTTGGACTGCGTTGACTTTTCTCATTATTTTCAATAGGTCATCAGGAAGAAGCTAGTGCGTAAAACCTTAGATATGATCAAGAAGATTGCAGAGGAGAAGTATGAAGAAACGTTCTGGAAGGAATTTGGGACTAATATCAAGTTGGGTGTAATCGAAGATCACTCCAATAGAACACGCTTGGCCAAACTGCTACGCTTTCAATCTTCTCACCATGAGTCCAAACAGACTAGTTTGGAGCAGTACCTGGAAAGAATGAAAGAGAAACAAGACAAGATCTATTTCATGGCTGGAGCAAGTAGAAAAGAGGTGATTGCATAGATTGAAATAATTAGCACTGAAGGTCACATTTACAATAAATAAACTTTTCATTTGTCTTCCCTTAAAATGTTAAGACCATGTTGAAATATTGATTGATTTATTTTTCAGGTTGAATCTTCCCCCTTTGTTGAAAGGCTGTTGAAGAAGGGATATGAGGTGCTGTACCTCACAGAACCTGTTGATGAATATTGTATTCAAGCTCTGCCTGAATTTGATGGAAAGAGATTTCAAAATGTTGCCAAAGAAGGGCTGAAGTTTGATGACAGTGAAAAGGCAAAGGAAAAGCATGAAGCGATGGAGAAGGAATATGAGCCGCTCTTGACCTGGCTGAAAGATAAAGCTCTGAAAGATAAGGTACATGATAACTCAATGATGCAAGTTATCAGATCTACTTTGGCTCCACAGATGGCTTTTTGAGGTGATGTAGATCCTTGCCACAGTGAATTATCAGGTAAAAATGGTTGAAGAGAAAACCCTGTTTGTAACTTCAGAGTAAATATTGCTTAAAGGAGCTTCTATGTGGCTAGGACAAGTTTAAAATTATGACATTAAACAATACTTAGGACTGACTGGATCTACTTTCCATGCTAGAAATTGAAACCTTGATTATTCTTTTTAAGATTGAAAAGTCTGTCCTGTCCCAACGTCTCACTGATTCTCCATGCGCTCTGGTGGCCAGTCAGTATGGATGGTCTGGTAACATGGAAAGGATCATGAAGGCCCAGGCCTACCAGACTGGAAAAGATATTTCCACAAAGTAAGTGGATTTTGATACATTCTAAATGGGTGAAGATTCTTTTTCTGAAATCAATTGCAATTTGGGTAGAGAATCAGCCAAGTTGTCAGCATTTAAAATGGTGAATTGTATTGCGAGTTCTTGTACTTTATTTTGAATTGCAATGCATAGTCTGTGCTAAAGGTTCCAACCCCTACATGTCCCTTGAAAGCTAATATGAGTAGTGGAGAAGTTTCTTTTAAGTTTTACAACCCAGAAACACCCATGACAACCAAGTTGTTTACCCAACTTGGTCTCATTTGCCTCTGTTCTGTCCATATCTTTTTTCTAACGAGGTAAAATTCCTTAAATAGTACAATTCTACTTGCCTCTACCACCAGCAGCTTGGTCCATATGCCCACTATCTTCTGTATATATTTTTTTTTAAAATGCTCCTTCGGTCCATTTTAAATTTTTCTTATTGCTTTAAGTCTTTATCCTCTAGTTTTTATTTCTCTTGCCATAGAAAAGACTATTTCTACTTGTAAACATACTGATAATTCAATTCTTACAGTTACTATTCTGGCCAAAAGAAGACATTTGAAGTTAATCCAAGACATCCTTTGATCAAGGAAATGCTGAAACATGTCAAGGTATATTTATTAGGAAATGTTACTGCTGTAGATTACTGTTAATTGTAGAGATGTGCTCGAGTTAATTTTGACTTTCCTGCTGCCTTTCGAAGTGAATTCTTCAGAAACTGATTTTACTGCCTGTCCATTGTAGATTGTCAATGCTGTTTGTGCAAATGACTTGATTTCTGGTTAGCATCAACCAGGTAGCCTTTGAGGAAGAATCTCTTCTATGAGAATTTACAATAGTGGGCTGCAGACTAATTTGAAATCACTTTTTAAAGGAAAATGAAGATGATAAGACTGCTGCAGATCTTGCTCTCGTGTTATTTGAGACTGCCACACTACGTTCAGGATACCAGTTGCCAGATACAAAAGAATATGGTGATAGAATTGAAAGAATGCTTCGTTTAAGCATGAACGTGGACCTTGATGCTCAGGTGAATAGTACATTTACTAATTACTCCTGTGAACTCTTCGATGCTGCTTTTGATCTTCCTCCAAATTTACTTGACAATTTAATTATGATGCCTTGTAAATGGTGTCAAGATGATTGTACCTTGAAGAAGACTAAATCACTTTACCTTGTCTAGGTTGAAGAATATGAAGAAATTATAGATGAGGAACAAGATGACGTGAAAGATGATGAGGTGAAAGAAGAGGATGCAGAAGAAAGTGAAGAAACAGAAGAACAGACTGAGGTAAGTCTTGTTCATAATTAATTTAATGCTTTGTTTATAACTTGAATGAAAGTTTATAGTTTTTATCTTTTCCACCAATTCCAGGAATCTACAGACGTAAAGGATGAATTATAAGGGATTAATACTGACATTAATCTCCAATAAATAGGGAGAAATAAAGTACTGAGATGTGAAACTTTGAACAGAATGTTGAACAATTTGTGTTCATCCCTATTAAAGTTCTGGGAGGGTAAAGGAGTTTTGTATGTTATTTACATTCCTTGTGGAAGTGAAATGACTGTAAATTTGTAATATTTAAAATGACAATTTCTCGTGAAACGTCATGTAAACCATAATAAAACTTTTCCACAAACTTGTTCAAGTTTACTTTTGACTGATTGTGTTTCTTTAGAATCATCATCAATTTCAATTTTTTTAAATAAAATTAGGCATACGGCACAATAACAGACTATTTCAGCCCAAGTGTCCTATAAAGTGGCCAAACTGCGGCCACCTTTTAAAGTGAAGGAACAACTTGTATTAGGTAAAAACCAAGCTGGGGAAATTTGGCAGGTCAAACCGCACTTTATGTAGCAAAGATAAAGATCCAGATCTTTGCTTTATTAGGTAAGCTGTTAGACCTGCTGAGTTTCTCCAGCTTTGTGTTTTTATTTCAATTATTGTGTCTGCAGAGTAAAACCTAGTACCTGGTATTCGATCTTGACAGTCTCCAAGCAGACAGCATTAACATCGATGTGAAACATAAAAATCTGCAGATGCTGTGATGTAATAAAATCAAACAGCATTCTGAGACCAGCTGAATTCCTCCAGCATTTTCTGTGTTTTTAATATTGACTTTCAATTTCCATTAATCTCCTCCTTGCCTCCAGCTCCCCATTCCTTCTATCAGAAAGCTACCCCTTTTTAAGCCCTCTGCCCTTTCCCCATCACTTCAGCATTTTCTATCTACTCCAATTGCCTCTTAGCCTGTGTCCCACCCTCTCCCAGTTTTTTATTCTAATGTTGTAGCAAAGTATTCTTCTATACTGAGCTACTATAGATGTCACTGTACACGCTGTTGAGTTGATATATACGCTGGGAAGTCTGTACATGCTGTGGAGTCTAGTGCAAGACTGACACCTCAGGGCTTGCACACAGCTTGTATACATTACTGCTCCTATCTCATTGACAGGAAGTGATGTCATCAGCCCAGATAAAAGCCTGTGTTAGATATATATCAATTTCCCATCTTTTCCACAGCACATCTGCCATTTTTGGAGCTGGTTTGCTTGCTGGTAAATGGGTCACCATATTACCCCCCTCCCCCCCCCCCCCAAAGAACTGCCAATCCTGCAGCAGATCCCCAAAGTCTATATTTTCATTGGAGCATCCCTCTCTGCCGATGCCTGAACCATGACTGGTTTGTCCAGATCCAGATGGACAGGTTTGAGGTGGTCAATTGCAAGCTTCTTCTTTACCTCCGATGTCTAAAATGTGCATCGAACCATTGCGTCTTAGTACCTTGAAGGGACACTGGAATGACGCTTGGTGCACTCCTTTCTGTATGAAAATGTGTGCAGTCCTGCAAGTTCTGGAGTATAAAGGACCTGGCCTGACTGTGTTGAGATGTTGGTATAGGCACTAAAGAACTGAGCTTCTGGCAGAGCTTATTTAGGGACCGCCACAGGCGTCTCGCCGTCCTTATATGAGACAAATTCTGGAACCATCAAGGACACGCTGTGGACCAACTCTGCTGATGAGGCACCTACGTCGTTCTTAAGTGCCGTTCATATGCCCAAAAACACCCATGGAAATTCGTCAACCCAGTTAGGTCTCTGCAGATGCACCATAAGGGCCAATTTCAAATGCCTGTGGAACCTTTCTACTAGTCCATTGGATTGTGGGTGGTATGCAGTTGCGTGGTGCAACTTGGTTCCAAGCAGGGTGGCCATTGCTGACCATAGGCTTGACTTGAATTGGGCACCCATGTCAGATGTGGTGTGCTGGCAGACCAAAAGGAGCTATCCAGGTGAAAATGAGGGTCCTGACACAGATGTGGGTAGTCAAGTCTGCCAGTGGAAGTGCCTCTGGCCACCATGCAGCCTGATCCACTATAATGAGAAGAAAACAGGAACCACATGACACTGGCAGGGGGCCTACAATGTTCACGTGTGTGTGGTCAAACCCCTGATACATCAGCTCACAGGTGGGACTTTAGTGTTTTGCTGGACTTTGGATGTGCATGTCTTCACCCTGTTTTCGAAGGTCATGCCACAAATCTGTTGGCTGCCATTTGATCGATGGATGTGTAACTTCAAAAATTCATAAGTCAGGGATTATCTGTACCTTAAATCAGCTGTGACTTCATACAAACAAATGTAATCAGTGACTTTGAACAAAAACAAACCTCAAGTTCAATTATATTTTTTTGTAGCAATATATATTCAAGAAGCATTTCCACAACCTTGAAATAGGGTGTGCTTTGGAGAGCATATTAAATGCATGTCCAACATTCTTATTACATTCATTCAGATCTGGATTCATTAATTCACAACATTTGTACATACCCCTTGCAGCACCCCACAATACTATTTTGCATTTGTACAAGAATGTCAATACCAATGCAGAGTTTCACATTAAACTAATTCAATTAACAAAAGATTGAAGTTTGCACTGTCCCTTTATTTTAAGTGTTCTTCAGAAGGAATTTACATTCTTTTGTTCATCTTAATAAATGTGCCACAAGAATTTAAATTTCAAGCTTCAAATGACTGATTTAACCTATTTGTTTCAGTACAAGTCGGGTTAGGATGAAAATGAAATCAATGTTTAAGGTTCTGCTAACCTAAAGTTGGACACAGTAAATCGCTTGATTACTATAAAGTAGGTATGGCAGCTAGCTTTGAAAATTAATATTAAAAAGATCAAGTTCTTGACTGCAAATCAATGTATAATTAATTTTACATTATTAGGTCAAATATCCAACACTTGTCAAATATATTTTATGAGAACAGGTCTTCTGTTTTACTACTTTCAGTGCTTTTCAGAAGTGTGAGTCTGGGCTTGATCTTTCAGTCCCAAAAGTTCTGTTTTAAGTTCACCTGGTTTGGGTGGAACTTCTGGTATACTCTAAAAGAAAAAAAATGGAAATTATAAAGTTTAATTGAGTTCAGAAAATGATAAAATAATCCTGGAATGAACAGTAAATGAACCCATGCACCCATCATGAGCTTGTAAACTTTATCCACTTTGTTACCAACTTTCATCCTGATCTCAAATTCATGGCCTATCTCTGGCAATACTCGCCTCTTTCTCGATCTCTCTATCTCCGGGGGGGGGGGGGGGGGGCGGGGGGGAACAATCTCGCTACAGATTTTTTTTTAAAAAACCTACCAACTCCTGCAGTTACCTCAGCTACACCCCCGTCCTTTGTAAGGATTCTATTCCTTTCCATTCCTATGTCTCCGTTGCATCTGCTCCCAGGATGAAGTCATCATTCCAGGACATCTGAGATGCCCTCTTTCAAAAAATATAGCTTCCTCTCTATTGCCATTATCTCAACCCTTGCTCACATCTCTTCTATTTCCTGCACATCTGTCCTGTCCACTTCTGCCCCAGACACAACTTGTCCTCAACTACCACCCCGCCCACTTCCGCATACAATATATTATCCTCCGCAATTTCTGCCACCTACGATCAGACACATCTTCCACTTTCGCAGGAACTGCTCCCTCATCTCTTCCCACTTTTGTTCAGGCATCTACCCACATTTTGTCCATACCTTGAAGGGCTCAAGCCTAAAACATTGCTTATGTATCTTTACCTTTGCTATATAAAGTACACTGACCTGCTGAGTTTCTCCAGTTTTGTGTTTTTACTTCAACCATAGTGTCTGCATACTTTTGTGTTTTTCTTATTTAGAATTGTTGTACCAACTATTCTAAATCAGTATTTGCAAATATGATCATTTACAAAATAATTATGTTTCAGCTTTCTTTTCCAAGATTGAAAAACTTGATTTCATTTTTGATAATGACATTTGGGCATGACTCATTTCACACAATTATCAACATCTTTTATGACATCTCTAACAAGAGGGTTTGTTGTGTCTGTACAAAATCTGAAAATGAGTTTCACTAATCTCTTTCTCATGGTACCAGTGAAGAAATGTTCTATGATACACTTGTTTAGACAAGTTAAAAGGTAAACAAGAGTAAAATGTTAATAATGGGTGAACAACTACTGACTGTGCACATCCTGGAGAAAAACTAATAACAGTGTGACCAGACAGCCACGATTAAATTGCCTGCACATTACTCACCAACTAAAGAATCTTGAATCAAATGATACATGCCTGGAGAGATAGGTAAGCAGAAAGGAAACAAAGCACGGGAGTTCTCACTCACCAAATCCGGTCTGTAGTATCTGTGCACTACTTCAGCTCCTGCAAACATCATCAGAATGCTTGTACCCAACATCATAAAGTAACGGGGCCAGGAGACTCCTGCTGGCATCTTTATTGGTTCATAAAGTCTTTGCAATGCTGCTGGCTGCGAAACAGACATTAGATAACATAATATTAATGGACAATTTTGTTCAAATTACACTGTGGTTAACAGATGTAGTCTACCCATTACAGAAAACACATGACTCTAAACATGGGTGCTCTTTCACCCAGTATGGCACTGAGAAAACACATAGGAAGCCTAACTGGTTGTTTTATTTCAAACAAGCTTTGATGTAAACTTTAACTTTACCCTATTCCGTCCACATATTCCCAACCTATTTATTTAGAACTTAGTAGAATATCTATGACCTTCACATTGGTTATCACACACCCATTCCTTCTTCGAGAATTAAACAATCTGGTGTATATATATATATATATATATATATATAGCAAACACGTTACCAGGATTGTTGTTTGAAGAGAGCACAGAAAATCATTGAGGACCCCTACTATATGCCGTAAACAGCATCTTTCATCCACACCATCAGGAAAGAGATACAGGAGTATCAGAGCCAGAACCACCAGGCTGAGAAACAGTTTCTTCCCACGGGCAGGGAGACTGCTGAATGAACTGCTTATACTAACCTGAGACCCTACTATTTTTAAACAATATTTATTTGCTTTATATATGTACTGAATATGTATCATTTGACTGAGTTACGTCTGATTGTGTTTCCATATTCTTGCATCAAGGACCAGAGAGCACTATTTTGTCAGGTTGTACTTGTACAATCAGATGTTAATAAACTTGAACTGAAACCCATCCCTTTCATAATCCTGTTATTAGTCCTACATTAGCATTCCATGAGGCATTTTTCCATGCAGGTCAAAAGTCACTTTTACAATTTCTTGCACTTAAGCTGGTTGACATGGTTTCATTTACCTCTACGTGTGCTGAAGAGTTCACACTAAATGTTAGCTGAAGGTTCAGTCTGCTGGTGTTACATTTCTTTCCCTACTCTGCCTCTCACTTTACATTCACTCTCTGCAACCTTGTAAAAGTTGGGTTTGCATTTTGTTTCTGTGCTGGACTTCAGGTGTTGTTACCAAACTAGTATTCAAGAACCCTGTGAGATTGATCAGGAATTAACATTTCAAAAGCAGTTGAAATTTTAGCTTCAAATAATTAAATCTGTATAAAGAGTTCAGTAACACTCATGATCACCATGGAACAGGACTGTCAATAATAAAAACATTGCCATCTTTCCCTATCTGGTCTATATGCAAGTTAAGACCCAAAGTATTCAATGTGAGCCTTGTTTGTGACACCCACTTAGAATGGATGAAGTAAAAGTTTCAAGGATAACACCTCAAGAGTGAAGGACACCATTTAAGTCAAGACAAGTCACTTTTATTCATCGTTCATTCTATGCTCGCTCGGTTAAAAACAGGATAGTGATTCTCCAGGACCACAGAGCATATTTACATAAACACAAGTTACAATAAAATATTAAGCTATATCCAGTAAAAGTCCACTATCCATATATGTTCTGGAAATTCAGAAGCCTGATGACTTGGGGGGTAAAATCTGTTGCCCAATCCCGACGTTAGGGTCCGAGTGCTACAGTACCTGCTGCCAGATGGCAGAAGGGAGAACAGTTTACATGAGGAGTGTGTGGAATCCTTCACAATGCTTATTGCCTTTCACCTGCATCGAGTGTTGTAGATGTGTGGTGCGCTGTTAGCCAGAATCAGACACACACAAGGTAAAGACTGTACAACAGGCTTTAATCCACAAAGACTTCCACAGAGCCAGGCTGGCTGTAGCAACTCTTGAGTGAGGCCTCGGGAGGCTGATATCCCGGAGGGTGATTGACACACGACAGGGTGGGGCTTGATCCCTTCAGGCTGACTAATTGACGGCTGGCCAGGTGTCCTGTCCCCTTACATTCCTGCAGGTACAGAGGTTGGCCCCTGCAGTAGGCCAGTGGAGTACCACCACAAGATGTTCCTCATGGTAGGAAGAGAGCCCCCAATGAAATTTTCCGCTGATTTTACTATCCTTCCAAACCAGGTGGTGATGCAGTTGCACAGAATGTTCTCAATTCATCCTCTGTAGAACGTAGTGAGGACTTACGGTGGGAAATGAACTTTCGTCAGCCTTCCCAGGAAGAAGAGGTGCTGCTGGACTTTCTTGGTTATGAAGCTGTTGTCAAGGGACCAGGTGAGATCGTCCACCAAGTGCACTCCAAGGGTCGAACTGTCAGTGGCCTGGAGCATGGTCCCCTGGGCCCTCCTGAAGTCAACTTTCGTTTTATTAACATGCAGATACAGGTTGTTGGCTCGTGATTCCCGCTGTGTTTAGCTGCACAGTCATGGATCAGCAATGGACTATAAGCCCACAGCCCTGGGGTGGGGCCCCGTGCTCAGAGCGATGGTCTTGGATCCAGACTGCTGGAGGTCTCTGCGAGCTTTGAAGGAAGGACAAGTTTAATCAGAGCATCTTAAAATTTATCTCGTGATTTCCTGAGGGGGGGGGAAACACCTGACACCTGATGAACTAATTGTTTTCCCCACAGTGCGTGTGTGGAGCCCACACTGTCCCACTCAGGGCAATGCCACCGTCTCGTTGGGTTGGAGCCACACACCCTGGGGCCCTCGTGGAAGGACACCGGTGAACCAAATGGCCACCAGACGGCCAATCAACGCTGCCTGGGGTGTTAAACACCGGAGTTTAAGGACAACTCACCGCTTCTCCCCCCAACTTCCCCTGCAGTGCGCTGCTCCGCTAACCCTCCCGCACAGCGCACCGCCGCCGTCACATCGTTCCGCCGCCCTGAATCCGCCTCGACAAATTGCTTAAGAAACACACAGAGAGCTTTGCAGCTTCTATTTCCCACCCACAATTTTACTCCAGAAGCCAGTTCCTTGCCCTAGATCCCCGCGAGAGAGAGGGGGGGGGGGGAAGTAATATCCCTCCAACTCCGCCGCATCGCGGGGGAAGGGATTATGCGACGGAACCGCCGCATCGCGGGGGAAGGGATTATGCGACGGAACCGCTGCATCGCGGGGGAAGGGATTATGCGACGGAACCGCTGCATCGCGGGGGAAGGGATTATGCGACGGAACCGCTGCATCGCGGGGGAAGGGATTATGCGACGGAACCGCTGCATCGCGGGGGAAGGGATTATGCGACGGAACCGCTGCCTGTGAAGGTTGGCATCTCCCAACGGGGAAGAGGGGGAGCATTAAAATAAATTAAGGCAAGAAAAGGATTTACTTTTCACTCAAGGCACGTGTGTTTGCCAATTTCAGGCTACCTTCATATTTTATGACAATAACTTCATTTTCTTTAGTTGAGTGGCTACAATCTGTCGTTCTACATTATATAAGTTTTCTACCTCCCCCCTCAAGGGAAGGTGAGGGGGTCGGGCAGCCCCTGCAGCCAGGACTGGGCGCCCCCTTTGTTCCCGGTCCGGGAAGGGAGAGCGAGGCTCCGGCCGACCAGGGGAGAGAGAGAGAGGGGCCCCGGCCTGCTGGAGGCCGCCTGGCGCTACTCCTATCTGACCAACGGCCCGTTGACCATGGAATCCCAGCCGCGGGTCCAGGGGCCGCCGCTACCCGGATACGTGCAGCACTGGTGGGTGAGAGCGAGGGGGTGCGGACCCTGGGACCCGAACAACCGGCCTCCCTCCACCGGCTCGGTCCCACTCACCTCTGCCTTGTCTCTCCCCAGGTACAGCCCGACCGAGCCCTCTGCGGCCGGCCAAGGGGGAGGCTGCCATCCCCGGCCTGAGCCCGTTCAGCCGGCGCCAGAGGCGGCACAGGGTAAGGAGCGCGGGCCCCCCTGAAACTCCCCTCAAACAGGTCCAATTAACTGTATATTCTCGTGTAATAGTCGAACCCCTTTATTTTTGTGTGACCTGTGTAACAATCAACCCCCGCCCCGATTCTTGTCCTCCTTTACACACGAGCCCGAGCTCCGGATGCCCTGATTTACGAGGTCAAGAAGTAAAACACGAAAATCTGTAGACAGATGTTGTTGAAGTAAAAACACAATGTTGGAAAAACTCAGCAGGTCAGTGTGCTTGATATAGTAAAGATACATTAAAAATGTTTCGGGCTTGAGCCCTTCATCAAGGTATGGACAAAATGTGTACTTGATGCAGCAAAGGTAAAAATACTACACCCTACTGTAAGGGATAATGGAATATGGGGAGTCAAGCAAGTCCTAATTAGGAAGGAATTAGGATGGGGTGAATAAGGGTGAAGTAAGAATGGAATGTGACGAAGGGGTAAGCAAGTATAATAGAATAGAGGTCTTCAAAAACAGGATAGCAAGTAGATAGATTTAGCAAGTCCTGGGGGTTGATTAATGAATAAGAACAAAGACATGACACTTCCTGGTCAACAAATTTGCAGAAAGGCACATAAGCTGATAAGAAGTTAGAAGACACGTAGGCAGAATTACCTAATGCTAAACCAACCCAGGAGGCAGAAGAATGTTAAGGGGGGAGGTACCTCTGTACTGAAATGGAATGTATAAAAAGTTGGGTAAGCCCCAGTATCTGTGTGTATTCCCAGGGTAAGGGGAAGCACCCAACTTTGCACTGTTGTAAAATAAATGTTCTTTGTTCTCAATTTTTGTCTTGAGTGAAATCTTGAAGGCACCTCTGCTTCTCACACTACTCTTTTATTCGGATGCCTGCCGGCATTCTCTCCCAAAATATCGGTTATATATTTTTACTTTTGCTATGTAAAGTACACCGTTTGACCTGCTGAGTTTCTCCAACATTATGCTTTTACTTACGAGGTCAAAAATTTGACCTGTAAAAGTCAATTCCCCCCCACCCTCCTTTTTATGGCCCAAGAAAGTGGTCCAAAAATTACAACAATAACAGCTGAGGCCGATGTTTTCAACCTAGCACTGAGAGAATGCCGCATTGTCAGTGGTGCCATCCTTAAACCAGTTGAGTCTGACCTGTCAAGTGGCACTTTCAGATCTTATTCCTCTGAAGAAAAATACGAAAGTCTGCATTCTCCATGTTTGAAGTAAAAACACAGTGCTGGAGAAACTCAGCTGGTGAAATGGTATACTTTATGTAGCAAAGAGCCCTTCATCATACCATGTTACATGATGGTTATGTATCTCTCTTTGCACGATGAAGTACATACACTGTTTGACCTTCAAAGTTTCTCCAGCATTGTGTGTTTTCATATTCCTCTGTTGAGGATGAGCTGCTTGTCATTCCTCAATGAGTGGCACTGGAACAGAATAGGGAAACACAGAAATGAGGTTGCAGGAGCACTGGAGGTGACTCTTTCTCCCTTTTGTAAGGGGCAACTTAAGGCAATTTTGTGTCATATCTGGGTGGCACTGTTACAGCGCCAGTGACCCAGGTTCAAATCCAGCACTGTCTGCAAGGAGTTTGTACGTTCTCCCCATGTCTGCGTGAGTTTTCTCTGGTGCTCTGCTTTCTTCTCACCCTTATCCGTAAATGGCTTTAGGTTAATTTGGGTGTAATTGGGTGGTATGGGTTTAAATGACCGAATTGGCTTCTACCAAGCTGTAAATAAAAAAAAAAATTAAATTTACTTGTTCTATACTATTATATGACAATAAAGAAACCATGGTATCTTGAGTAAACCATGAGGTACTTACAGCGCATATGTTAGAAATGTTATGACAGCATTTCGGTTCTGGTCCGTTTATCAAGACTGAAGTAAAAAGAGGTGTTATCTAGATGTATTTGATATGACCTTTTTTTCTTTAATCTTTATAAAGTGTCCTGGCCTGAATTGTTTACTGAGCATTGGTACGCCTGGATGCTGCCTGATCTGCTGGGTCTCGGCATTGATTGTGAGAACAGGCCGTTGGCTTGCTATGACAACTCTAAATATGGGAGTTTCCTATCCACTAATTGGTTATCCCATTTCTTGCAGAGCTTCAGAAGTTCTGTAATGACTTTAACATATCTTGTGATATGTAAAGGAAGTGAAATGTACTATGTAAAATTCAAAAATACAGGAATCTTGCTTTTTTTCCTAAACAAGGGAAACTGCAGAATCCACACTGCATCATCCTAAACTCCCATCCCATGATTCATTTGTACGTTTAGTATTTTTAACCACAAACTGATAAATTATCTTGTTCCTGACATAAAACCAATTCATCTCTTGTATAGAGCTCATGGTTGGGGTGTCACTGCACATTTTTTCTTCTGAGCAGTGTCTTATCTGATGCATTCTGAGCTACATTTTAATGACCTATATTTTAATGATCAATTGTAACTTTGGCATGTCCCATCTATTTAGAAATTCAACGTAATATTCCCCTCTAATGCAAGCTGCAATGCAATATGTCACCCACCTGTTGATACAGTGAACGGATAGAATTCTCAAGCAACTTTATATTCCATTAGTACAATAGAAGTCCTAAAATCTGGACTGCTCAGGGATTGGGCCGGTTCAGATTTTCTGGATTCTCGGGCAGTACTTTTAAAATCCCAATTTAAGAAGGAATAAAAGAGAGATGAACAGGTAAATTTTGATAGTTTATTCATTAGCGTACTTCGTTTATCCAAATGCACAATTTTGTTTTTAAAAAGTCGACATTTGACAAAAATGTAAACAAAAATTTTCACTACGAAAGAAAGAGCATGTAATGCTTGAAGTTCCTTTTTAAGTCTTAAATTATACAGAAGATATTCTTTAGTAATCTAGGGTAAAACACAGGATTCTGTTGACACTGTGGTGGAGTGAAAACACACAAATGCTGGAGAAACTCAAGTCAAACCGTGCCTTTATGTAGCAACGGTAAAGATACATCACCAACGTTTTGGGCTTGAGCCCTTCATCGAGTTCCCCCACACCTTGATGAAGGGCTCAAGCCCGAAGGGCTCAAGCCCGAAGGGCTGGTGATGTATCTTTACCGTTGCTACATAAAGGCACGGTTTGACTTGCTGAGTTTCTCCAGCATTTGTGTGTTTCTTTAGTATACTGCTACATTTGAAGATATGTTTACGAATGAACCTTGTAAAAGAAAAGTACATTATACAAATTCATTTCTTCATGATAAGATGACCTTTATTAAGTACGGTTACTTGTTGCCACTGCACATGTGGCACTTGCGTATGCAGACACACAAAAGCCCGCTAAATTTTAAAAGTTTGAGTGTTTTCGAAAAGTCTGGATTTCTGGACTTTTACTGTATGATAGTTTTTTTATCACTGGCAGTAAGTAACTTTCTTTCAAACTAGCAAGTTTAGATGATCAATTTGTTATGCATTTTGTAAGTAATCACAAGTATATAAAGTATAAATTATTCTAGACATTATTTAAAAGTATTTTAAAGGTCAAAGTTCTTGTCAAAGTTGGTAGTGGCTGGTGACAGGTGGTATCTTTGTTCAGCAGCTCCGAAACGAAAGCGAGGAAGGCCTGCAGGAGCGCAGCAAAAGAAATCTGAGGGAAAGCAAACTAAACGAACCAAAGCAGAAGGAAAATCAGGGGGAAAGCAAGAAAAAATTACAGGTTCTTTTAAAACTGTGAAGAGAAAAATTGATCGATTCAACGGAACGACTGAAGCTGAGCTTTTGTTAAAAACCTTACCAGATATATTAACCTATGACTTAGACATTGTTATTGTAAGTACAGTAATATTTCTTCTGAATTTGATTTGGGACATAGTTAAATCCTTGTAAGATCATTCATAATTACACCCAGTGCCTGTAGACTTTAGTGGACTTGAGGGTGTTGTTATTTAAAAAAAATATATATCTACTTTGCTCCATCTTGACCATGTACATGTTCAATTTTATTGTCAACTGACTGTACACATACAACCTGGCGATGCAGCATTTTTTTTCTGAACTACACACACATACAATCTTCTTTCTTTGGCTTGGCTTCGCGGACGAAGATTTATGGAGGGGTAAATGTCCACGTCAGCTGCAGGCTCGTTTGTGGCTGACAAATCTGATGCAGGACAGGCAGACACGGTTGCAGCGGCTGCAGGGGAAAATTGGTGGGTTGGGGTTGGGTGTTGGGTTTTTCCTCCTTTGCCTTTTGTCGGTGAGTTGGGCTCTGCGGTCTTCTTCAAAGGAGGTTGCTGCCCGCCGAACTGTGAGGCGCCAAGATGCACGGTTTGAGGTGATATCAGCCCACTGGCGGTGGTCAATGTGGCAGGCACCAAGAGATTTCTTTAGGCAGTCCTTGTACCTCTTCTTTGGTGCACCTCTGTCACGGTGGCCAGTGGAGAGCTCGCCATATAACACGATCTTGGGAAGGCGATGGTCCTCCATTCTGGAGACGTGACCCACCCAGCGCAGCGCAGCTGGATCTTCAGCACACATACAATGTAATAATCACATCTATACATAAAGATATAGAAATATTTTGGGATGATTTACTCAGGTACAGAATACCATTTATCAGTCTCACAAGCCTGTGGGCCGAAGCTATTTCCCAGCCCAGCAGTCTGATGCTCCTATACACATGAGATTCCTGGTACCTGAATCACATTTATTATACTACTGCCTTTGCTTTTCCTATCCAATGTATAATTTCACATTTTTATGTTGTGTTTCATTTAGCATGTTCGCTGCCGTCCCTTATACTGTTTACTGTATTTCCATTTGTGTGGTCTAATTTTGAAATTCTTTTGTGTCTACTCAAATTCAAGCTTTACCAAGAATAGCAGTGGTCCAAACACCAGCAACTAGGGAACACCGCAATCTATTTTCCTCCAGTCCACCTACACCATATCATCTTCTAACCACTACTGTGGTTATTATCCTGTCTTCAGCTGGTCACTTGGGTGTGTTTGGATAGCATGGGATCGTGGGCCAGAATGGCTGGCACCATGCTGTATCTTTAAATTTAAAAAAAAACCTTGTATTTCCCTTTACATTGCTGAGCACAGGACTAGGTTGGGCTGTGCTGATCTCAGTCTGGAAGGTCGTTTTGAAGTATGTTACCAAGGGTGATCATGATTTTGGGCCAGTATCATAACTGCTGGCTTCATGACTTGCAGAGAACCATCATTGATAAGTTCAGTTAGATTTGAGGAAACCTAATTACCAGATACTTTGGCTTTGTATTTTATTCTAAGCTTGCGTTATATCCATTTAGAATTTCCTCTTTTACACATGCTGAGTATGCTTTCTGTTGTAGATTGGAATTAATCCTGGATTGATGGCTGCATACAAAGGACATCATTATCCTGGACCAGGGAATCATTTCTGTAAGTTTTAACAGCATTGAGATTTGAAGTTTTATAAATATTTTGTGTTCGGAGTTCTGCACAGTCTCAAAACTGAAATATCTAGGTTTTTGAGTTAGTATCTCAAATGTTTAAGGCTTTCTAGATGTACCAAACTAACCCATGATGTTTTCTTCTATAGGGAAGTGCTTATTTATGTCCGGTCTTGTGGATTCGCCACTAAATCACTTGGATGATGCTTCTTTACCAGAGAAGTATGGAATTGGTTTCACAAACATGGTCGAGAGAACTACACCAGGAAGCAAAGACCTGAAAAGGTGATTAATCAGTGTGAAGTTGTCTCATTTTTAATTTCCTGTGGAATGTATGTTTAACTGCTATTTTTATTCTAGTAAAGAGATTCGGGAAGGAGGAAAAATACTTCTGCAAAAACTGCAGAAATATAAGCCACGAATTGCTGTTTTTAATGGAAAATGTAAGTATGGATATGAAATAGTAAAATCACATTGTTTTTACCTCCAACTATAAATTGATGCCCGAAATTATGGAAATGTATGAGTGGTAATGATTGCTACCTAGTGAAAGCTTTAGAATTCCTAGATCCCGTTCAAGGCAGTGAGGGAAAACTTGTGTGCCATCAGGGAGAAAGAAAGCTATCATTTGGGCTGAATAAAAGAGCACCATGAAAGGTTAAAAAAAAAGCCATCTTACCACCCTTTTTTTGAAGGACATGAAGTTAATTTCTAAAATGGCTAGATATCCCTCGTTTTGACAGTGCCTGCGCATTCTAATTGGTCCAATAACAAAATGGTGTGTAGGCCAATGGCCTATTGGTGGGATTGACAATGTAGGGGGTGGGGGGGGGAAGCATTGGTGCTTTAGAAACAGTTGCTGGAAGCCAGGGCTTGTTAATTAGGTGAATACATAAAATATGACTTATTTTTATTCTAGGTATTTATGAAATATTTAGCAAGGAAGTGTTTGGCGTTAAGGTCAAGAATTTGGAATTCGGGCAACAGCCACATAGGATTCCGGAAGGAGAAACAGTAAGCATCTTAATTTGATTATCTGACTTTGTGCCATTTGGAATTAATCTGAAATTCCACCTTGGTCTCTTTCTTACCCTGATCCCACTGCCATATCCTTACATAATAAAAAAAATATTATCAACAATTCTCAATTGTTGGTGCCATCCTTCTATTTTGCAGCAAAAATCTGCCTTGTTTTTCTTCTGTTGGCCATCATTCTAGAAGCATTTATTTTAGAATACAGAGTTGTGTGCCAGTGAGGAAACTGCAGAGGTATCGAGGGATCTAGTGAATGGGTGAGGATGTGGCAGATTGAATAAAATGAGGAGCAATGTGACGTTATCCACTTCAGTGTGGAAAATTAGAAAAGAGTGTTTTTCAAATGATGAAAGATTGAAAATGGTCTTCCGTGAAAGGGACTTGGCTTCTCATACAATCACTGAAATCAAAATAAAGCCCAGTGGTCTGTTTTTGGATCATTCGTTTTCCCTTTCACAGGTCTAGTTTTATCTTTGTTAGTTAGAGATGAATAAAGTTATATCCTTCAGTTTTCCTCAATATTTATGGATTACTTATCCTCATTAACTCAAGACATTCTTAATTGCTTTGGCTCTTTTCCATTCAAACAATATTTTCTGATATAAATAGTATTTCCAGCATTTTCAGTTGTATTTCAGAGTTCCTGTATCTTTCCAAATTTTCAGCCTCTTCCTGCTGAGTTTAATCTTCCATCTATCCGTGAGACCCAGAATGCTTTTTTTTTTTGCTTCAGTATCCTTGTACCTGTACCAACTCTCCATGCTTCTGATTGCCTTGCCCTTTATCCACCCCAGGGTTCTCCGTTTCATTTATTTGCATGTCAGGCTTTCTCTCCTTTCAGATGACTGTCATTAGTGCCCCCAGTCATTTCTTCACTGAGCTGTTATTACCATTTCCTTTTCCACCAGTAGGTTTCTGTAAGGGTAAATTATATTGTTATAAATTTATTTTAAAGGTGATCTATGTAATGCCTTCTTCCAGTGCAAGGTGTGCACAGTTTCCTCGGGCCCAGGATAAGGTACATTATTATATCAAATTGAAGGAACTGCGAAATCAATTGAAAGGCATTAAGACTGCTACAGAGATCACAGAAGTTGAATACTCATTTGACTTGCAGAAAGCTCAAGGTTAGTAACCTGTAATTCTGTTCAATCAATTGCTTTCGGATTGAAGATCTTTGTTGAGGGCTTAATTTCTTTAATATAGTAAACCCCTCCCCCGGCATCCAGCAGCCATGGGGATTAGTAAATCCCGGATAAGTGAATTTTCTGATTGCTTGAGATTTTGTTGCATGATTGGCGAACTAATCAATTTTCAATGCACCAATTTTCTTTTTAACCCGTTTATTTTCTGCAATTTTTTTTTTTTTGCCAGTTACTTGAGGCCATCAGTTGCTTGAGTTCCAGATAACCAGTTTTATTGTATTTAGAACACTGTTTTCTAACCATCCCTTAATGTTTTGTTACTCAGGAGTTATCTGGTCAATTATTCTTTTACTTTAAAGTAATGAATGCTCATAGGTATCTCCTCAAGGAAGAGTCCACCTAATTAATCCATCAGAATTGTAAATTTGGACCACCTATCTTGCATTATGGCCTTTTGGGGAACAAATTCGCCGCTGAGATATTCACAAATTACTGCATTAAAAACAGATGTGCAATAAAATTTGCTTCTGAGAAATTTTTAATTTAGCCTTGGCGCACGTGCAGATGATCGGGCTTTGCGGGGCAGACCATTGCAAATTGGACCGTTTTCTGGGTCGCCTGTACAGCTTGATTTGCTGAGGGTTTTCGCTTTGTGAGCAGCCATTTGGACTGGTTCATCGTCATGCTAGTTAATACAACCTAGAACATTACAGCACAGTATACACCCTTTGGCCCTTGGTGTTGTGCCGACCTATATATACCTACCAAAAACATCTAAGCTCTTCCTACCTTGTAACCTCTATTTTTATTTCATCCATGTGCCTGTCTAAGAGTCTCTTAAATGCCTCTGTTGTTCCAGCCTCCACCAAGTCATTCCAGGTACCTGAGTAAAAAGACTTGCCCCTGATCAATTTGTTTGATTCCCTTTCCTTGTCCCAAGACAATTCCAGCTCCCGTTTTATCGGTCCACACTGATTCAAGTTCCTGGTCCACTCACGGGCTGGGTGGCCGCTGTCCTATTTTGTTTCGAAAGGAAAATTTGCTAATGTTTTGGTTCTTCCTTCAGTGGAAGCAAAGAAAATGGCAATTAAAGAGGAAAAATATG
The DNA here is from genome assembly GCF_036971445.1 of Narcine bancroftii. NCBI lineage: Eukaryota > Metazoa > Chordata > Chondrichthyes > Torpediniformes > Narcinidae > Narcine > Narcine bancroftii. The sequence continues at coordinate 100,249,282 of NC_091479.1, read as the reverse complement.
ACCCTGGCTATGAAACTGCTTATGGAGGTATCTATAGCGAAAACGCTGCTGAAAGCAATGGGCAGTGCAACTTTGCTACAACTGAATCCGGTAAGTCACAACATAATTAACACGGAGCAAATTTGTCGAGTAATTCGATGATATTGATCTATGGTGTAGTTGAGAGAGGAGAGGTTATGAGGCTCCAGAGAAGTGCAGAGAAACGTGTTGCTCTTGCAGAGAGTGTCAGGTGCTCAGTGGGCAGAATGGCCTTCTGTCCTGTAACAATGCTGTGACTACCGCATTTTCTCGTAACCGACAGGAAACAGGATTTTTGACCATCTTTTAAAGCTAAGATATCACTGTTGTTCTTGTAATTCAAAAGTTGCCTTTTTCAATACATCACACGTAATTGGTACTTTCTTTGTAATAAAAAGAGTTTAGTTTGTTGAATCAAATTACAGTTACTGGATATGCACTTCAGCTTGCAATTCCCGAAGTGCCTATATATTTCTGCGTATAAGTCGACCCCCTTTTTCAGCCTCATTTTATGGTGTATACGAAGTACAAGTTGACCCCCATTTTCTGGCTGCCTGAGGTGCCCTGTTGTCTGCTGCACAGGTCGACCCCCATAGATTGTGCAGATTGTTCTGCTGGGCGTTGGCTGGAGGTGATTGCTATCACGGAGGGTCTATCGACACAGCACATGATAAAAATATAAAGCGAGTTTTAGTTGAAAGTGATAGAAATGGCCCAGAAAACCAACAACTGCTGCTACAAGAACATTTGATGTGCATGAGAAGTTGGAAAGAGATTGGAGGAAGAAAGAAGAGACTTTAAGAAACATTCCAAAAATGCAGTGTTCTTTGAGAAAAGGAATCACTCGTTGGCCAGAGTTGAAATATCGCGCTGCAGAATGGGTACTTGAACAGAGGCATAGTCACCCGAAATCAAATAAGAACATTTCCACCGCAGTGGGCCAAGGCGCACCCAGACCTCAGTGATAATTTTGAGGCTAGGTTTACCGTGGTGTTATCACGTATGGCCGACGGGACAAAGTTAAGACCCATGGTATTATTCAAACGCAAACTTAAACCGAAAATGAAATTCCCTGGGGGGGGGGTTATACATTTTCATGAAAAAAGATGGCTGGATGAAAATGGTATAAAACTATGGATAGGCAACGTGTGGTTTATGCAAAGAATGGAGTTTGCTGGTGTGGGGCACATTTTTTAGCCACTTAACTGAACACTAAAAAGTAGATTAACACTACATAATACTTACATGGTGGTTTCACGAGTGGTTGGATGCCTCTATAGCAACCTCTTGATGTCTGCAAAGCCATTCAAAGGCCATGTGCATGAGGAATGGAATACATAGATGTTGAGTGCAGAAAAGTCATTTACAGAAGGTGGGACAATGCTTGCTGCATCACTTGATATGCTGTGTATCTTCATGCTCGAGGCATGGGACAAAGTTAAAGTAGAGACTGTGATAAACTCATTTAAAAAGTGCAATCGATGGCACGGAAGATGATTTATTGTGGGCACTGATGACGAAGCTGAAACCGTCTCATCAGATCCAGACTGGGACCCGTATGATGACTGTTTAAACAGTGAGAGTATGGATGTGCTTGCCGCCATCTTTGCCTCAGACAATGAGATCGAGAGTGATTTTGAAGGGGTTTAAATGTGTTGATAGTTTCAATAAAAATCTGTTGGGTTTTTTTTTTGTTTTTCAAGGGTTGGCATACACTGGATTGGATCTTGAGCTAAATTTAAAGTCTCAAAAGTATATCTGGCGTATCCCCATTTTTTTGGGTTTTACAACTTACATTGTCCACCTGTGATCTGTTCAGACCCTTGTATCTCTGACCTTCTAACTCCTTACCCAGAATCCAGTTGCATCCTTGCAGAATAGTTGAACAAGGATTACTCATGCAATCTTTTGATATACCAATTGTTTTGAAAGTGGCAACAGAAACCGAAAGAATTGATGAAATAACCTTGTCAATTTAGAATGTAGCTGTAATTTCATTGGACTTTATATTTTAGGAGTGCTCTAGGCAACTTGCATTTTTGTGTGGAAGTTGGTTTCCAGGTGCATGCAGCAGCTTCAGGGATGGGGAGTGGCACTCAATGATCCCAACATGGAGGTGCCTACAACAAAAAATCCACTGGAAGCAATGGGCAATGCAATTCTCCTCAACTGAACCAGGTAAATCGTGACATAATAAGCACCTCCACTTTGATAATCACGGAATGCCACTCCCTATCCCTGCAGGTGTCACGAGCACCTGCAAATCAGCTCGCATATAAAATGCAAATTGGCTAAAACAGTCCTAAAATAAAAAGTCCAAAGAAATTGTAGCAATGTCCAAAGCATAAACTGCTGTGAAATGCAGTTATGTCACCTACAGTCATTTAATTCAAAAAGTATTCTGTTAAGCAGAATCAATGCGTATGCAGTTCAGGGAGAGTTAAGGACAGATTTATCATGAGCTTTTTTGCAGGGTAGATCAGGCTGGTTGCCTGTTCCTGGCCCTTCATCCTAGTTCTCATGAACTTAAAAAGCTGGAGGAAACAGGTCTTTTTGTACAAGTGCCTGTCTTGGTTGAACTGTAAAGGGAAATAGAGAGAGAACAAATAATGCACTGCATAATGAGCTGTGTTCACCTTATCCAGTACAGAACTGGAAGTTTGGAGCCTGTGGATGAAGGGAGAGATTGTAAACAGAAAGCCATACAAATGCTGGTGGGGTGAATGAGTCATCAATCTACTGAACAGGATGACAGTTCAAGCACTTAGTTTCCTTTTCAACAAAATTCAATAAATAATGCACTAGGCAAATAATTTTTTAAATATTTTTTTTATTTTTCACACTTAACCAAAATACACACAAACATTTCCCTCTTGAATATACACAGTGTCATTTTCTCCCCTTTTCCCCCCCTCCCCTCCCTCCTTCCCACCCACTCAACGTTCAACATATACAATACAATAAACCCATTAAACAATGTCATCACACAATGAAAATAAACAAGAAAATTGTGTCATCTACTTTTACACACTGGGTCAGTTCATTTCGTCTTCTCATTCTATCATTTTAGGGGGTGGAGGTCCGCGGTAGGACCTCTCTGTTGTGTTCCATGTACGGTTCCCACATTTGTTCAAATACTGTGATGTTATTTCTTAAATTATATGTTATTTTTTCCAATGGAATACATTTATTCATTTCTATGTACCATTGCTGTATTCTCAGGCTCTCTTCTGATTTCCAGGTTGACATTATACATTCTTTTGCTACAGCTAAGGCTATCATAATAAATCTTTTTTGTGCTTCATCCAGTTTGAGGCCTAGTTCTTTACTTCTTATATTACTTAGAAGAAAGATCTCTGGATTGCTTTTTGTGATTTTATTTAATACCTGATTTAGATCTTCCCAAAACTTTTCCACTTTCTCACATGTCCAAATTGCATGTACTGTTGTTCCCGTTTCCTTCTTACAGCGAAAACAACTATCTGATACTGTTGGGTCCCATTTATTTAACTTTTGGGGCCTGTGTAACCAATTATATTGTATCATGTGTAACCTCGTATTTATTGTATTTCTCATAGTTCCGGAGCATAGCTTTTCCAATATTTCATTTTTTATCTTTATGTTTAGATCTTGTTCCCATTTTTGTTTGGGTTTACAGCTTGTTTCATCATTCTCTTTCTCTTGCAGTTTGATGTACATGTTTGTTATAAATCTTTTAATTATCATTGTGTCTGTAATCACATATTCAAAGCTGCTTCCTTCTGGTAACCTCAGTCTGCTTCCCAATTTGTCCTTTAAGTAGATTTTCAGTTGGTGGTATGCAAACATTGTACCGTGAGTTATTCCATATTTGTACTTAATTTGTTCAAAAGAAAATAAATTATTTCCCAAAAAACAATTTTCTATTCTTTTGATCCCTTTTCTCTCCCATTGTCTAACGGAAAGGTTATCTATGGTGAAAGGTTTTGCTATTATCTTATAATCTGTGTTGAGTAGAGATATTGGTCTGTATGATGCTGGTGTTAGTGGATCTTTCCCCGTCTTTGGTATTACTGTAATTATTGCTGTTTTACATGAATCTGGCATGTTTTGTGTTTCTTCAGTCTGGTTCATTACTTCCAGGAGAGGAGGAATTAGTAACTCTTTAATGTTATATAGAATTCTATTGGGAGTCCGTCCTCCCCCAGTGTTTTACTGTTCGGTAGCTTTTTTTTTTGGTTGAAAATTTTATTTATTAGTATCTTACATACATTTCAAATTAACTTGCAATATCATTACACAATAAATATTAAATAATTTTCAATTTTTTCCCACCTTCCCTAACCCCTACAGATAGAAAAAGATAGAAAAAAGAAAGAAAACACATTCATAATAATACTTGTAATTATGTTTATAATAGCATAATATATTAATTTTTTTATTTTTCACACTATGAACCATACTGACCAAAATACACACAAACATTTCCCTCTTGAATATATACAGTGTCCTTTTCCCCCCCTCCCTCCTTCATCCCACCCCCCCTTCCCCACCCACTCAACGTTCAACATACATGATACATTAAACCCATTAAACAATGTCATCACACAATGAAAATAAACAAGAAATTTGTGTCATCTACTGTTACACTCTGGGTCAGTTCATTTCATCTTCTTCTCATTCTATTATTTTAGGGGGTGGAGGTTTATGGTAGGCCCTCTCTGTTGTGTTCCATATACGGTTCCCAAATTTGTTCGAATACTGTGATGTTATTTTTTAAATTATATGTTATTTTTTCCAATGGAATACATTTATTCATTTCCATGTACCATTGCTGTACTCTCAGGCTCTCTTATGATTTCCAAGTTGACATTATACATTTTTTTGCTACAGCTAAGGCTATCATAATAAATCTTTTTTGTGCTCCATCCAAATCGAGTCCAAGTTCTTTACTTCTTATATTACTTAGAAGAAAGATCTCTGGATTTTTTGGATTTTTCGGCAGCTTTTTTAATATATCCTGTATTTCCCCTATTTCCATATAACCATAAACATGTAACCATTTACGGAGCGGAAACAGGCCATGTTGGCCTTTCGAGTCCGCACCGGTTCACTGATTTTGTGCGCCCTCTTCAGGCATTGGTGATTTTAAGTGTAGTGTATCTGAGAATTTTAACATTATCCATAGGTCCTCTGTACTTTGGATGTGAAATCTCATATTAAAATATTCAAAAACATTGGCAAATGGTTTTATCAATTTGTTTTGCTCCTCTTCTTGCAATTTCGGTAGTTCAATTTTAACTAGAAACTCATCTATTTTGTCTTCTTTCCCTTCGTTCTCAGTTCAGTAAAATTGCTTGTAGAATTCCTTAAAGTTTTCATTGATCTCCGTTGGGTTATATGTCATTTGTTTGTCCTTTTTCCTTGATGCCAATACCGTTCTTTTAGCTTGTTCTCTTTTAAGCTGCCAAGCCAGTATTTTGTGCGTTTTTTCTCCTAGCTCGTAATACGTCTGCTTTATTTTCATTCTGTTCTTCTCCACCTTGTAGTGTTTCGTATTTTATTTTTTTGTCCGCCAATTCTCTTCTTTTTGTTGTATCTTCCCTTGTTGCTAGTTCTTTTTCTGTACTTACTATTTCCCTTTCCAGCTGTTCTATTTCCCGATTGTAGTCCTTCTTCATCTTAATTACGTAACTTATTATCTGCCCTCTGATGAAGGCTTTCATTGCGTCCCATAATATAAATTTGTCTTTCACTGATTCCGTATTTATTTCAAAGTACATTTTAAATTGGCGCTCAATAAATTCTCTAAAATCCTGTCTTTTAAGTAGCATGGAGTTTAACCTCCATCTATATGTTCTTGGTGGGATGTCCTCCAGTTCTATTGCTAATAACAGGGGTGAGTGATCTGATAACAATCTAGCATACTACACAAATAATTTGAGTCATGGTTTTGTAATTACAAAAGGGGAAAAAAATAGTGAGATTAACTCTGTGGTCCTCAAAAGTTTCCCACTGGCAACATTTTTTGTTGAAATCTGAGTCTTGTCAATTAATTGATAAAGATTGGATTGGCTGTGTTGTGGAGGATGGTGCAAAATCATCCTTATTTCCCCTTGAGCAATTTGGTGTTCTGGAAAATATTGCACAAAACCTGCTGAATTCCAGGCTGACTCCAGATAGTTTATTGGTGTTTGTCTTCACAGGAACAGGGAGACTCAAAACTTTTGTATGTGAACGTTGCTTTGTGGAATTCAAATGCTTTTGTCTTGATTTTACAATGTCAACTGTAATTTTGATGCATCTTCTATATAGCAATGCCTGCAACTCACTATGCTGTTTATATTTATTGATGGATTATTTTTCAATTTTAATCTTAAAAAGTACTGACCAGATTTGTTTTGTAGCGGCAACTGGCAATTCGGAATTCAACATGGACTCAACATTTTGTCAAGTTCCTGATGGTCAGTGGATGACCCAATCATTCACTGATCAGATTCCTTCAATCAACAATTACTGTGCACAGTCTCAAGAAGGTTCATCATGAATTAACGATATTTGCAGGACTTCTATGTTGCTGCAGTTTTAATGCAGTAATAACTTGGTTTTGAACCGAGGAGGTCTGGAAATATTTTTTTTGTAATGTTTTAATTCTATAATTATGTGTAAACCTAATGATGTAGTAACGTTCAGAAAGCTGAACTCTTAAACAATTAGAATTGCCCAAAGTATTTATAGGGGGGTTTTTAAAAGTAGGTTAATGAAAAGCAATTTTACTTAAAAAGGTTTGATCGTTTAAATTGTACGGCTGCTAAGTCATTAAGAATTTCTTGCAACAGATTTGGTGCTGCGTAGATTGTACTGATTTCTGAGGGGCGAAGGTTTGGGGAAAAAAAGTTGAAGCAATTTTTTTTAAGTAAATTTAGTTTTTGCTTACATAGAGCTCCTGCAATCTGTCTTTTCAGAATGTGTACACATTGATATTCTATCTATAGCAGTTTCAATTTTAGAATTGCTCAGCTAATTATAATGGACCAAAAGGTGCTTTTTTTTTTAAAATGAATGAACCTGTTTATGCAAATTCAATGCAAAATCTGAAATAGGTTGGAGTTATCGGAAGGAAATGAAAATAACATTGAGCTAAACTTGGTTTGTGACCTCCTTTTGGATGAAATGTTCATTGATTGATAAGGATTCTAAAACATTGTAAAGTATTGCACAATATATCACGTATTACAATGCAATTGATGTTAAAACACTTAGAATGCTGTCAACTTTTTACTGTACCTGGAATTGCTTGAGTTGAATTATCTAAATGATTCAAATTTTGGTAATAACTTCATCTTGTGCTGTTATAATTTGAATTGAGCAACGTAAGACACATTTTTGAATTATCAAGACTAGTTTGAAATCTTGACAATAATGTACAGGAAAAAAGTAAATTCTTGGGCAAATGTCTTTTTTAAAGTTGTTTGACGAACAGTGTAACTATCTTAAGTGTTTATGGCTTTTATTGTATTTGTAAAAGATGGATTTTCATGAAGTTGTGAGTGTTTACAATTCCAAATTGCATGCATTTAGAAGGCATTTTCTCTTCAAATTAAATTTGTGCAACAGTTTTGACATTGGTCTCTTCTCAGATTTAAACATAGAAAACAAATGTTTAAGTTTAATTATGTTAATTATAGCTCACTGGCTCTCTGTTTGACCTCCACACTCCGTGGTATTGGGCATGCAAGGTGCTTTCAGTCCTTGAACAGCCAAACCCCACACCCAAACCATGCAAGGGTACTCTGACCAACAACAGAGCACCCGGAACAAAGAATGCGACAATCTTGCCACAATTCGGAAGTCGAAGTGTCGCAGCATTATAGTTCAAGGTGGCAGCTTTGAGTCTGATGCACCCAGTGCTCCTGGCAAGGCTGGCAAAGGAACAGGAGGATCCAGGGATAGCCTGGGATTGCCTGCTCGACCCTTCACAGCCTTAAGTGCCTGATGTGGAACATCTCCACAAGTCTTGGCTCCTACAATACTGAATTGTGCTCATTTTTTATTAAGTCGTTAGGGTGAAATGTTAGTGTAGCCCAAGTTTCAGTTAATTGGCCCTGTCAGACCCCAACCTGTTACAATAAACAGTACCGTTCCTGTCAAATTTCACTCAACATTGGCATAATACTTTGTAAATGCCTTAACCATTCATTAAAGAAACCATTGTACCCAAGTAGTCATTTTCAACAGCTTCTAAGACTGCCTTTTTATATAAAAAAAAAATAAAGCAGTTGAACAGGATATTTCACATTACAAACATGTCACATGATCTAGTGGGTGCATGTGAAAGGTTCCTCCAGAATTATATACAATTTAACATACTTGAAGTGAATGGGAAGCTACTGGAAACTTTAATGTTTTATGTTAATGTTTACTACTTGTAAATTTGGTGCTTGTACCTCTCACGAGGATTCTGAAGTCTGGCCAAAACAATAAAAATTGATGAATTTTTTTAAAAGTGTGTTTTTATTTCATTTAGAAATGCATGAGCTCATTTACTCGTGTGAATCTGTCAGTACAGTTTGAAATGTACAACATTCTGCCAAGGTTTGACAGGGCAGATGCAGAGTTCATGTCTCTCCTAATCGGAATATCCAGGACTGGAGTCTCAACACAAGGGCCAAAAATGGGAAGAATTGTCTCATGCAGGATTTGGAAACCTTTTAGAATTTTCTGTGGAAAGCTGAGTATGTGAAGACAGATTAACAGATCTTTAAATATTCCGGTGAAGCAGAAGATGGAAGATTAATGAAGGAAGTAAAACAAAAGTCTTGCAGGTACCGCGATTGTAGTAAAAACACAATGTTGGAAAGCTCAGCAGTGTACTTTATATGGCAAAGATAAAAAAAATACATAGCCAACATTTCAGGCTTGAGCATGTCAAGGTATGGGCAAAATGTAGACAGGCGGCTGAACAAAATGGTGGGGGAGAGGCAGGAGCACAGACCTATAGTCAAGAGGTAATAGGTGGATAAAGAAAGGATGGCACACCTGCAAACAGGGAGAGTGGGAATGGTACTTGGAGGCAAAAAACATCTGCTGGAGGAAATTTTTAAAAAATATCAATCTTGCAGTCATTGTCAAGATTCTGACCAAGACCATCAATTATCTTTCTCCCACGGATGCTGCCTGCCTGACCTGTTGAATTCCTCCAGCAGATTATTTGTTGCTCTGGATTCGTGTCTGGAGTCTCACTTGTGGAACTCCTGGTATTTCTTACATAAGTGACACGTACTGTACTAATGTTTCTGTACAACTTCAAGGCTTTGAAGCAAGATGTCCTGAACCTATTGGTCTCTAGTTTAAAACCTGCAACATTTCCCCTATTTGCCCTTTCAGAACAAATTGTTCCTCTAAATCCATAGTGTTCAGCCAACAGTGCTGGACGTGTGTGTACTGCTGTGCCATTCCATTCAAAAAGATTATGAACAAGGGAACTACACTTGGACAAGAACCTGTCTCGAGGAACTAAGAACTGCAGTGACATTTGTGCTGCTTTGCTTCCAGGAGAGTTGTAGCAAGATCATTCAAGCAAAAATCCTGCTGCAGAAAATCATTAAAGATGGGAAGTGCTGATTGTCCAGAAGATCAATGGCATCTTAACATCTTGTTTGCAACCAATGTTACATAGCATTAAAAAGTAAAAATTTAAAAGTAAGCGGTGGTGTGATTGCCATAATTCCCTGCTTTACTCAAAATGTTTTTTGAAATTTACCATGTTCTAAATAAATTTTGATGCATCATTTGCACTGCCATTTTTCACGTGATTTTATTTTATTTAGACATCCAGCACAGGCTCTTCCAGCCTATGAGCCCCTGCCAGCCACTTAACCTACAAACCCCTGTACAGTTTTGAATGGTGAGAGAAAACCCACGGGGAGAATGTGCAAACTCCTTCCAGACAGCGCTGGATTCGAACCCATGTCACTAGCGCTGTGATTCTTCTTTTCTTTGGCTTGGCTTGGCGGACGAAGATTTATGGAGGGGTAACGTCCACGTCAGCTGCAGGCTCGTTGGTGACTGACAAGTCCGATGCGGGACAGGCAGGCGCGGTTGCAAGGGAAAATTGGTGGGTTGGGTTTTTCCTCTTTTGTCAGTGAGGTGGGCTCTGCGATCTTCTTCAAAGGAGGTTGCTGCCTGCCGAACTGTGAGACGCCAAGATGCACGGTTGGAGGCGAGATCAGCCCACTGGCGGTGGTCAATGTGGCAGGCACCAAGAGATTGTAATAGCGTTTCACTAACGGTGCCAGACCTGGAGAGATGTAGCAGGGTCCTTATGTGATTGGAAATTGGCCTGGACTGTTTTTTTAAGGCTCAACAAATCCAAGCAAAACTACTATAAAGCAATATTACAGAGACTTTTCCACAGAATGGTTTATTTTCTTTACATTTGTTTATTCTACTTCATACATTTGTAAAATAGTGAATGATCCTGATATTCCTCGTGGGTGGAATTTGGAGTTTCAGTGGAGTGCTGCCTTTAATATTAGTTTTAAAAATTGCAGTCGATCTTCTCTGGCACTTTTTTTTCCTTGTGCATTTGCCCTTTGATATTTGGCCTTTGTTTAATTTACAGATTCAATTTGGTCTGTGTGTGTGAGATCCAAAAGATTTGAAGATTTTATGCTTTCACCAGATAACAATCAGGACTGAGACTTGAAGCAAGGCCCTGATAGTTGGGAGTAGGTTTACCTTGCTTTCCCTGGATCGTCGCATTGAGAGTCAAGTTAATTCTTTTGCAAACGGGATTGTCCATTTTCCACAGCAGAACATTCATCTCAGTGTCAACTATTACAGCATATTTTTAAAGGCTCTGGCAAGTCAGGGCCTAGTGAAGCTGTAAAAATTAAAATCTGCAGACACTGTAGTTGAAGTAAAAGCACAATGCTGGAGCAAGTCAAACACTTTCCATGCCTTGATGAAGGGCTTAAGCCCGAAATGTTGGTTATGTATTTTTATTTTTATCTTTGTTAGATAAAGGACCCTGTTTGACCTGCTGAGTTTCTCCAGCATCATGTTCTTACGAGTGAAGCTGTATTTATTATCCATTCCTAGCAGCAGGATGTATGATGAAAACATTATATAGGCCAGACCAGGTAAGTGTGGCAGGTTCTATTCCCTAAAAGGTCATTTTCATGAGATTAACTCACTATTTTTCTGATCCTGGTATTTAAATTCTGCATTGCTTTAAACTTGTTTTACACTTTGCCTCAAGGACTTTATCTCTGAATCTCCACTTTGTTAACTGAGCAGAGGAGTTAAATCTAGATTTGCAAGTGTTTGGCAACAGTCACACTGAGTGGAAACAGGCCCTTTGGCCCATCTTTGACAAATTCAATAAAAATGTCCCACCTGCCAACATTTGGCCCATATCCCTCTTAATCCATCCTATCCATGTGTATGTCAAAATGTTTCTTAAGTGTTTTAATAGTACCTGGCTCATTCCATATACCCACAGCTTATTCCATATACCCACCGCCCTTTGTATGTGTTAAAAAAAAACCCTCGGGTTCCCATTAAATCTCTTACCTCTCACCTTAAAACTATGTCCTCTGGTTTCCAATTCCCCTACCCTTGGTAGAAGACTCCAGATCTACATCCACCCAATCTATTCCACTCAAGACTTTCTGCACCTCCGGCCTCCTCCTCCTGCACTCCAAAGAATAAAGCCCTAGCCTGTCTTCCTATAGTTCAGCCTCCCCTGCCCCTAAACCCCGAGTCCTGGCAACATCCTCGTAAATCTTCTCTGCAGCCTCACCAGCGTGACATCTCTCCTGAAGCATGATGTCCAAAACTAAACAGTACTCCAAATGGGGGCTCGCCAATGTCTTGCACAACAGCAGCATGACCTCCCAACTTCTATACTCTGGCTGATGAAGGTTAATATGCTGGAAGGCTTTTTGACCACCCTATCTACCTGTGATGCCACTTTCAAGGTACGATGTACCTATACTCCAAGGTCCCTCTGCTCTACATCACTCACCAGATCCCTACCATTCAAAGAGTAGTTCCTTCCAGTGTTTGACCTCCCAAAATGCAACACCCCACATTTCTCTGTATTAAATTCCATCAACCATTTGTCTGCCCACCTGACCAAGATCCAACTGCAATTTTTTTGGCAATCCCCACTGGATGATTGAAAGTTCCACCCCTGAGTGTGCAGACTGTTGCAGAAAAATTACAATCTTAAAAGTTTTGAAAATAAAACTTTACACAATTAATGTATATTGATTTTTTTAAATTTTACCTAGCAAGGTAGAAAAGATTACCAAGGCATTTGTTTTTTTTTAAATTAACCACTTGGAATTACAGTTGGCTAACTAATTTGTTACATCACATATCAACAAGTGGAATTTGTGCAGGTGGTACAGCTTTTAATTGTCTGGTCGCACAAGTCGAAACTGCCCTGTTGGATCAGGAAGATACCATCTTTCCCAGAATTCCATATGTGCAGTGGGATAATCCCAGGGTTTAAACCTTCCATTCCAATGCAGCAATTTTGCTTCCAAAATGAAATGTTCTGAATATCTGGCATCCGGGCTCCAACCTACAGCAACACAATTGAAAAACCATCAGCATTTTATTTCTGACGGCAGTAATTTATAGATTCTATTTCAACCAACTGTAAACAGCATCAGGTGAATCTGCTTTCTCTATATTGTGGAATGTCTAGTTACCATTTGCTGTGAGGTGTTTTTTAATGTCCAGAGGGGTGCGTTTCTGATCTCAGGTTCAAGGATGGCTAACTTCCAGACTGGATCTATGGGTTCCGAGGCTATTTCATGGGGTAATTAACAGGAACAATGGTTGGAGTTGGTGCTCATGCTCCCAATACACACCTCAAGGTTCCCCAAACCATCGTGAATACTCCACTGAAGGCTCGTTTTCTCTCTCTCTCATGGCCCATCCCTTCGCAAACAAAGATGAACCCGGTGCCTTGTAGCTCTTCAGTCCTCACAGAACTTTTGTTCTGTTTTCCATGGAGCTTTAGGCACCGTGTGTCGGGTCCTCTGGGTCCCACGCCACTGGGCCTGGTGGAAAGTTCGTGGGCCAGAGATTCCCAGGAGTCTCTCGAATATGTGTAATAGTTGAATTTTGTGGACCAATATTTAGGGTAAAAGTTAGGAGGTCGCCTATTACACGCATACTACTTTTGACCGTGGTAAGTTCAAGACATCGGGAGCTTGGATGGGTGGGTGGCTGGGACCAGATGCTAAGTCCATGTTCAAGGTGTCAGGAGCTCCGATGGGCGGGTAGTCAGGGCCAAAAATAAGGTATATGCACGGTATTGATTATTACACGTATATATTTGGCATATAAAACTTGGGTGAGGATGGTTGTAATTCTGGTCTCCACATTCCAGGAAGGATGTGGAGTTTTTAGAAAGGATGCAGGATGCTGCCTGGTACGGTATGAGTTACAAGGAGAAGCTTGGGTTGTTTTCTCTGGAGCATCGCAGGCTGAAGGAAGGCAAGACAGAAATTTATACAATGGACAGTCACAATCTTTTTCCTGGAGTAAAAATGTCATTACAACAGGACATGCATTTAAGGTGAGATGGGGATCATTTAAAGGGAAAGTTTATTTATTGAGCATCAAAAACAACAGTACACATTGTTGCTGGGAGACGGTGATGATACTGATTCCCAATGAATTTGGGAGATTTTGCAGTGAAATTGGTATTCATGGTTACATAGTGCAACAAAATGTACTATTTCAATAGCCCAGGCAGATCTTTGGTAGTCCAGGAGAGGTTGAATAATCCTGGGAGTCGATTTTATCACATTTACTTGAAAAAGGATTAAAACAGCAAAGATCTCAATGGATAATCCATTTATAATATTTGCAAAGTTCCCTATTTTTTTTATTACCTTGTTTTCCTCTAATAAATTACATGGCCATATACACTTTTATCCAATCGAAATTATAAATGGAATCCTCTTCACCAACCTAGAAAGGTATATTTCCCTATAAAGCTGTGATTTCAACATGCATTCATGAGACCAGGCTGAGGAACAGTTTCTTCCCATGGGCAATGAGAACGCTGAACGAACAAAGGAACTGTTCGCACTCACCCTCTGAGACTCTCATTTTCATGAACTAAATCTATTTATTTGTATAGATGAAATACTTATCCTGTTTGTCCCTATGTGTGTTATGCCTGCTTGTGTTTTTGCACCAAGGACTGAAGAACGCTGCTTCGTCAGGTTGTACTTGTACAATCAGATGACAATAAATTTGACTTAATTTCATATTCTGTCTAGTTTATTGCTATTTATACGATCAAACATTTTGAAAGATGCTTCAATTCCCTCAGAAGCATCAAAGAGGGCAGATTTGTATAATTTAATTGATACCATTGTTTGTTATTACCTATTGTAATAGGTAATAGTGTGTAATAGTCTAATTTTGTGGACCAACCTTTAGAGTAAAATTTAGGGGTTGACTATTGCACATGTTCTATTGGCTGCAGTAAGTCCATGTTCAGGACGTCAGGAGCTCGAATGTGCGTGACCTCAGCGAGAGTCCACAGTTGAGGGGTCGGGAGCTCGGATGTGCGGGTGGCTGGGGCCTAGGTGAGAATCCACAGTCAAGCATTGGGAGCTTAGGTGGGTGGGCGGCTGGGGCCAAAAATAGGGATCAACTTTTACACACATATTTAAAAAATACCAGATTTTTGGGCCAAAAATAGAGGGTTGACTTTTACATGGTATCGACTATTACAATCACATGTACAGTATGTAGCTGTAGCAAGCAAGAATTTTAGTTCGTCTGTACACTGTACATAATAGGAGCAGGAGTTAGCCATCTGGCCCATCGAGCCTGCTCTGCCATTCAATGCATGAATGGCCGTAGACTCAGACCCAATTACCTGTCTGTTCCCCTTAACTCGTAATTGCCCTACTCTGCAAAAATCTGTGTTAAACATATTTAATGAGGTAGACTGCTGCTTCCTTGCACAGAGAATTCTACAGACTCTCCGCTCTCTGAGAAAAGCAGTTCCTCTTCATCTCTGTCATAAATCTACTTCCCCGAATCTTGAGACCATATCCCCTAGTTCTTGTCTTGCCTACCAGTGGAAACAAAATTCCTGCCTTTATCTCAAGATTCAAGCTTCCTTTATTGTCCTGTAATGAAACAGATGTAATATTACACAAAATCTGCTTTAGTCTGCCTTAAGGCAAGCAGATTTGCCATCAGCAGAAATTGCTGGGGCCCTCTTATAACTTTACATGTTTCTGTAAGATCCCTCTCATTCTTCTGAATTCCTGTGAGTACAATCCTAGTCTCCTGATAGGCCACCCCCTCATCTCCAGATTAAACCTGGTGAACCTCCTCTGCACCACCCACACAGAAGTAAATGATATTGAAGGTGTTTCAGAGGGAAGATAAGCTTCTTTCAAATTGTTTGATCACCCCAGGTGTTTTTAAGTATTGTTAGGTCTGCTTTGTTCATGAATGAGTGAGTCAAACACCAGACTGAGTCGAAATCAAGGTTCTTTGTTCTTTATTGCCGGATTGTAACACTTGCAACTAACAGTGTTAGTTGGAGAAGGCGCATTCTGCCGTTATCAGCAAGTGGTGTTTTTTATACCTCAGGATACGTACTTAGTAAATTATCATACCATGACATTGTCCAATGAATAAACTGTTGCTATCCTTCTCTGTTAGTCTGCTACACATCATTCTTGTTAGTGCAAAGCTTATCTTGAGTGTACAAGGTCACATCTGCATTCTGTTACTCCTTAGTACTGGGTGACTCCTTCTCCGGTCCCATCTCATGATGTTTTTACCTTACAGTATTGAACAGATTTTGCAGACATAAAGTTATGCCAATGCCAATTTTTATGAGCCAGGCTCCTGCAAAAAACATTAATGACCTCATCCGCCTTAGACACTGTATTGGCAGTTCATGTCCCTTCATCTCAAACAGGTCTCTCAGTACTGAACAAAAGTGTGGTCCTTGCAGAGTTCTCAAATCCTGGAGGATGGGGGATCCTGAACTCTCAACACTTAGACCAAAAGTAAAACACGAAAAGCTGTAGACACCCCGGTTGAAGTAAAAACACAACGCTGGAGAAACTTAGGTCAAACAGTTTCCTTTAATAGCAAAGGTAAAAATACATAACTGACATCTCAGGCTTCAGCCTCTCATCGAGATATGGAAAAAATGTCGGCAGCCAGAGGGGTGGTCACAAAGGCAGGTGGTGAACAGTAACAGAGACCTCCCAGTAGCCAACCATTTCAGTTCTCTCACACGCCCACACTCACGTGTCTGTCCCACCAAGATTGGAGGAACAACCCCTGATTTTCCATCTGGCCATTTTCCAGCCAGATGGCATTAACGTCGACTTTTCTGATTTCTGCTAACCTGCTCTCCTCTTCCCCCTCCCCCCTTCCCGACCCCTTTCCAGTTCTCCTCCTTCCCTTCACCCTCCCTTCCCCAGCCATCCCTCCTCCCCTTCATCGCTGCTGTCCCCTCCCTCCCTTCTCCACCTATCACCTCCAGCCTTTGCAACTACATCTCCCCCCTTACTCTTTTGATGGGACGTCTGCCGACATTTTTCCAGCCCTCGATGAAGGGCTCAAGCCCATAACGTCAGTTCTATATTTTAACTTTTACTATATAAAGGACACGTGACCTTCTGAGTTTCTCTAGCTTTGTGTTTTACTTAAACCAAAAATAAGCCTTGGCAAAAAGCAATTGCTATAGCCACCAAAAGTTTTCTATTTTAAAATTTCAAAGGATGCTCTCTGATATATCCTAAAATTCCATTCCATCTTTTAATATCAGTAAAAGCAGAAGTGGTTCTTACCAAGGTGGCGAATATGCCATAACGGATTCAATATGGTGTGTTTATTGTGAAACACAATTAACATGGGAGGGGTCACAACTCCTTCACCCAATGCACTGCTGTACAAGTTCTCCCTGTAAAAGAGCAGAAACTCATCAAAGCGAATTTCACACTTTCAAGTACAGTAGAACCCCTGGTATCCAGCACCTATGGGGATTGGTAGATGCCAGTTTCTGGTTGCTTGATACTTATTTTTACAATGCCTAACAGTTTAAAAGACAAAAATTCTATACACTGAACAAATTTCACTTGCATGAATATATGAACCTTAGATCATTTTACTTTATTTTCAGTCACATTCTTTGAAAACTTTTAACCATTGATGCATCTGCAGGTTCCTCCCCCTCCACGGAGCTGCCCGAAAGACAGACAATAATATTATAGATAATTAACCCCCCCCCCCTTCCAAGTTTACAGATAAAGCCTCTGACTGGGGCGACTCTTACTAAGCCGGGATAAGGAGACACTTTAATAGACTCTCCTCAGTGGTGAGCAGCATCAGCCACCTCTTCATCCTGGTTGACGCCATTTTATTCCAACACAACTTTACTCAAACAGCTGCCATGAGCAAAACACGACCAAGGCCGCTCCACTGGCTAATCCCATCCTCAGGTTTATGTTACAGTTTTAAACGTGTATTTTTACCTATTTTATTCCTTTTTTTAGTTTTCTCTTATTTTTCTTGAAATTTTTTTGCCAGATACCAGGGGTTTTAATTTTTTTTAAATTTGTTTTAAATTTTAAATTTAGACATACAGCACGGTAATAGGCCATTTTGGCCCACAAGCCCATGCTGAATTTACACCCAATTAACCTACACCCCAGGTGCGTTTCAAATGGTAGGAGGAAACGGAGCCCCCGGGGAAAACCCACGCAGACGTGGGGAGAATGTACAAACTCCTTATAGACAGCATGAGATTTGAACCCTGGCCCTGATTACTGGCACTGTAACAGCATTGTGCTAACCATGCTGCCCTGTGATCTTCTGGGCTGTGTCCACAACCTTTTGCAGCTCCGTCCGCTTAGAGGTACTGGTGTCCCCATACCAGGACCCTCCCTGTCACTGTCCTTGAAAAAGGCCTCAGGCCCAAAATGTCAGTAATATATCTTTACCTCCTATGGATGCTGCAAAACCAGCTGAGATCCTCCAGCATTTCTGTGCATTTTTACAACAATCAGAGCATCTGCAGGTTTTCGTGTTTCACTCAGCTCTTGGACATTTGTAATTTCCATCCCTCTATTGCTGTGTCTGCGACATCAGCTACCCTGGGCTAGAGTTGAGAATTACCTTCCCAAACCTCTACTGGGAGTTCTTACTCACCAAATTAAATGGTATCATGAACAATCCTTCCCCCTTCATCCCAACTTAACCTCGACTTGCATCTGGGTTACATTCTGGAAGTGGGGGCGCTAATCGATTTGGGCACGTCAGTCTTTATGGGTGAAATATACTCATCCAAGCTCCTGACACCCGACTGAAGATCCTCACCCCAGCTGCCTGCTCACCAGAGCTCCCAACACCCGGACTGCCCATCCATCCGAGATCCCATCGCCCTGACCACGAATCCTTGATATGCCAACGTACTGGCCACAGACTCTCTCCAAGCTCCTCGCCACCTGTCCATCCAAACTCCAGATGCCCCAATGGCAGAACCTCACCCCGGTTGCCCACCCACTGGTGTAACGGTGGACACTCGCCTCGGCCTCCTGAACACCTTCTGAAGGCTCTCTCCAAGGCCCCTCGACTTACTGTACCACATAAATATATGGCATTGGTATTAATATTTTTATTAAGCCCTGATCTCAGATGTATCTGCGATCAGGTCAAGGTATGGCTGTATTTTAAATGATCAATAAAGAGCCTGATCATTAAGAAATAGTACCTCTCCAGGCAAGGGAAACATTCTGTGGGGAACAGTTGGAGGCATTTGGACAGACATGTACATTGGCAAGATATAGAATAATATAGTCCTTCTGCCAGCAAATGAGATGAGTGTAGATAGGCAAAAAGGTCAGCATGTGTGGGCCAAAGGGCCTGTTTCTAAAGACTTCAACTCTAATGCGACAATTTTCTATGGTTGCCCACATCAGCTCAATCCCTCCTCCACAGGTTAAAATAAAAGGAGACACACAGGAGATGCTGGAGCCTGAAGCCAAATGCAACCGGCTGGAGGAACTCTGTAGGTCACGGAGCATCAAGGGGAGAGAAAGATTGGTTAACATTTCAAGCTGAACCCTTTTATGGAGACTCGTGCAGGTGGAAATGTTGATTGTTCTTTCCCTCCCACTGGTAGAACCATAGAACAGAAGAGAAAAAGGCCCTTCAGTCCATCCAGTTTGTGCAGTTCTTCTGCCTAGGCACACTGAACTGTATCCAAACCATAGTCCTTCCATTCACCACTTTAGCGGGCAGCTCGTTCCACACTCCCACCACTCTCTGTCTGAAGGAGTTCCCTGTCAACCGTTCTTTTCCTCCCACTGATGCGACTGGACCCACAGAGTTTCTCCAGCAGATTATCTTACAACAAAACAGAAAGAGAAGATTGGTCACAATCGCATCCCAGGGAGGGCATGCAACTTACTCAACGTTAATCACCAGCCACTTTTCCAGCTGCTTTGTTATCTGTTGCCGTTTCCATTCTGTGACATTGGCAATGAAGACCCCTACATTGAAGGAACAGGTCGTGGGATTGATCCCCAGAGCTCTGACTGTTGCCTTCCGGTAGTCCAAGTGTCCCATGTATGTTGTCTGGAAAGAAATCAGATTTCTCATTGTGCTTCTCTGCAAGATTCATTTGACTGCACTGGTGGAATGTCTTTGCGAGCAGAAATCTTTTGTGGATAAAGTACATGCAAGCGAAAGGCAGCAGTTTCTTGTGGCTGAGATGTGACCGAACGTTTTCCTGTTCCCAATGCCACATGCGATCTTATTACCTGCATTCCCATACTTCTAACCATCTCATGTGTTGAGGTCAGGTCACAGTCCATAGAGAAGGCAGCAGCATGGCCAGGGTTCAATACAGTGTCATACAAATCCTGGATATCACCTGCATGGTTAAAACCAGTTCATATGTGACTTGAGTAGCAGGTAAAGCTGTTCGACAAAAATAGATCAGAGGGAGGCAGCATTAAGTGTGTAGAATGTAGAAAAATAGGGCCCAGAGGATATTCAGATCTTTGATGCTCCTCTGCATTCAATACAATTCTATCTCCACACCACATTCCCACTCTCTCTCATGATCCTTAATATCTTTTAGTGTTTAGAATTCAATCTTCTTCTATTCTACAACTGAGAATAACAGCCTTCTGTGAATTCCACAGGTTCAGTGCCCTCTCTCTTCATCTAAGCATCCTATCCCATACTCTGAGGCCAAATTACCCACCTCCCCAACCAGAAGATCATCCTCCCTGCATCCAGCCCTGTCAGTCACGGACAACTCGGGCCAAAGGGCCTCTTCCTGTGCTATGAGGAAAAGTTTTAAATTGTGGGGACAGATTGCATAGATTAGACATAGAACATTATAGCACAGTACTGACCCTTCAGCCCACAATGTTATGACAATCTACCCAAAAAAAACTAAGCCCTCCCTACCTTGCAACCCTCTATTTTCCTTTCATCCCTGTGCCTAAGAGTCTCTTAAATGTCCCTATTGTACCAGCCTCCACCACCACCCCTGGAGACGCATTTAGGTTCCCACCACTCTCTGTGTAAAATAACTAACCCGATGTCTTCCCTAGACTCTCCTCCCTTCACTTTGTACTTATCCTTGTGAACGAAGCAAACTAATTAAGAGGTTCAAGACAATCGCATGATTTAATGGCTGTTTGAAGAGTGATCGTTTGGACAAGATCTCGGAAAGCTCTCCTCCACACAAAGGGTTTCAGAAAAGTGCAAAACCCTTCCCCCAGATGGCAGAAGAGAAATTTCAAAACCAGGAGGTTTTATGTGGATAAAGTATTGAGGTGGATAAATGGTTAAAATACAACTTAGCGTGATCAACATTGTACAACATGGCTGACTGCAGTTCTTGTGATCCCACGCTTCTGCTTCAGATCTCAGCAGATGTTTGTGTGCTCACAGTCAGGAGGGCAACAAGGGAGGCTTTCAGCATTTCTTTACCACTCTACTTGGAGAGAAATAAATCGACCATTGCTCCGAAAATCTCATCAGCTTTAGTAGTACCTTGTATAATGATATCGTCATCCAAATAGATCACCTTTTCGTGATTGCGAATAAGATAGGGAATGAAGTATCGGACAAAATTGAGCTGAAACGAGAAAACATTGTAGCAGGAGGTAACGTGAAAAATAAACAGAACTCTTATTTCAGCACTAGTCAATGGAAAGGAGTCCCAGTAATAGGAGAACCAGAGGAAACGACTCTACAGGGCAATGACCACGACAACGGACCGTCGAGGGGTTCAGCAGCTGAAGGACTCTGGACTACAGACTTCTAGTGATTTGCAGATGAAGGACTCTCATGGGCCGCTGGGGACTGACTCCTGGGCTCATGAACCGGGATTCGAGAGGGCACTGAGGGCAAGAAGGGCTCCTGAAGGGCCCTGGGTGCTGAAGGCTTCCTGATCGTGTCAGAGGTTTGGATCTGGAGCTTGGGTTACCAATGGTCTGTGCAGCTACAGAGGCTGTGGGAGCCCAGGAGGCTAATCTGCGGGCACTCTGTCTCTGAAGGGACCCTCTTTAGCTTCTCTTTCTCCTATTGTCAATGCTTGGCAATGCGCTGGGAGACCCTGTTTGCCTGATGGCAGACAAGGTCTTTCATTTTTAATGACAATAAAAGGAACCTTTGAAATCTAAAACTCTTGCCCAGAAATATTGTACTTGACCAAACTGTGAAAGGAAAGTACAGGAACCCCGCCAATCCCATATTTCATCCAAAGTATTGTCCCAAATTGCCACTCCTCTTTCATCATCACTTGGTTAACGTCGTGGAACTTCCCACGAGCACCATTATGGGAGACTTTCGTGAAGGGAATGGAATGGTTCAAGTAGGAAGATTAACATCACCTTCCCACCAGTAGCTGAGAATCAAAATGATAATTCCTCACTTAGCCAGGGCAGCCCAAGTTCCCAGAAGGAATCATAAAACTAGAATTTAAATGTATCTATTCATTCATTTAGACATACAGCGCAGTCACAGGCCATTTCAGTGTAGAGCTCGTCGAAAGAATCAAAGACTTGTTGATCCAAACCAAGGCTTTTATTAGCAAAAGACAGGAGCTCTTCACAGGAGGCCGACCAGTCCGGAATGATCCGACCTGGCTAGGGACACAACCCTTTAATGCCCAAACAGTAGGCTTAGCTCTTAGCCAATCGCTGTAAGCACAGTCTAGATACTGTAACTATATACACTATATACATTGGTGATAGATCTGTACTATCACATTCAGCCTACGAGTCTGTGCCACCCAATTAACATACACCCCCAGTACGTTTTGAACAGTGGGAGGAAACTGGAACCCCCAGTGAAAACCCACACAGACATAGGGAGAACGTATAAACTCCTTACAGACAATAGACAGCACAAGATTCAAACCCCAGTTCCAACTATTGGTGCTGTAAAGATGTTGCATTAACCACTACTCCAACCATGCCGCCCTAAATAAAGAAAGCTCCCAGAGGAAACCCCACAGACGTGGAGAATGTACAAATTTCTTCCAGTCAGGCCGGATTTGAACCTGGGTTGTTGGCGCTGTAACAGAGTTTTGCTAACTGCTATGCCAACTATTTATTTTTATTTTAAAATTTAATTTGGAGATACAGCATGGTAACAGGCCCATGAGCCCACACTATCCCAATGTACACATGACCAATTAACCCCGTACATCTTTGGAACATGGGAGGAGACCTGAGCACTTGGAGAAAACCCACCAGATATGGGGGAGAACGCACAAACTCCTTACAGACAGGGCCAGATTCAAACCTGGGGCACTGATTGTAATAGCATTGCACTAACTGTACCGGCCAAATTCTACACTTTGCAGGTCTAGTTTATTTGCCACGTTATAAATGGTGCAGTGAGAAGGGTTCCTCTGCTCGCACTCTGCCAGGTCATCGCCAACAATCATACAGGTGTATACCGTAGAACAAGAGCACACTGACTGAGTTAATGAAATAATTGGTACAAAGCAAGGGCAGCAGGAGAGCACTGTTGTGAGGATCCCCAATAACTGAGGGAAGAATGGTCTTTAAACCAGAGGGTGCATGAGGCTTCTCCCCGATGGGAGGAGGGAGAAGAGAATGTGCCGAGGTGTGATGGATCCTTCAGTATTTTGGCAGCCTTTTATAGGTAGTGGGAGATGTAGGTGCTCCATGGAAGGGACTGAGGTTGCATTCATCCTGGTACTCGGCACATATTGGGCTCAGCCTGTAAGTAGGGTGTGCTGTACATCTCCCCATCACCCAGGTGATGCTGATTACACAACCTAAATATTTAAAGGCCTCCACTGCTCCATTCTCTGTTAAATGTGACCATTCAGATAGTTTAGTGAGTTCATTAGTAACAACACAATGCTGGAGAAACTCAGCAGGTCAAACAGTGAACTTTATAGAGCAAAGATACTGTAAAGATATATAACTGATGGGTTGGGCTCGAGCCCTTCATCAAGGTATGGCTGGGAGAGAGAGAAAAGGAAAGAAGGAGAGAGGGAGGGAAAGTGAGAGGGACAGAAAGAGAGTGAGAGGGAAGTAAGGAGAGAGAAAGAGAGTGAGCAGTTAGCGCAATCCCTTTACAATGCCAGAAACTGGGACCAGACAAGCGTTCGAATCCCACACTGTCCTTTGGTGGATCCGGTTTCCTCCCACCCTTCAAAATGGTGCCAGGATGTAGGTTAATGGGGTGTAAATTAGGTAGCACAGACTTGTAGGGCCAAATTGGCCTGTTACCTTGCTGTATATCTAAATTTAAAAAAAATTTTAATTAAATAAAGTGAAAAAGAGAGAGAGAGAGAGAATTGGGTAAAGGCTGAGGATCAGATCAGAGCCTGGATCAGGATCATTTTGTTAATCATCGGCCCCTTTCACACCACTGATTCCACATGGGTTTAACTGGTTAATTTAGCGGGTCTGTTCCTGGTGATCACACGGTGTGAAACGTTCCAACCTGGCGGGGTGAGTTAAATCCAACCAGGCTCTGACACTTGGTGGGGGCAAGAGTCAGAGCCTGGCTGAATTAACTCACTAATCGCTTCCTGGCGGGATGAAAGCCCAACGTGCTCTTGCGTCATCACCGCTGGAGTTGGGACCCCCCTTAAAATGCCGGCTTGCCAATTAACCAGGTAAATCATGGCGCAGTGGAAAAGGCTCCCGAGTGCAGCAGGCCCGGCAAGTTTTCCCGCTTCCTGGGAGGGTTGGCAGTGTGAAAGGGGCTTTAGAGTTTGGCAGCAAGGAACGAGCCCTTCAGCCCTACTTTCTATGCTAACAAAGTTGTTTAACTGAACTAGTCCCATTTGCAGGTATTTGGCCCATATCAATGAACCTTTCCTATTCATGTACTTGTCCGAATGTTCTCTTAATTTTGCAATTGTACTCCCTTTTACCACTTCCTCTTGGACCACATCCCACATACCCATCACCAGCTGCCCATCAGTTCTCTTTTAATCGTGATGTGCAACCTGCTCCTTTCTCCAGAAGGAACAAAACAAGGGCCAATGTATTTTTAACATGTAAAATGACATTTCTACAGCATAACTATCTAAACAGTTGGCCTTCTATATAATACACAAGTATGCTGGAGAACCCAGCAGGCAACACAGGAAGTAAAAGGTAACCAATGTTTTGGCCCTAGGCATTACCAGCCCAATGTTTTCAGACTATCTTGTTTAACTGGCTTCTTATATCTTTTTATTTGGTGCAATATGGGTGTCCCTGCCTGGTAAACCCATTCCCCAACTGCTTCAGGTCTGATTCCAACCCAAAACATCGACCATTTCTTTCTCTCCCACTGATGCTGCTCAACCTGCTGAGCTCCTCCAGCAGATTGTGATTTTGTACCAGCAAAATAGCATTTCCCTTGCTCTGTTCCAATGATTTCTCTCTCTCTTTGTAACTTTGCGCTCTGTACTGCTGTGCTAGGCACGAGTTGACTAGCTGGGTTGCCTGCAAAACAAACTTTCTCCCAGTACCTCGGTCTATGTCAACTTGAACAAAAGGACTCCACTGCACCAACATCCACACCACCACCCTAGAACCTCGAGGGATCCCCTGCCTTTGGGTAAAGCGCATACTCACCGGCTGCAGTAATTCGGGTCTTGCAGAGTCAGGCCTTACTTTCCCCTCCAGGATGGCAGGGTTGAATTCTATTATTTTGTACTGTATTTCTTTCAGTTCTGAACTCTCAATCCATTTGCTAAAGGGGAAAATGGGAGAAGAGAAAAGCCACAGACCTGTCAACCGAGTACAGTGAGAATTCTGAGAGGGGATCATCTAGCAGCAAAGAACCATCCTGTTCCATTTTGACACACATTCCTTCATTCTCCATTCTCCCCACTAACCTAGTAAGCAGAGATATTGTCAGAGCCATAATTAGATAACTATAAACAGATTTACTTTGGAAATACACATCACAAGACGTTTCTTTCAACACCAGAATGTACCGTATATACTCATGTCAAAGTCAATACTGTGGTCCCAGCCATCCGCCCACCTGAGCTCCCGACATCTCCAACACGGACTTAACACATGGTTCCGGCCGCCCATCTGCCCATCAGAACTCCCAACACCTCAATTGATGTAGGTACTTACTGCGGTCAAAAGTAGTATCCGTGTAATAGTTGACCCCCTAAATTTAATGTTAAAAATTGTTTTAAAAACTTGACTTTTACACAAGTATAAACAGGATGATAATGGGCAAAGAGGCATTGTTGCTTAATGCCAGCATCATAGTTGGAGGGATTGTGAAAGGGTTAAGAACTTGTGATCAGGAACGTTTTAAATTTTACAATGGAACCTGAGGTTTGTGAGTCAGCCCATCTTTTTTCTTGAGGGGGAGAGATTTACCAGGTGGTGGGTGTATGGAAAGGGCCACCAGAGGAAGTGTTTAAGAAACATTTGGACAGATACACAGATAGGATGGGTTTAAGCAGTGGTTCTTAACCTTTTACTTTCCACTCACATACCACTTTAAGTATTTCCTATGCCATCGGTGCTCTGTGATTAGTAAAGTGGGATGTGGGTGGAAAGAAAAAGCTTGAAAACCACTGTTTTAATCGTCCCTAATTGACTCGTTACATGCATGGTTTCATAACCCCAAAGGAAATGGGCCAATCACAATTTTTCTCAAGCAAAATATTTCAGGAACAATTGGGTCTGGAGCAGTGACCCTGTTGAACAGACTTTATGTTTTGTGTCTGCTTTCCTGCTCGATAGCACACCACAACTTATTCTACATAAACTTCCACAGAGCTGGCTGTGAGAGTGCTGTGCTGTCTCTGAGACTGACCTCGAGGGGCTGGATCTAGCTTATATCCCGGAGGGTGATTGGCAGCCACCTGGGTGGGGCTTGGTCCATTCAGGTCGGCTGATTGACAGGCGGCCAGGTGTTGCCTTATCCTCCAGTCCTCTTCTGCAGGTACACAGGTTGCCCCCTACAGTAGGCTGGTGGAGTATCACCACAGGTTTTGTCTCAGGACAGGACTCACTGCCACTTTGGGTGGATTTTTTTCAGAAATACAGCCGGGAACAGGTCCTACCAGCTCACGAGCCCATGCTGCCCAATTAATCTACCCCACACCTCTTTGGAATGTGGGAGGAAACCAGAGCGCCAGGAGGAAACCCATGAGGTCAAAGGGAAGGAGTAGAAACTCCTTACAGACAGTGCTGGATTCAAACCCAGGTCGCTGGC
This sequence comes from Narcine bancroftii, assembly GCF_036971445.1. Classification (NCBI taxonomy): domain Eukaryota; kingdom Metazoa; phylum Chordata; class Chondrichthyes; order Torpediniformes; family Narcinidae; genus Narcine; species Narcine bancroftii. The sequence goes on along the minus strand of NC_091479.1, from coordinate 100,222,522 downwards.
GCTGTAATAGCACTGCTCTAACTACTAACATTAACCCTGCTGCCCCATGATGTTGGCATGAAGGAATCGTGGAGATGTCACTGCGCATTCTCCTGGCAATCTTCTGAACATTTGATTTCCAAAACTGTGTCAGCTGAATAAACTTAAAGCCTCTATAGTTACAACTCTAGAATGACGAATTCCAAAGATTTACAATCTCTGGGAGAAGAAATTCTCCTCTTTTTAGAATTAAGCAAAGAATCAGGGATGAATAACTAATCCAAATGTTACCTCAGATGGCCAAGAGAGATTCTGAGAACAATTATGTAGAAAAAAACATTAGCCTCAGTGTTGCTGTAAATGCTGTTGATTGCCGCTATTGTTCCTCCCATCCGCTCCTCAGCAGCGCAGATTATGATGGGTATCACATCTTCGCCCACATCATCTTCGCTTTCCTCCACTGTGTGGACTGAACTGTGAGGAGTTCGAGAATCAGGTTCTTTGGCTGAACGGTGAAAACACAAGCAGTTTACGTGCAGAGAGAGGAAGAGATGAACTCAATCATCCCAGAGACTGACACAATTCCACAACCCAGTTAGCAGTCTGTTCTGCCCAATGCCAGTGCTCATGCCATCTACCTTTACTTCAGAAAATCAGTCAACAGAGCTTTCTATTTCTTTCCCCTTCATTGCAGAGTAAAGTACAGAGGCATCCAGCTGTTCAAGTGCAAGAATCTTAAAAGTTACCAGACAAAAAGTAATCAGTGAAACACGTTAAGTCTGCAGATGCTGTGATTGTAGTTAAAAAACACACCAAAATGCTGGTAAGTCTTCAGATTCAGCTTTGATTTATTGTCAGAGTACATACATGACGTCACATACAACATTATGTAGATGTGCTTGCTGGAGTGAAGACTGGTGCCTGTGATGCCGGTTAACAACCCTCTGAAGATTTTCCTTGTCCTGAGAGTTGGCACCTCCATACCAGACAGTGATGCAACCAGCCAGGATGCTCTCCACAGTATACCTGTAGAGGTTTTCAAGAGTGTACATGATTCTACCACTAGACAAATACTCCCCTCTCCTCCCCTCTCTACTTTCCCTGGGGATCGCTCCTAATGTGACTCCCTTGTAAACTCCTCCCTCCGCTCTATCCTTGATATCTACCCCTGTGACTGCAGGAGTTGCTCCACTTGCAGCCACACCTCCTCCCTCAGCACCATTCAGGGCCCAAGACAGTCCTTCCAAGTGAAGCAACATTTCACTTGTAAATCTCCTGGGATCATCCACTGCATCCGGTGTTCCCATCTACATCGGAGAGACTGAACAGAGGCTGGGAGATCACTTTGTTGCACACCTTGCCTCTGTCCACAGCAATAGCCTGGATCTCCCAGTGGCCACCCGTTTCAATTCTCCATCCCATTCCCTTGTTGACATGTCTGTCCATGGTCTCATGCACTGCCAGACTGAGACCACCCACAAATGGAAGGAACAACACCTCATCTTTCAATTGGGACCCCACATACCAGATGCCATTAACATCGACTTCTCCGTCTTTCGTCAACCAACCCACCACCCCCCACAACTTCTTCCCCTATTGCCTTTCCCTAGCTCTGTCTCCCTCCTTTTTTCCTCTTTCTCACACAGTCAAAATCGATTCTCATCTCTCCCCCTTTTCATATCCAATTAACACATTTTGTTGGTCTGGACTCCTTCCCCAGCCAGCACTGGTCTGAATTCTGAGATTTTCTGTTCTCTGCTTATTCTTTGCTCATTCCTTTAAGAAGGGTTCAGGCCCGAAACGTCTCCTGTGGATGCTGCAAGACTGGCTGAGCTCCTCCAGCATTTTGATGTGTTCTTTAATAAGTAATCAGTGGCATTAATAGAGTGAGATTTTAAAATTTTTTAATTTTATCAATACTTCACATTAGAAGCGCATTTTGGCCCCTGAAACCTGCGCCGCCCAATGACACCCAACTAATATACCAACCATGTATGTTTTGAACAGTGGGAGGAAACCGGAGCCCCCGGGGAAAACCCACACAGACACGGGGAGTACATACAAACTCCTTACAGACAGCGTGGGACTCAGACCCTTATCCCGATTGCCTGCGCTGTAAAGGCATTGCATTAACTGCTAGCCAACTGTGCAGCCCATGGTTGATTTAGGCATCATATCCAGAACAGACACGTGGGCTGAAGGGCCTGTTCCTGTGCTGTATGGTTCCATGTTCTATGAATATTATAAACTAGCAGGTGAATTTTTTTTATATCCAACTTTTTTTTAAATTATACCAAATGATCCCTTCCATCCACCTGAGAGGGCAGGAGGCTGATCAATTTGCAATGGCATGTCTGACAGAGCAGGCCAGCTCTCCTTCAGTGCTGTTCTGAGAGCCTCAGCCGAGATCAGGGGTAGCCAAAGTGGGCCACATCGAGCTTTTTGACACGTAGTGTGCAGCTCGTGGAACTATGTTGGCTGGAGGAAATACCAGTGCTCCTGAAACTGCCCTGGGACACTCTGAATTCCCGCAGCCAGGCCAGAGGGTCCCGGGACAGTCACAGACCGGGCTGTGTGACAGGAAGAAAGAGTGGGCCTTGTGGAATGGCCCCTGCAGAGGAGCGGAGTGAACAGTTCTCGCTGAGTCTGCTCGCTTGGGCTGGGCCACACCATAGCAGAGTGTGGTAGGAAGATCGGTGTAGAGCTCGTCGAAAGAACCAAAGACTTGTTGATCCAAACCAAGGCTTTTATTAGCAAAAGACCGGAGCTCTTCACAGGTGGCCGACCAGTCCGGAATGATCCGACCTGGCTAGGGACACAACCCTTTAAGGCCCAAACAATAGGTGTGGCTTAGCTCTCAGCCAATCGCTGTAAGCACAGTCTAGATACAGTAACTATATACACTATGTACATTGGTGATAGATCTGTACTATCACATTCGGGCAAAGCTGAGGGTCCTCTGTAGGGAGCGGCCACAGAGGTCAGGAACCGGAGCTGGGCCAGGAGAGCTCCGATGAGGCAGTGGTCTGCCCCAGAGGCAGGGTATCTGTTCAAGCCCTCTGTCAGGGAGGGGGAGGAGAGGCTGGAGGGGTTCCTCAATGAGGGCCTCATCCAGGTGCCAAGCCAGGACAGAGCTGAAGCTGGCAGAGGTAGCGAAGGTCCTGTCAGTGGTCATGGGCAAGCCCTGGCCCCACTGGATGGTGAGTCAACACCAGACAGTGTAGAGGTTAGATCACTTCTTACCCCAATCTCCACTCCCAGCAGCCATTCCCACCAGCGACTGGGATGAGTGGAGTGGAGGGTGGGATGGGAAAGCCCTTGGCCTCGCCCTGCCACAGGAGGCAGCTTTGAATCGGGTCACTTCCTGCATCGTGGACTCAGCTGTGGACGTGGATTGGTGCAGGTATCTGCGGAGACCAGTGACAGCAGGGTTGAAAAGAACACATCAGAAACAGGAGCAGGAGTTATCCATCTGGCCCTTTCGAGCCTGATCCCACATTCAGTGAGATCACTGCTGATCTTGCCATGGGCCCATCTCCACCTTTCCCCATAATTCTTAATTCCCCTGCAATGCAAAAGTCTTTCTTATTATATATTAAATGTAACTTAATGAGGCATCCTCCACTGCTTCCTTGGGCAGAGGTTTCCACAGAAAATCAGTCAGGATTTTGAAAATATTATTACTAGCAGGATACCTGGCGTTGCCCAGGAAATAAAACCCTCAGTTGTTGACTACATGTCTGCCCCTTGACTGTCTGAAGGCCTGAGCACTGAAATGGGCGCATCTCTGCTGTTCTGTTTCCTGGCGCCTGCTCCTTGCATGTCTGGAGTCATCAACAGTGAGGGGCGAGACTGATGTTCCTCTCCTGTCTCTCTTGCTTTCTCCCTTGTCTAACTCTACAGGCTGTGAAGAGCTTTTGCCAATGTTGCTTTGCTTTTTTGGGGCCGATAATGAACTGGGTTTGGCCACTTGTTTTTATTCTGAATGTACATTGATGCCCAACACTGTAACTAATTGAGGGGTCCCTGGTGGAATTTCAATTTTTTTTGGAATTTTTAACTTCATATGACCTTAAAGCAGGGGTTGGCAAACTTTTTAAACCATCAGCCGCTTCACAGAATCCTTGATCTCTCATCGACCACCAGGCATGTAAAATAAATTTTTTAAGTTATCAATGATAAATTTTTCTATAGTCTAGATATTTACTGACTCCTTGGATAGTCCCATTGACCCCCAGGGGTCAATATAGACCACTTTGCCAGCCCTGCCTTAAAAGTTAAATTCAATGTGGTCAAATGTTACCCCCACTGAACCTCCTTAGACATTTCTTGAGTGCCTCCATATTGATTTGTATGGAGAACAGACAAATATTTATTAGATGTATTATGTGCCCTTTTTGATTATTGAAATGAATACAAATTAGCAGTTTAAAAAACTATATACATATATTTTTTAATATTTATAATTCTTTGTAACAAAATATGCACGTAAGAGTAAAAACATGTTTGTAATATTTTTTCATGTCTTGCAGCTGTCAGACACATGAAGTTTATTGTGTGTGACCTCGGGCCTAGATTTTTGCTCTCAAGTGCATGGAGCGAGGGGCATGCGACTGCAATGGTCTAACTCAAAGGCAAGAGTTCTAACAAATGAGTCCACTTTCCATCATGTCATATAATGCATCAGACACCAAATGGCTTCAAAGTTAAAGAATGCCAGCTTTATACCCATTCCCACTGAACAACAGAGGGCTGCTCACCTGGTTCTTCCTCGAGGAGCAGCGCCTTGTGATATTTGTTGTATAGCACCAGGCAAAATGTCAGAATAACTAAAACCAGCAAGCCCTGATTAACTGGAAGATCAAAATCAATGGAAAGAGAAACAAAATATTTAAAAGTGGAGCAGCAGTCTTGAGAAGGGATAATAACAACTCACAACAAAATCAACATTAATTATAAACAGTTAATTCATTTCATTAAAAGGAAACTTGTTTGAAAGATGGGAGTCGGACTTGGGGGTGGTGATTTCAGAAAGAAGCTGGTCAGATTGGTGCAAGGACAGCACGACAGCACTTATAAATGCGAGATATGGACTGGTTCTGTATAATTTTTTTTACATCAATTATATCTGACCCCACAAAAGTTACACAGATCAAAAGTCGAAATTTCAGAGATGTGTTTCAGTTGTGGGATTGAGACAGGAACCTTTCTACATTCCACGTGGCCGTGCATGAAAGTGAGGCCTTTTTTAGCAAGAAATCGCAGAAAAATCAACCAGGATAACAGGAGTGGCCTTTGCGGGCAGCCCAGAGCCATATCTATTAGGTAATTTCATGGAAATAAGTGACAAATTGACCAAATATCAAATCACATCTATAAAATACATTGGCAGTAGCGAAAAAATGTATCGCGATCACTTGGAAGTCTGACTCCCCTCTACCCATAGCACGATGGACTGCGGAAATGAACAGCTTAAATCACATATAACTTAAAGAATAAATATGACACTTTTGTAAAGGTCTGGCAGCCAGAATTGGACCACAAAGGGGCCCAGATACAGTAATAAAAAGGAACAAAAAAGGGAATAAAAGTAACTATTATATATACAAAAACGCAGTTTATCCAACTGTACTCTATAAAATATATGTAAGCTCGACGATGAGCGAATCTGTATGTATGGAAGTGGGGGAGGCGGTGCGGGGGGAGAGTGGGAGGGACTGTTTTGATTTAGTTTTTGTTTGTTGCGTTTGTAAGAAAAAGTTTAATATATTGTATATTTAAAATGTTACTGTATATTTTGAAAAAAAATCAAAAATCAAATATTCAAAAAAGGAAACTTGTTTGAAAGGCATATTTAAATATTATTTTTTATTTGGAATTCAGTTGTAATACATATTCCAATGAGGAAAAATGGCGGCGCTGCTGGAGCTCCAGTGACAGCTCCCACTGGTGCGGATTCGGGAGAGCAGAGACACGGTACTGCTCCAAACGTTTCAGCTGCCTGGTCCTAATGTTGGCAGCTCTGTAGGGGCTTTAATCAGCTTAAAGGACCTAACAGTGTTTGTAAGTAAAACCCTGCCACTGAAGGGGTCTGTGCCCAAGATGGCAGTGTTTGTGCTCAGCAGCGGCCATGAGAGACTGCAGACTGCAGTGGCACCAGAAATGAGGGCAGCACCCCCTGGGGAGAAGGAAAAGCAGAGGGGATGACCCTACAGGTCCACTGTGGTGGATCAGCGAGGGACTTAGTGGCTGAGGGACCCATACAGGCAGTCGGGGGCCCTTGGGGGACTGGTTCATGGGAACTGGGATTGGAGAGAGTGGTAAGGCAAGAAGGGCCCCCAAAGGGCCTCAGGCTCTGAGGTTTTGGGCTCGACCTGCCGATGGATCAAACAGAAGTTTGTACGGCTGCAGAGGCTGCGGGAGGGCTGGAGGTGAATCCAAGGACACTCGGTGCCTCTGAAGGGACTCTCTTTTGCTTCTCTTTCCGCGGACTGCAAGCCAAGTGGGCAATTCTAAAGGCAACTCTTTGTCTTCCTGATAGCAGGCAAAAGTTAAGTATGTTATATTTTAATTTCATGACAGTAAAAGGAACCTTGAACCTATTATCCAATCAAGGCACAAGGACTAAAACACCTCCTGTGCACCAGAAAATGGCCTCAGGGTTTGATTCTTTGTCTTGTCTGCACATCAGCATTGAACCAACAAATATTGCTGACATTAATGTAATAACAATTACATTTCAAAGCTCAGGAATCATTAGCTAAAGTGATCAGTGACATTTAGATGACTATAGCACAGTAACAGGCCATTTTGCTTCACGAGCCGGGGCTGCCTAATTTACACCCAATTGATCTACAACCCCCATATGTTTTGAACGGTGGGAGGAAACTGGAGCCCCCAGGGAAAACCCACGTAGAGATGATCAGGCAACAAATTATTAGATGCCTCTGCGGCAAAAAGCTCACTTGGGATGTAAAAAATAGATTTGGGCCAGGAAGTTCATTATATTTAGTTATTAAGGACAGCAACTCACCACAGGGAAATGGCATCAGAAGGAAAATAAGTTCACTGTCACATCCAAAAGTACAATGTGCAGATGAACTGAAACCCCTGCTTGCTGCAGGACTTAAAATACACTGAGGAACAATAAGTACAAATCAAATTACAACACCAAAAAAGGTAATAAATATGAAAGGAGAGATAAATATTCACAATTCCAGCCAGTACCAAAAAACACGATGTTAGAATAATGCAGACAGATTTCTGCTGATCTTTGATGGTCCACAAAGATTAAGACAGAAATAGATCACTGGGTTCTACATTGGTTATACCCTTCCTCCAAACAGTGGTTCCTGATCCAAAAATCACATTATGCTCCTTCACTCATTTCTCTTCCCCACAGTTTTGTGTTAAAAAGACTCCTTTTTTGCATGATTTGGGGTTCTATGGTCACTTTCTCAAGGGAAGGATATATGTAAAACATAAAATCTGCAGAGACAGTAACTGAAATAAAAGCACAACGTTGGGGAAACTCAGCTGGTCAAACAGTGTACTTTATGTAGCAAAGATAAGGATACATAGCCCTTCATCAAGGTAGGAGCGAGATGTATGCAGGTGCTCGATCATAATGGTGAAGGGGAGGAGCACAGCCCCACAGGTAGGAGATAATAGGTGGATAAGGGAGGGAGAGAGAGCACACCAGCCAACAGGGGAAGGGGGGATCACTATGTGAAAAGAGAAGGAAGGGGTGGAGAGCTGGTGGAAGGAGGACAGAGGGATAGGGAAGAGATGGGGAATGGGCTAGCAGAAACCTGAGAAATTGATGTTAAATCCATCTGGTTGGAGAGTGCCCAGATGGAACATTAGGTGTTCCTCCTCCAATCGACAGGTGGTCTTGGTTTGACAGTGCATGAGGCTACGTTAACCATAACCATATAACCATTTACGGAGCAGAAACAGGCCATGTTGGCCTTTCGAGTCCGCACCGGTTCACTGATTTTGTGCACCTTCTTCAGGCATTGGTGATTTTAAGTGTAATGTATCTTTGAGAATTTTAACATCTATCCATAGGTCCTCTGTACTTTGGATGTGAAATCTCATATTAAAATATTCAAAAACGTTGGCTGTGTGGGAGAAGCCAGTGAGTGGCCGTGGACAATTACTTCTCAGACTGGAGGCCTGTGACTTGTGGTGTGCTGCAGGGATCGGTTCTGGGACCAGCGTAGCTTGTCATCTAGATCCACAATCTGGACAACAATGTGGTGATTGGATCAGCAAGTTTGCAGACAATACTCAGATCAGAAGCGTTGTGGACAGCAAGGAAGGTTTTCAAAGCTTGCAGAGGGATCTGGACCAGCTGGAATAAACAGCAGATGGAATTTAACATGAACAACTGTGAGGTGTTGCGTTATTGGTTGTTGAAATTGACTGCCTTATAAATGTGGCTTTCATTTGACTCTAGACCAGCCATTCTCAAAGGGGGTCACAGCACATTTATGTAAAAGCCTTGTATTCTTTTCAGCTCAGGTAACATAAATATTCTTTATGGTTTTTTTTAATGCAGCCAATAGGAGACAAGTACAAAAGAAACCAAGACCTGACTTTTTCTCAAGGAAGGGGGCCCAAAACATTTGAGCAGAGACCTATGGGATCCAGGGGTGTAGCCAGGTTGTAAAGTTAGGGGGAGTGAGCATATAAAAAAGATGCCAAGACACATACCAGATGGTGAGTCAGTGGATGAATGGTGCCCTGCACTGATTTTTCGGCAGCATCAGAGCGGTGGGAGGGGGCGGGGTGGCGGCGGCATACCAGGAGGCGTCAGACCAGGGTGGGGGGGGGTTGGTGGCAGAGGCAATGGATCAAGGGGGGCTGTGGCAGTGTCAGACTGGGGTTGGGGCGGGGGAGAGGCACCACTATTGCTGACCCTGCACCCTCCCCCCCAGCTACACTACTGAGGGGAGCCATAGCCCAAAAAAGCTTGAGAGTGGCTGGTGTAGACCCACAGCAACTCTTAACCAGCCATCAGTTGAAAAGGCCAAGGGCAGGTCAAGAGATGTCCACGTTCCCTGGTCCTGATGAAAGGTCATCTGCCTAAAACATTGACCCTGTCTCCCACTCCACAGATGCTGCCTGACCTGCTGAGTATTTTCAGCACCCTCTGCTTTTCTGTGTAGTGATCTGCATTTGCAGGGCTTTTGGCTTTGTACTAACCCACTGTAAAGCCAAGTGAAGATGAGGAGCACACTTACTTTTTCTAATTAATGCCATTGGTTTCCCGCCGCCTCACGATTGCTACAATCTGAAGGAAGAGTAAACATTCATCAACAATCGGCTTGGGAAATCCAATAAAATGTTATTACATGCAACCAAGATTGTGGTTCAGCAAGTATCATATTAGCAGGTGGATGAAAGAGAGGGGTGGGGGGGGGGGTGGGAGGAAGAACTTTGAATTCCCACTCCAACACTGCCACAAAACTCTTTCAAGTTCTTAATTGCAATGTTGGAAGCATAAGGGCATAATTCCCTCAAACAATAGAGTAATAGCAAATAAATTTATTTCTGTGAAGACCAACATTTATTGCTGTGAATCACAGCTCTGGTCTTTTATTTTAAATTGTGGCATGGAACCTTGAGGGAGGAGATTGGGCCTTGGTTTCATGTCTCATCCAAATTGTTAATTTTTTTTAAATTTAGGTGTGCAGTGCAATAACAGCCCTTCCAATCCATAATAGCCCAATTAACATAAAACCCCCATTTTGGAATGTGGGAGGAAACCCACGCAGACACGGGGAGAATGAATGAACTCCTTACAGACAGCGCCGGATTTGAACCAAGGTCACCAGCACTGTAATAGCATTGCGCTAACTGCTATGCCAACCATGCCACCCCAAACTTGCTGATCCCATACTTGCTACTCGTAAGAGTTATGTGACTTGAGGCATGCTTCTCTGCAATTCCAATGCAGCCAGTTCTTCATCACCTCATGGAAGAGTAACAAGACTAGGTTAAACTGGCCTTTCATAAAAGCAAGAACAAAGTAGTCATGATAATCTTGAACTAGATTACCCTGCCCTATTTTTCCTGAAATACTAAAGGATAGATGTAAGAGCTTTAGAGTCTGCGTGGAAGAGGTTGTAGAGCTCTTCGAAAGAATCAAAGACTTGTTGATCCAAACCAAGGCTTTTATTAGCAAAAGACAGGAGCTCTTCACAGGTGGCCGACCAGTCCAAAATGATCCGACCTGGCTAGGGACACAACCCTTTAAGGCCCAGACAGTAGGATTGGCTAAGCTCTCAGCCAATCGCTGTAAGCACAGTCTAGATACTGTAACTATATACACCATATACATTGGTGATAGATCTGTACTATCACAGAAGTTCACTGATCCCAGGACCGACAGACTTTAGTGAAGTGGTTAAACTGGAGGACAGGGGAGATACGATGGAGATATCAAACTATGAAGAGTAAAAACAGTGGATAGAAAGACACTACTCCCATTGGAAGAAGGGTACATGGGATGAAAGTGACGAGCCAAATAGTCTCTTTCTGTACTTAATTATTCTGTGATTTACCAATTCCTGAAACCAGATCAGAAACCACACCTGAAACATGAAGTTAAAAACAGCTTAGCCATGAGCCCTCCTGGTCACTGACTCCGCATATTTTCATCACTCCCTCCTCTGTCAACACCTTTTCCCCTGTTGTAACATCAAATAATCCTTTCTACTAAAAAAGGTACTTGATTAGAACTTCCATTGCACTTAGGATCCCATCCGTGTATATAACCAATTTCATTCACCCTTTCAGAAGTAGACATAGAGAGAAAGGAACATTGTCTTCTATTTATGATTCTCACTTTGAGATAAATGTGAGGGGATGGGGGGGTGACCTCAAGAATTTGGTTTCACGGAACAGAATCTTGAGGGAAGGCCTCAAAGATGAGAGCAGCAGCTGAACATCACAGCTTAAAACAGGAAATCAGCTTTGTCCAACCTTGTCACAAGAATGCCATAAGAACACCTTTCCTTTAGAGAAGGGGAGAGAAAAGGGATCAAAAGAATAGAAAATTGTTTTTCGGGAAATAAATTATTATCCTTTGAACAAATAAAGGATAAATATAATATAACTCACAATACAATGTTTGCATACCACCAACTGAAAACCTACTTGAAGGACAAATTGGGAAACAGTCTGAGGTTACCAGAAGGAAGCAATTTTGAATATGTGATTACAGACACAATGATAATTAAAAGATTTGTAACAAACATGTACATCAAACTGCAAGAAAAGGAGAACGAGGAAACAAACGGTAAACCTAAACAAAAATGGGAACAAGATCTAAACATAAAGATAAAGAATGAAACATGGGAAAAGCTATGCTCCGGAACTATGAGAAATACAATAAACACGAGGTTACACATGATACAATATAACTGGATACACAGGCTATACATCACACCTCAAAAGTTAAATAAATGGGACCCAACAGTATCAGACAGATGTTTTCGCTGTAAAAAGGAAACGGGAACAACAATTCATGCAATCTGGACATGTGAGAAAGTGGAAAAATTTTGGGAAGATCTAAACCAGATATTAAATAAAATCACAAAAAGCAATATACCAAAAAACCCAGAGATCTTGATTTGGATGGAGCACGAAAAAAGATTTGTTAGGATAGCCCTAGCTGTAGCAAAAAAATGTATTATGTCAACCTGGAAATTGGAAGATAACTTGAGAATACAACAATGGTACATAGAAATGAATAAATGTATTCCATTAGAAAAAATAACATATAATTTAAGAAATAACATCACAATATTCGAACAAATATGGGAGCCATACATGAAATACAATAGAGAAATCCTACCATGGACTTCCACCACCTAAAATGACAGAAGGAGAAGAGAACGAAAAGAACTGACTCAGTAAAATTTCTTGTTTATTTTTATTGAGTGACAACATTGTTTAACGGGTTTAATGTATCTTATAGTTTGAACTTCAAATAAATGGGAAAGGGGGTGAGGGAGGGAGGGAAGGGAGGGGAGGAAAAGGGGGAGAAAATGACACTGTATATATTCAAGAAATTATGTATCTTGGTCAATATGGTTTATAGTGTGAAAAATTAAAAAAAGAATGCCATAAGAACCTTTCAAAAGAACACTTGAGGGTTTGACATAAATTAGAGCAGGGTTATGGGTAGTTCACACCAGGGTTTGGGGTGGTTTACCACAATGTTTAGGTTTGATTTATAACAGGAACATCTCAGATTTGCAGCTGGAGTTTTTAATAAAGAATGATTGCTAAGCCTGCCTCTATACAGTCTGACAGTCTCTCTGAAGAAGTTACTTTGGTTTAAGAAGACAGCGTCTTCTCTCAGGGAAGAGGGGTTGTTTCTGTTGGCCTGACACTCCTAGCATTCTGCTTCTACAGATTCTGATTTCTGCTGAGGATCTAAAGGATCTAAAGGAATAAATGTGTCTCATTTGAAACACCAAGCCACGTTTCACAAGAGTGAAGACTTGTGCATATCCTGGTCGGAGGAAGCCTGGCAGTCCGATTGGAACAGCACAAAAAGTCCAGGGCTGATTTATAAAGGGAATCTCTTACCTCCTATCACTGCAGGTCTCTGGCTGAGTACATCAGCGGGCAGGCTTTCCAAACAATCCCTCTGACCTCCTTTCAACCTTTAAGTGAACAAGACAAGCAAAAGAAATAAACTTGAGGACAGATTTGCTGATTCCCTTTCGCTTCTTTTCCACGCAGACAGGCAAAGACTCTGTCTAAATTAAGACCAGATGTCTGAAATTCCCCAAGCAAATCCTGTTGTTGGAATTCTCTCCCTCCCTCCATAAAGCAAAAATTCCATCTGCTGTCTCAGCCTAATAGCCAGGAGCGAGTTAACAGGATCTTGGCAAAAATACTCAGCAATCTAAAAATGTCACCAACATTTAAATTCCTCATCACCAAAGAATAAACTAATATTTGAAGGACTGCATATATTAGTTCAAAAGTTTCCACTGGATGATAACATTTAAAATGCCCATAATCAGGGCCCATTTGAAGGAAGACATGAACTTCAACGAAGACCATCTTAAAGCTATTTACCTCTAGCTTTTCCGATGAAAGATTGTTGACTTGAAAAGTTGACTCTTTCTTGCTCCATACTTGGTGCCTGACTTGCTAAGCGAGGCAGCGTTTTCTGCTTGCGTCTCCATTTCGCCACCTTCCCAGAAGCATGCTAACCAGCATGGTTATGCAGTGATTCTGATGAGATAATCTGCTGTTAGGTGTTGGTTGCAGAATAAATGTAGAGAAGGAGAATTGAGGATGGTATTGAGAAGTTGTGTTCCATGCATTGGAAGTACACTGTGATAGAAGGGTGCATACCACTTTACAAACTACACATTCACATCCTGTCAGACATCTCCTGTTTCATCTGAGGAAAAGACCATAGTTCCCACGTTGTCCTTAATAGGCACGAGAGAATTTCAGCTCAGGAGTTTGCGGAGATTCAGAAACACTGGCAAATTTCTACAGAAGGGAGGTGGAAGTGTGCTGACCAGCTGCATCACAGTCTGGTAGGGGGACACCAATACCTCTGAGGGTAAAGCCCTGCAAAAGGTAGTGGACACAGCCCAGGGCATCACAGACGAAACCCTCCCCACCATTGAGAACATCTACAGGGAATGCTGCCATCAGCATATGCTCTGTTCTTGCTACTAGCATCAGCTAGCAAGACTTGCACCACCAGATTCAGGAATAGCTTCTACCCCTCCACCATCAGACTCCTCAACAACAAACTCAATTAAGGACTCTCACTTTTGCAATATTGATTTTTTTAAATTTTATCTGTATTGCACAGTCAATTTGTTTACATTTCTTTATTTGTTTACATGTTGTAGTGCTATCAATTAGACCCGACAGACCAGGTCGAGATTAATAGGCTATAATCGCTATAAACACATTCATATCTTACATGCTGTTGGCCTGATTCGAAGGCAATACTGAGAGAGGGGATTGGGTGGTACTGCCTTTATTAGGAATCCTGAAGGGGGAGGGGTTACAGTATCAGGATCAGGCCAATCTGTACAATTCATGTATTACAGTCTTCTACCTCACATGTACATTGTGTACAGTTAATTTTTGCACTGCCAATAAGTAGTAATTCTGCCTGGTCAGCAGGAAAAAGAATCTCAGGGTTGTATGTGATGTCATGTATGTACTCTGACAATAAATCTGAAAGCTGAATCTGAATCCACAGAAATGAAGTGGAAGCAAATCATCAAAGAACCACAGAACACTACAGCACAGAAACAAGCCCTTCAGCCCATCTAGTCTGTGCCAAGCTATTCTTCTGCTCAGTCCTATTGTCCTGCACCCAGACCATAGCCCTCCATACCCCCTCCTATCCATGTACCTGTCCAAACTTTTCTTAAATGTCACAATCGGGCCCACATTCACCATTCAGCTGGCAGCTCATTCCACACCTTCATCACTCTCTGTATGAAGAAGTTCCCCCTCATGTTCCCCTTAAACATTTCACCCTTCACCCATGTCCTCTAGTTCTTCTAATTTAATGGAGAAACTTAGCAAGTCTCGCAGTGTTCTTTATGTAGCAAAAATAAAGATAAGTAACCAACCTTTCGCGTATGAGGAAAAAGCAGGCAGGCAGGCATCTGAATAAAATGGTGGGAGGAAGGGCAGAGGCCATAGATGGATATGGGTGGAAAAAAGAGAAAAACTCTGAGGTGATGGGGGAGGGGATAGTTCCCTGAATGGAGTTGGGGTGGAGAGCTGGAGGAAAGGAGTCAGAGGGATAGGGAAGTCGATGTTAATCCCATCTGGTTGGAGAGTGCCCAGACACTATTCCATTTTACAGGTGGCCTTGGTTTAGCAGTGCATCAGGCGATGGATGGACATGTCGGCACGGGAATGGGGCGTGGAATTGAAATGGTTGGCCCCGAGGAGATCCCTGACATTGGTGCAGGCACAGAACGAAGGTGTTCAATGAAACAATCTCCCAGTCTGCTTCCAGTCTCTCAGATTTGGAGCACCGGATGCAGCAGATGGCCCTTTGAAGTTTCACAAGTGAAATGTGTCTTCACTTGCAAGGACTGTTAAGGGCCCCAAATGGTGGTGAGGGAGGAGGTGTGGGCTGTGTGACTTGCTGAGTTTCTCCAGCTTTTTATGTAAACTACAATCAGTGTCTGCAGATTTTCTTGTTTTACTCCTCTAGTCTTTGTGAAAAAAACCTGCTTCCATTTATTCTATCTATACCAGGGATTACTTAAAGTGGTATGTGAGTGAAAATAAAAAAGTTGAGACCACTGATCTATACCGTTCATAATGCTGTATACCTCTATCAAATCTCCTCTCATTCTCTCATGAACCAGAGATTAAAGACATAAATCCGCCATCTTAACTCATACACTGCCAGATAAATTGGTGAATGGCAGATGCTACACTGAACTAGTTGGTGAAAAGGGTTTAGTCAGTAATGGTCTTTCTTTCAACTTGTTGACAGTGGAGTACACCTCATCTTGAACTACCTATTCAGAGACACCACGTATAGTGTCCCCAACACCATGCTCTACATGAAGGGGAAAGGAGGGTTGAGATTATAATGTGTACGTGACGATACCTAATTAGTTACCAATAATCCTTAATAAGTTCTAACATATTTAATGCATTAAATAATGCAGTAGACTCCTGGTTTCTGGCAGCTATGGGGATTAGTAGATGCCGGATAAGTGCATGAGATTGCGTGTTGTGTGATTGGTAAACTAACAACATGCCAAATTTTTACCTATTTATTTTCCATGAATTTTTTTTTGCCTGCTGCTTGAATTCCAGATAACAGGAGTTTTTACTGTACCAAGAAATAAGTCACATAGTGATAGAAATCTGTTGCAATAAAAGGCCATGTGTGCATTGACTGAGAAAGCTACTTGCGGGTAAACCCACACTCGAGTCCTGTCCATGGTCCAGAGTAGGGCTCTTCAATTACTGTACCTGCCCAGATATGTTTTAGGTATGATGAGGAGTTCTACCTCCTCTATCTTTTCAGGCCCTGAATTTCAGAACCTAACCTCTCATTGGGTGTAAATAGTCTTGCCTCAAGACCTAAATTTACTTCACCTACTGAAGTAAATTTACAAACTCTATTTTCCCAGTTGTTGTCCTCAGTAATTGTGATAGAACAGATTCTATCACCAATGTGTCTATGTACAGATGGTAGTGTAGGATGACTGTGATTGGCTGAGAGCGTAGCCACACCTACTGGAAGGTCATTCTGGACTGGTCGACTTACTTATGATGTGCTCCAGTCTTTTAGTTAATAAAAGCCTTGGTTTGGATCAACGAGTCTTTGATTCTTTCGACGCGCTCTACAATGTCGACTGCCTGTTTCCCTCCCTGGATGCTGCCTGACTCATAGAGTTCTTTCAACAGTTTGCAGATACTGGAATCGAGCACTAAAAAAGTGTCTAGTGAATATATTATTCAGAGTTTGTCATGAAATAAATTTTACATCTTTAATCAATCTTATTTGAAATAATATGCAGTTCATAGGCCAATTAATCAATCTGGCTGCAAGAGATTACAGTGTTTTGGTTATTGATTCAGTTACTGATTTTTATTTTAACATGAACTACAGCATGCATGAGTGTACAACACTTCTGGTTGGCTGTTTTGTAGATGTAATTTGCAGTGTTCTAGTACTTTTGTATTTGGTAGAAGGCATGGGTTATAATGGTGAATGATGCCCACAACCTGTCAAAAAAAAATATTGTTTGTCATCTATATCAATGATCTGGATGATAATGTGGTAAATTGGATCAGCAAGTTTGAAGATGACACAAAGATTGGAGGTGTTGTGGACAGCGAGGAAAGTTTTCAAAGCTTGTAGAGGGATGTGAACCAGCTGGAAAAATGGGCTGCAAATTGGTAGATAGAATTTAATGCAGACAAGTGTGAGATGCTGCATTTTGGAAGGGCAAGCCAAGGTAGGATATACACGGTAAATGGTAGGGCACTGAGGACTGATGGGGTATGGAGGGATATGGAATGGGTGCTGGTCTGTGGAACTAGGCAGGGTTATGATTCGGCACAGACTAGAGGGCCAAGGAGCCTGCTTCTGTGCTATAGTGTTCTATGGTTCTAAATCAAATCCTAATAAGACAAAGTGATGTTTGAGTGAGGATTGGGAAGGCTTTAGTTTCAATAAATTGGAAATGTTAATGTCTCACATCCTGAAGGAATGCCCTCTACTGTGCCAAAGAGGCTGTGCGATGCTCCAAGAGGAAAGTAAATGTTTGGTTTCCATCAACATCATACTAAGCGTTAAATCAATCTGGACTCGAATGTCAGCTTGGTCAGTTTAGACCAGTTGGGCTGAAGGGGATGCTTTGTGCTGTATTGAATCATTAATAGGATTGCAAATGGGAAATGGCAGAGACCAGATGTATTTGGATAATGAATTTTCAGATGGTTCCAGCTGCAAAAGGATACAACTATCCTCATCTGGTCTTTTGATCTAATCGGTCATTTAGAGACACCCAGTGGCCAAGTCTTGGAAAGTTAAAGAAGGAAGTAACATAAGCCCTTTCAAACAGTCATTTAAAATGGGATTAACCAGGCAATTTGCACAGTTACATTGCAATTTGAAAGGGTCCGTTTGGGTCAACCTGGATAGAACCCAACCAGGTTCCAGACCTACCTCAGAGGTGGTCAGGA
This sequence comes from Narcine bancroftii, assembly GCF_036971445.1. Classification (NCBI taxonomy): domain Eukaryota; kingdom Metazoa; phylum Chordata; class Chondrichthyes; order Torpediniformes; family Narcinidae; genus Narcine; species Narcine bancroftii. The sequence continues at coordinate 100,204,810 of NC_091479.1, read as the reverse complement.
AACCCAGTAAAACTTATCCTGCAACCTGGTCTGAAAGTTTGAAAAGGGAAATGGCTGACCCAGTTATTCTGGTGATGTCAGCGTTTGCATGCGTGTGTGCATCACAGGGAAACCCCTGGCTGAAGTACCACTGCTGCAAACTGGGGAAGAGAGGTCGCTGCCACGATCAGGGGGAGAGTGGTCACTGCCACGTTGGGGGGTGGGGAGAGAGAGGTCACAGCCACGATTGGGGAGAGAGAGGTCGCTGCCTCAATTGGTGGGAGAGAAATCACTGCTGCAATCAGTATGGGGGGGGGGGGCGGGGAAGAGAGGGTAGAGTAGTAATGGCAGGACTTTCTGGGAAAAGTTTGAAACTCGCGGGATTGTCTCATCTCAAAGAAAAAAGTGAGACAGCCATGGCTGACAGGAGAATTCAAGGACAGCTTGAAAACAAAAGAGAAGACATATTTATTGCAAAAGTTAGTAGGAAGCTGGAGGATTGGGTAGCTTTTAAAAATCAGTAGACCAAATGAGTTCTTTCAGCATTTTGGTATGTTTTTACTTTTCTTCTTTGGCTTGGCTTCGCGGACGAAGATTTATGGAGGGGGTAAAAAGTCCACGTCAGCTGCAGGCTCGTTTGTGGCTGACAAGTCCGATGCGGGACAGGCAGACACGATTGCAGCGGTTGCAGGGGAAAATTGGTGGGTTGGGGTTGGGTGTTGGGTTTTTCCTCCTTTGCCTTTTGTCAGTGAGGTGGGCTCTGCGGTCTTCTTCAAAGGAGGCTGCTGCCCGCCAAACTGTTTCACTGACTATGGGAAAGGTACTGGTGTGGATAGAAGATTGACAGGTAGAAGGCAAAGAAGGGGAATAGAGGGGGTCTTTTTTGGCTGCCAGTGACCAGTGGTATTCCGCTGGGGTCAGTGCTGGTATGCTGGATGTGAATGATTCAGTGGCTTTCAAACTGACCCCCTAAACTCACATTCCACCTTAAGTAGATGCTTCTTGATTAGTAAGGGATTACTTAAGGTGGTATGTGGGCAGAAAGAAAAAGTTTGAAAACCACTGTTTTAATTGTCCCTCATTGACTCGTTATGTGCAGGATTTCATAACTCCAAAGGAAATGGGCCAATGACAATTTTTCTCAAGCAAAATATTTCAGTAACAATTGGGTCTAGAGCAGTGGTTCTCAACCTTCCCTTCCCACTCACAGACGACCTTAAACAATCCATTAGCAGCTGTTGCTGAACCTGGTGGTACGAGTCTTGGGGCACTTATACCTCTTCTTGATGGCGGCAGCAAGATTTGGGTGATGTGGATCCCTTATGATTGCTGCTGCTCTCCGACAGCACCATTCCCTGCAGATGTTCTTGATGTTGATGAGAGTTTTGGTTGTGATGTCCTGGGGTGAGTCCACTAGCTTTTGCAGGGCTTTCCACTCAGAGGTATTGATGCCCCCATACCAGACCATGATCACAGAGGGAATGTGGATCTGTAATCACAGATCAATTGTGTAAGGATTTAGTATTAAATAAAGGATAAATCATGATCCTGTTCAATAGCAGATCAGCTAGGAGAGATCATGTGATCTATTCATACTCTCCTTCCTTATTTTTCCAACTTTATTTTGTATTTAAATAAATTTATTTCAGTTCCACATCAGAAGAAAATACTCCATTCCCTGGCCGGTTGATTGTAATGTTAGCTACCCTTCCTCATAGACCACTACACCACCAATTTTAGTGTGATCCACAAACTTATATCACCAACAGTCTTGTCCTGATCATTGAAGTAAATTTTTTAGACACACAGCACGGTAACAGGCCATTCTGGCCCATGAGTCCATGCTGGCCCATGAGTCCATGCTGCCCAATTTACACCCCATTAACCTACACTCTCCGTACGTTTTGAATGGTTGGAGGAAACCGGAGCCCCCGAGAAAAACCCACGGGGAGGATGTACAACTCCTTACAAACAACGTGGGATTCGAACTTCGGTTCTGATTGCTGGCGCTGTAAAGGAGTTGCACTAACCACTACAACGGTGCCACCCCACAGTGATGAACAACACTGTGGGGACCCAGAACCAATTTATGTGGCATACAGTTGTCACAGACCTCCAGACAGAAGAGCAGCCATCCAACCATCATTGGAGTGAAACAAAAAAGTCTGCAGACACTGTGATTGCAACAAAAACACTGTGACGGGCTCAGGCCCAAAACATTGCTTCTATATCTTTACCTTCCATGGATGCTGTGAGACCTGTGAGTTCCTCCAGCATTTCTGTGTTTTTACCTCCAGCAGCATTCTCTGTCTCCTACCTTCAAGACAATTTTGCATCCAAGTGGATAGCTTGCCCAGGATCCCATGTGATCTAACCTTTCAGATCATCCTACCATGTAGAAAGTTGTCAAAGACCCTGCTAAAGTCTACATGGACTTCATTTTACACCATCCCCTCATCAATTTAAGATTTTGGGAGTCACTATCTTGGAGGATCTTTCCTCCACACCAATGGCGTCATGAAGAAAGCACGTCAGCACCTTTACTTCCTCAGGAGCTTGCAGAGGTTTGGTATGACACCAGAAACCCTGGAAAATTTCTACAGATGTATGGTGGAAAGTGTGCTGACTGGCTGCATCATGGTCTGATACCCCAATACAAGTGTAAAGCCCTGCAAAAGGCAGTGGAGACAGCCCAGGACATCACAGGCAAAACCCTCCTCACCATTGAGAATATCTATGGGGAGCGCTGCAGTCAGAGAGCAGCAGCAATCATCAAAGATCCACACCACCCAGTACACGCTCTGTTTTCACTGCTGTCACCAGGAAAGGTACCATAAGACTCGTACCAGGTTCAGGAGCAGGTGGTACCCCCTTCACCATCAGACTCCTCAATCAGGGACTTATTTAAGGACTCTTACTTTTGCACTTTATTGTTTTATTTCTCTCTGTATTGCACAGTCAGTTTATATTTATTTGTTTATTTACACATTGTGTCATTTTTTTTGCATTACCAATAAGTAGTAATTCTGCCTGGTCCGCAGGGAAAAGAATCTCAGGGTTGTATGTGATGTCTTGTATGTTCTCTGACAATAAATCTGAAAATCAATCTTCTAAAAATCTATAGACAATCAGTGGGAAATGGCACAGTAAAAAGAAGCTGAACAGACATTGACAGGGCACATGAGATAGGATTTCTGCTTGGATGGATATTCTGATGCCTTTCATAGATGCTGAAAAGCCCAAAATCTAAGGTGTGGGAGCTCAAGTTAATGATGCCTTTGTGTTCGTCGACAGAGAAAATATAAAATGCAGCAAGCAGTAAATGTATACAGCACTATAAATATGGCAGAATGGCTAATGCATCACTTAATTTACTAATCTTGCATGCATCTGTTCAACAAGCTGGATCATAAACTATTTTACTGTTAGAGGAACATTTTATTGTTGCTTTTTTTTGCTAAAGCATTGTTTCCTTTAAGGCTACAAATTATTTTTATGCAGGCTGAATTCTAGCGTTTTTGTTTCTCTTATTTTTAAATGTCTGGGTTTTTTTTAGGGTCAAGATAATCCTGATGGGTTATTTTACAAAGTCTATCCATCACCTCTGTCGACATTCCAGTGCTGTCATGAGGAATGAATGCATTGTGGCAGGTGGCGCCTTTTACATGAGATGCTGAATATTTATACCTCGACTAAAAGAGATGATCTCAACATGATCACCCTGCGGTGTGTGGGAGGGAGCTTGCTGCAGCAGTTCCTCGATGACAATAGTGACTACACTTCAAATGGATTGAATTGACTACAAAGTGCCCTGAGATATACTGAGGGTGAGATACATTTCCTCATGATTACTTTAGAGAAGATAGCAATTCTTCTTTGAGCTATTTTTGAGACATTAGTCTTTCTTTAGCAAAGATATAATCACTCTGCTGCTTCAGTGGAGAACACAGGAAGTGGTGCAATGTCAGACAAGCCTTTATATCAAGTCAGGGTAAGCAAATGTTGTGGTTAACCAGCCTGATGGAGTTACGAACTGCTCACCCACTTTCACGAGTTTGAATTCCTCCATCCCTAATTGCTGAATTTAAAGCCAAGTAATCAACTAAATCTGGAATTAAATCTAGGATTTGATGAAGGGTTCAGGACTGAAACGTTAGTTACATTGGCGTATTAGATGACCCCAGAATTTTCACTTAAAATGTAGATTTTGAGCTATACTCGCTGTATAAGACTGCCATAAAGAATTTCATGCTTGTTACCTTCTAAATGTAGTATTATGTGACAATAATAGAACCTTTAACTTTTTACATTTACCCTAGTCTGGCACTTACCACTGAGAGCTTACTGTTCATGTCTGCTACATGCTTCTCTGGAATCGGCCAATCTGCAGTGCCTTCTCTCATTGCACATATGTTCCTGGGTATATGGAAACTGGTCACTGTGAGATTTAATGTGATTGACCTGACGGTATATCTCTTTGCCTCCTATGGATGCTGTGGGACCTGCTGAGTTTCTCCAGCAATTTTGTGTATTAACTACATGATCCACTATCAATAACTCAAAAGAGTTTATTTACAATAAACTTGAAGGTCATCCTATGCTTGCTGGGGAAGGGTTATGGTATTGGAGCCTTTACACAGGGTCAAGAGGGAGGAGCCACGGGTACGGTCCCAGGACAGAGCAGAGCCAGATTAATGAGTGTACAACAGTTCACCACACTACAATCACAGTGTCTGCAGGTTTTCCTGTTTCACTCAGATATGCTGCAGGGTATTTTACAAAGCAGAATCTTTGTCATAGAGAAAAAAAAACCCAGCCTGGACCCACACACATCAACCATCTAGCACCCATTCAATGCAATGGGTCAGGCACACCATTTCCACATTTCCATCAACTTCCCCACCCTCTCTCCACAAACTCTGTCACTGAACTACACTCTAAGGGCAATTCAAAGTGGACAATTACGCTAACAACCTGCACATTTTTGGTAAAATCGCAACGCTGGAGAAACTTAGCTGGTCAAACAGGGTACTTTATGTAGCAAAGATACCTAATCAACATTTTGGACTTGGCTTCATCAGCTGCTCCCCGCACATTTTTGGCAAGTGCAAGGAAACTGAGCACCAGGGGAACCACAGGAAGAACATGCAACGAGAGACAACATCCAAGGTCAGCAAGATAGAATGTAGGTGGCTGGAGCAGAGAAGCAACACAGCTCTTCTAGTTGCACCACTGTCAACTATTTAATAACAAACACTCTTTATGGACTATTTCAAAAGAACCCTGATCACATTAAGGCCTATATCTATGAAATAATTTCTGAAATGACCCATTTCATGGCACGGTTAGCATCACAGTTAGTGCTATGCTACTACAACACCAGCGTCCCGGGTTCGCAACTGGCGACTAACTGTCAGGAATTTGTACGTTTTCTCCATGGCTGTGTGCACTTCCTCCAAGTGCTTTGGTTTCCTCCCACCGTTCAAAGCGCCCTGGGGTAGGAGGTTAATTGGGTGTTGTTGGGCAGCACGGGTTCGTGGTCCAGAAGGGTTTGTTACCGTGCTGTAAGTCTAAATTTAAATTTAAAAAATTAATATTAGGAGACCATTCTCCTTTTTAAATTAAAAGACCAAATGAGATTGTTGTAAAATAGCGATGATCAAAATCTGGACAATTTTGACCACCAGTCTCTATTGATTCCTTGCATAGCAATGCTATCGTTCATTTCCCAACTCACTCCCAGTACCCCCAATGCTATTGTTCATTCCCCAACTCACTCCCAGTAGCCCTAATGCGATCGTTCATTTCCCAACTCACTCCCAGTAGCCCTAATGCTATCGTTCATTTCCCAACTCATTCCCAGTAGCCCTAATGCTATCATTCATTTCCCAACTCACTCCCAGTAGCCCTAATGCTATCGTTCATTTCCCAACTCACTCCCAGTAGCCCTAATGCTATCGTTCATTTCCCAACTCACTCCCAGTAGCCCTAATGCTATCGTTCATTTCCCAACTCACTCCCAGTAGCCCATTAATGCTATCGTTCATTTCCCAACTCACTCCCAGTAGCCCTAATGCTATCGTTCATTTCCCAACTCACTCCCAGTAGCCCTAATGCTATCGTTCATTTCCCAACTCACTCCCAGTAGCCCTAATGCTATCGTTCATTTCCCAACTCACTCCCAGTAGCCCATTAATGCTATCGTTCATTTCCCAACTCACTCCCAGTAGCCCCAATGCTATCGTTCATTTCCCAACTCACTCCCAGTAGCCATAATGCTATCATTTATTTCCCAACTCACTCCCAGTAGCCCTCTAATGCACCATCAATTACTCAAAAGACTGTTTTGGAGAAACCAATAGGCTTTTGTTCACTTAAGAACAATGGCACATCCCTGCTGTTCAACTGTCCTACACTGAGGAGGGGCTGTTGACTTTTATACAGGAGTCTGTGGGGAGGCACCACAGGTACAATCGGCCAATAGGTGTGCCTGACCAGACAATTATATGCAACAGGGGTTTACCACAAGCCCTCCAAGTTATTCTCTCTCAAATATCAAGGCACATTGCAGACTTCTGTCCAGTAATGAATTCTATAAATTCAGATTACGTTATCTCATTGGAGCTCCTGGTCTGATTATTTCTCTCCCTCTGAATGTAGGGAACATGCCCAGCCAGACCTACCGCATTTGCCATTCTGCTCTATATTTTGGAATTCATTCAGCAGTGCCTATGTTCTCACTCTCTTGCCTCCCATTCACTCACTGACCGGATAACTTTGTTTACACTTGTCCCAATGGTCACTCCAGTTTTAACCTATCAGATATGCACCCCCCCCCCGGAACTTCACAGACTTCTTTGTCTCCCTCCCAGTTCTGATGACCTGATTCTGTTTCTCTTCCCACAGACGCAGCCTCACCAGCTCAGCTATTTTTTTGTTTTAAATTTCCAGCATTTGCTTTTAATTTTCACTCTTAAAAGCCTTGGCAGTTCCACTCTAGGTTTTAAATTACAGATCCTAACTTTCTGAGTGTGAGTATCCACTAGTGCCTCTACTTCCTCAGTAGCCTGAGGGAATTTGGCACTTCACCTGCATCCCTTAACAACTTCTACTACTGCACCATTGAGAGTACTCTATCAAGCTACATCACTGCATGATACAGGAACTGCTCTGTCCAAGAACTCAAAAAACAACAGAGGGTTGTAGTGGTAGGGAGAGTCATGTGATCCTTCCGGAGGTTTACGAGTCAGAGGTCACCACACCTGCCAATCAATGTCAAGGTCACCCACAGGTGACCAGACTTTTTTCAATTGGCTCCTTTAACCATCTTGCCACATTTGGGCATACCTGAGCCAGGCCCTGCTGCCGACTGCAGTGTAAAGCCCACCACATGGAGAAGTTCACTCTCTTTTCCCCTGTGAGAACTAACCCAAGCACCCCTCCAGGTTGCAAGCAGTGGACGACACTGGAGGGTAATTTGCAATGTGTGTGCAATTAAAAGGTTAGGGGATTTTTGAGGTGCATTACCATTGTGGAAATAGCGCCTTTGGAAGACTACACAAAAGAGTCTGGAAAAACAACCAACTGAAAAACCTCACAAAGATAAGCGTATACAGAGCCGTTGTCATACCCACACTCCTGTTCGGCTCTGAATCATGGGTCCTCTACCGGCATCACCTACGGCTCTGTGAGAAACATAAGTACCTTCACAGAATTTGCTCGAGACAAAAATTGAGAACAAAGAACTTTTATTATACTATGACAACAATGCAAAGTTGGGTGCTTCCCCTTACCCTGGGAATACACACAGATACTGAGGCTGACCCAACTTTTATACATTTCATTTCAGTACAGAGATACCTTCCCCCTAACATTCTTCTGCCTCCTGGATTGGTTTAGCATTAGGTAATTCTGCCCATGTGGATTCTAACTTCTTATCAGTTTATGTGCCTTCCTGCAAACTTGTTAGCCAGGAAATATCATGTCTTTGTTCTTTACCCATTAATCAATCCCCAGGACTTGCTAAAGCTATCTACTTGCTATCCTGTTTTGAAGATCCTTATTTTATTATACTTTTATAACCCTTCCTCCCATTTCAGCATCCCTTCACCCTGATTTAACCCATAATACTTCATTTCTAATGAGCACTTGCTTGACTCCTCACATTCCAGTATCCCTTACAGCTCCTAGAACGCTTCCACCAGCGTTGTCTCCACTCCATCCTCAACATTCATTGGAGCGACTTCATCCCTAACATCGAAGTACTCGAGATGGCAGAGGCTAACAGCATCGAATCCACGCTGCTGAAGATCCAACTGCGCTGGGTAGGTCACGTCTCCAGAATAGAGGACCATCGCCTTCCCAAGATCGTGTTATATGGCGAGCTCTCCACTGGCCACCATGACAGAGGTGCACCAAAGAAGAGGTACAAGGACTGCCTAAAGAAATCTCTTGGTGCCTGCCACATTGACCACCGCCAGTGGGCTGATCTCGCCTCAAACCGTGCATCTTGGCGCCTCACAGTTCGGCGGGCAGCAACCTCCTTTGAAAAAGACCGCAGAGCCCACCTCATTGACAAAAGACAAAGGAGGAAAAACCCAACACCCAACCCCAACCAACAAATTTTCCCCTGCAACCGCTGCAACCGTGTCTGCCTGTCCCGCATCGGACTTGTCAGCCACAAATGAGCCTGCAGCTGACGTGGACATTTACCCCTCCATAAATCTTCGTCCGCGAAGCCAAGCCAAAGAAGAAAGAAAGAAAGAAAGATTTTGCAATGATTACTGCAAATACTTTTCCTAACTACTCAGGGTGCACCAGATCAAGAGGTGACTGGTTCTGTCTGTTGCATTTTTTCACTATATTTATCTGTCCCCGATTAGTAGTGAGTGCTGATTGTTAGTTCAAATCAAGTTTATTATAATCTGACTGTACAAGTGCAACCCAACAAAACAGCGTTCTCCAGTCCTCAGTACAAACAATGTGACATAACACACATACAGGCAAACAGTACATATGCAGGACAAATATTTCATCCATACAAAAAAAAATACATAAATAAATAAATATTGTTCTTTACAAATGAGAGTCTCGGAGGGTCAGTGTGAGCAGTTCCTTTGGTCATTCAGCATTCTCACTGCCTGTGGGAAGAAGCTGTTCCTCAGCCTGGTGGTGTTGTCTCTGGCTCTGATCCTCCTGTATTTCTTCCCTGACGGGAGCACCTGAAAAATGCTGTGTGTGAGGTGGAAGGCGTCTGCAATAGATCGTGTGAATGTGCAGGGGGTGGGGGGGGGGGGTGGGGGGAGGTGAGGGAGACTCCAACGATCCTCTCTGCCACTCTTAGTTGCGACTGATGCAAATGTATTGCGAGTACCTTTCTGGTTTTGTGTGTGTGTGGGTGCACACATGTGCGTGTGTGATCCCTGCAGATAAATAAAAATCTTTGCCATGATCGAATTGTGTTCAGACTCATTGCATCTCAGACACTTCAAACTTGTATCCTTCATCACAGTTGTAAACATAACTCAACTATCATCCCCCACCCCTCCTCTCCATCAATTCCATTTATACTTCCTGCTGCCTTGGAAAAGCAGCCATCCTATCACAGTATTCATCCCTCTCCCGTCAGTAAGAGGATTCATGTGTGAAAGCACGCACCAACAGATTGAAGGACAGTTTCTTTCCCTCCATTACCAGACTCTTGAATGAACTTTACAATCATAAAATTAGGCTGTCTTTATGCTGTTCCATCTCATCTGTTTCTGTAGTAAAACATGATTGTCTGTAGACACCGTGGTTGAAATAAAAACACAAAGCTGGAGAAACTCAGCAGGTCAAACAGTGTCCTTTATATAGCAAAAATAAAAATACATAAACGACATTTGGAAAAATGTCGGCAGCTGTCCGAACAAAAGAGTAGGGGAAGGCTTTGACACAGAGGAAGGAGGTGATAGGTAGAGAAGGGAGAGAGGGGACAGCAGCAAGCAAGGGAGGAGGGATGGCTGGGTGAATAGAGAGAGGAGGAGAACTGGCCTGATCTTTTCCTGTAACTGATTGATACTGACTTACTTCAAAACGACATTTAGATAGGAAGGGCTTAGAAGCATATGGAACAAAAGAAAGCACATTTTTTAACCAAAAAATAGACTTTATTTGCTACCTGTCCATCCAAGTTCCTGATCTCCTGACTGCAAACTCTCACCCAAGCTCCGACATGTGTTTCTTAATATTTATCTAAAATACTTCTAACAAAATGTGCAAGTAAGTGTAAAACATTGTATGTAAATTTTTTTCATGTCTTGCGACTCTCAAACATGAAGTTTATTGTAGGTGGCTCTTGCATTAAACAGGTTTGGCCACACCTGCGGTCCTTCCCCATAGTGCCCTCACGTTGGCTGCACCAAACCTCAGTGTGTCCCTCAGCATGTAATCCTGCAGCCTGGAATGTAGCAGTTGGCAGCATTCCCTCAACAACATCTCCATTTGCTGAAAGACCAACAGGTTTTGAACAGACCAAAGTGCGTCCTTCACAGAGTTGATGATCTTCCAGCAGTTCTGGATGTCTGACTGTCTCCCTAGGAACAGCCCATAGATAAAGTGTTCTTTTGTCACGCTGCTGCTGGGGATGAACCATGACAAGGATGCTTCTCCACACACTCTTAACAAAATGGTAATATGGTTATATGGAATCTGCCTTTTGCAAAGAGGATGTGGAACAAATAAAAGCAAATGGGATTAACCCAAAATGCTAACTTGGTCAGCATGGACGAGTTGAACCAAAGATCAGGACAGGCCGTTTGGCTCACAATGTTGTGCCAACTATAGGTACCATTTATGAAATGTGGAGATTTGCCACTCTCCACTACACATCAACAACTCTGCGGTAGAGAGAGTGGAGAGCACCAAGTTTCTTGGAGTTCAATTACTGGAATTCGATACCGTCAGGTAGCTGAATTATTTTTATTGGGGAACTTGGAAGATGTAAGACCTAAAATGAGGCTGTTGAAATATCAATTAAAATTTGTTAAGCTCACTTTAGCAGTGGCCAGGAAGTGCATAGCAGTGACTTGGAAATCAGATTCCCAACTAGGCTGACCGCTGGAAGACAGAAACGCATCATTCCCCTGGAGATCACCTATAACCTCGGAAACAGGCATGACGTATTCTCAAGAATATGGAATTCATACCTAAGGTATATTGGGGTAAATCTTTAACGATTCCCTCCTCTTGTCTCTTCCCCCTCCCGGTGCTCGCAGCGCCGAGGACCCTAGAGAAGTCAGGTTATTTGTCCCTCGATGGGAGTGGGGTTTATCCGGGATGAGGCCCATCTTTTCTTTTTCTTCTTGTGGGGTGGGAGGGTCCCTCTTATTTTCTTCTTCTTTTTCTAGATTATCTTTTTTCTCCCTTTGGTTCAACAGGGACATTGAATTTGTAGCATTATTGCAATTTTTCTCTCTTTATAATAATTGAGACTCTTCTTTCTTACTTTAATATCGACATGCGAGTCGATATTTGTATCATTTTGTTAATATTATGGATATTGATGCTGTACTTTTTGTTCATTCTATATTAAAAAGAATATTCGCCTCAGGAATTGGAGGAAAGTCAGGGGTCTGAGATTGAACAAAAAGGTAGTCCTTTTCTTCCATTAGTCTCACTTATTGTTGTAATCTGGTTTATATAAATGTTTGCACTGTGATGCTGCTGCCAAACAACGAGTTTCCTGGCTGGTTCATGGTCAGAAATGCTGCTTCTGGGAACCATTGGTCAACCTGCTCCTCCCTTCTCCATCTTCCTCTGTTTACCCATCCGGGCACTTTGGCTGCGTTACCAGGAGGCGGCGCCGGCCGCGGTGCACTCTGGGCAGGGTGTAGTAAGATGGCGGCTCCCTCTCCCAAATGGAGACGGGTAACCGGAGCCACCGGGCCGGTTCCTCGACCCCGTCATGGCCACCGCGTGGTGGCGATCAAAGAGCTGATGATCATATTCGGCGGTGGCAACGAAGGGATCGTGGACGAGCTGCACGTCTACAACACAGGTGAGGAGGGAGGGAGGAGAAGGCGGGAAGGGCGCCATTTGCTGCCAGTCTCCAAGATGGCGGTCGGACCGAGCCATTGGCGCCGAGCGGCGGCGTTTAAAAAATAAAACGCGCATTAAACAGCACCGCCGGCGCTCGGCTGCGAGGTGCGGGAGGGGGGAGCACTCTCCTTCAGGTGCCGGGGTGGGTTGGGGATGGTGTCAGTACGCGGAGCCCGTCTGTGGGGGAGGGGGGGTGCGGATCTGTCAGGAGGAGAACCTTAGCAGGGCTGACCGCCAGCCACCGGGCCGAACGTTCGCCTGGAGGGGACGGATTGTCACTGCCCCACCTCCCGAGCCACCGCCGGACGGAGGGGCGGGTGAACCCGAAGGCCGGCACCCCCCACCCTTCGTCCGGCGTCGGCTTTAATGGCGTCCGGGCGCCCAACACAGCGTCTGCACCGTCCTCTCCCGGCCGTGCTTTTTTTTTATGTTGACGGTGGGCGGGTCGGGGCCTGGCGAGGCAGGAGCTGGGCCGGCTCAGGGAAGGAGGAGCCGCAGCGGATGGCTGCCCTCCGGGTCGGCAGGGGGCGAGCGCGGCGCCTCTCCCTTTGTTTACACCGAGCCCGAGTTCGCGACCACGTGATCACCATCCTATCCAATCAGCTTGCTTTCTGGCTCTGATCACCCCACTGTTGTAGTCTTCAAATTCACATTGAGAAATATTGCCAGAGAGCATGAATAATATCACCTACAACTCTGAGATTCTTTTCCCTGCAGGCAAGGAATTTATTTGTAGTGCAAAAATAAAACAGACTCAACATGCATATGTTAATAAACTGCATTTCAGAGAAAATAAACAAAATCAATAAAGTGCACAAGTGAGAGTCCTTAAATGAGTCCCTGATTGAATTTGCTGTTGAGGAGTCAGGTTCCTGAACCTGGTGGTACGAGTCTTGTGGCAGCGACACCTCTTTCCTGACGGCAGCCGCGAGAACAGGGCGTGTGCTAGGTGGTGTGGATCCTTGATAATTGCTGCTGCTCTCCGATGTTCTTGATAGTGGGGAGGGTTTTGCCTGTGATGTCTTGGGCTGCGTCCACTACCTTTGGAGGGCTTTGCGTTTGGCGGTATTGGTGTCCCCATACCAGACCGTTGTGCAGCCTGTCAGCACACTTTCCACCACACATCTGTAGAAATTCGTCAGGGTTTCTGATGTCCTGCCAAACCTCCGCCAACTCCTGAGGAAATAGGAGCAGAAGGCAGCCAACTGGCCCCTCGAGCCTGCTCTGCCATTCAATGAGATCATGACTGATCTGATGATGGACTCATCACCACCTACCTGCCTTCCCCAAAATCTGTAAATTCTCCTACTGTGTAAAAATCTATCCTACCTTGTCTTAAATATATTTACTGAGGTCACCTCCACTGCTTCAATGGGCAGCGAATTCCATAGATTTGCCACCCTCTGAGAAAAGTAGTTCCTCCTAATTTCCATCCTCAATGTACCCCGAATCCTGAGGCTGTGTCCTCTAGTTCTAGTCTCTCCCACCAATGGAAAACAACACTATCTTATCTATGCCTTTCATAATTGTATACATTTTCTATGATTCTCTCTAATTCTTCTAAATCCAGCAAGTATAGTCCCAGGTGGCACTATCTCTCCCCGTAGGCTAGCCGTCTTATCTCTGAAATCTACCTGATGAACCTCCTCTGGGCTGCCTCCAAAGCCAGTACATCCTTCCTCAAGTAAAGAGAGCAGAACTGCACACAGTATTCCAGATGCCTCACTACTACCTTGTGATGTTGCAGCATAATCCCCCTGATCCCAAATTCAGTCCCTCCCTTCTATGAACATTAATTTTTATAACTTTAGTTGATCCCCACCTCATCTATACTCATCACTCTGTTTTCTTTGTCACTCCACCTTTCACATCTTCTGTTCATTGCCTTATCATCTCTTGATTCCCCCCCCCCCCCCACCAAGCCCCTTTCTCCCTTGATATTTGATGTCACACGTTCATTCTCTAGATCTGAAACATTATACCAATGGATGCTGCCTGCCCCACTCCAGCTTCTAAATATTTGCTCAAGAGAACCTCGCTTTTTTCCTGTCATGCACCATTGCTCAATCTGACAGTCCTAATTCACTGTCTCCACCCAATCTGTCGACCATCCCTTCTGCTGCTTAAAGAGAAATTATAGACTCAGTGAGTCAGGTCGACATTTTGGGTTGAAATTATTTATAGAGACTAATGTAGGAAGGGGCAAACTGCACTTCCAGGTTGATATGCAAGTGAAGCGTTGATACCGGTCTTGCCTCCTCTGTAGCTCCCCCCATAAATCCTGCTTTTTCTTCATCATCATCCCCTGTGTGTGATCCATCGGTCTCTTCTTCATACCCTCAAGTTCAGCCTCCATCTTCTGATGATTCCACTATTTCCCCTTTGTACCCCCTGTAATCACTCGCAACTTCACCTTTGTATTCTTCGAGTCCAGTGGTGCTCTGTGGTTAGGAAGGGATTACTTAAGGTGGCGTGTGAGTGGAACAAAAAAAGATTGAGAACCTTCTTAGACAGTACAAATGCGCAGAGTTACAGAAAGAGATCAAATAGTATGGAGTTAATAATTTTACTATTTTGGAGTTTATTCAGGTGTCTCATAATATTGGGAAAGAAGCTGTCCTTGAATCTGCTGGTGTGTGATCTCTTATTAATCTTTGTAATGGTAGTGGGGTTCCTTGTAAAAGCCATGTGTCAAGTCAGTGCAATACCTGACAATCCATGCATAAACTTCTCTTTCCTCGAAAGAAAGTCCCTTAAATCTTTGGTCAATTTTTATTGTTATCATGACTTTCATTTCTTGATGTGGCTTTAAATCAAATATTTGACTATTGCTCCTTTAAGTTGTATGTGGGATGCTTTACAAAATTTGAGGCTCCGTATGAATACAGGTCATTCTTGCAGTTTTGAGGGAGAGGGGAAATTTCAAAAAATAATTTGTGCTGTGCTCTGCAATAATTTCTGGGCATGTTTTTACTGGTTCTTTACCAAGTCTGTGTGCCTTCAATCATGGCATTTTTTTGCAACGGGCAATGCGGCAATTGGAGGTCTGTTTCAATCGTTCCTTGTTTACATTTTTTTGGCGTGCTTTAAAATCTGTTTGGAGCTGTTCCAGAAATGACAGTGTAGGGCTCCCTCTGTTGTACGCGTCTTTGTGAATGAGGTTTCCTTCACAAAACACAACTCTTATTCTGATTTTATTGAGCATAACATCCTGATTTTTATTTTTACTTTGAGCAGTTACCTTTTTTTTAAACCGTTCAATCGTAGTGAAGACCTTTTGCTATTTTAACTATTGAGCCCCATCTTTTATGTTCCAAGTTTTGTCATCTTATGTTTTCTGGTTTTGATTTCTCAAAATACATCCACAAGGACATTAAAAATATCTGCACTGAGTTGTATGAAAAATATTACATTTAATTTTGCATCTGTAAATGCAAGAATACATGGTAGGTACTGTGTTTTTGAGTTTTCCATCATAAAATCCTCGATGCCAGAAAAATGCTGTAAATTATTCTTTAAACCAGTGGCTTTAAAACATTTTTTTTCCCACTCACATACAAATGCCATAGTCCTCTGTGATTAGTAAGGGATTACTTAAAGTGGAAGAAAAAGTTTGAAAACCACTGTTTTAATCATACCTAATGGACTCGTTAAGTGCATGGTTTCATAACTCCAAAGGAAATGGACCAGTGACAATTTTTCTCAAGCAAAGTGTTTCAGTAACAATTGAGTCTAGAGCAGTGATTCTCAACCTTCCCTTCCCACTCACATACCACCTTAAGCAATCCCTTACTAATTGTAGAGCACCGATGGCATAGGGAATACTTAAAGTGGTATGTGAGTGGAAAGAAAAAGTTTGAAAACCACTGGTTTAAATGCTTCATTTGCATATCTTTTAAAACTTAAAAAGTTTATTTTCCTTTAATTTTTTACAGATTTATTTGTGGTAAAAATAAACTTTCTGTTCGAGGTGTTCTTCCCTCTCTAAGATCTTGGTTCTGCTATTTCCACAGAACTTGTGCAAAGGCCATTTTTAATATGTGGTCCTGAATAGTGAATGTGCCAGAGGGGTGCCAAAAGTGATCTTAATCCTCTGCACCTCCTTTGTCGATAATTGGGTCAAATACAAGACAAATGTCCTTCGAAAATCCAGATGATTCTCCAAATCTGTCGTTCTGCGGTTAATTATGGTGCTGCAAATGAATTTGGTATTGACCAGGGATTAATTTGTCGTCATTTCTAGGTGATATTTGTACTGAGTAATGCTTTTACCCACAAACAACGTGACGGTTCTGAAATAAAAAGAGTTACAGCAACTTTAATAAAATTGTTGCCAACATAAAGCTCAGTGGGATAGAGAGTCGGCACAATTCTTTAATCCAATTTATAGAATTTTTGGCATTGGCTCTAGAGTAACTTGAAAGCACAATAATTAAACTGAGATCTGACGTGAAGCCGTGCTCTGGTTGGCAGTGATATTTTGGGGCATAATTGAGTGAGGTGGAAATGCAGAATTGGCTTCAGGAATGTTTTGGTTCCTGAAAGTATGGGTGACCAGGACTCCTGAAGCATTGGAATCAATGTAGAAGACTTCACCACTAAATCTGCTGATTAAAGAAAGCATTGGTTTTAGAGATTACTTTAAAGAATCCTTTTCACTGTTCTCAATATTATCATTTATACATATTTTCTAAAATGGATCATATTTGCCAAGGAAAAAAAACACGTGTCATCACTAATAAATATTAATTATTTTCATTCCAGGCTCAGACATGTCCCTAGGGAATAGTTTGTGTCCATTAAGTACATTCACGGTATATTTTGAGGAAAAGAGCCATTGAAGATCAAGACTTAAACTCTGGCACTGATCTCATGGTCTGCAGTGCAGCAGTGATACCTGCTCCTGCTAGGTTCATACATGGATAACCAATAGCAAGCCCTTCAAAGCATTGGTGTGATGTAATAAAACTGATGATCCACTCTCTGACCATCCGATAGTTCAGCATGAGTCACCAGATTATTTTTTTTCTTCTTGTGCTCCTTTCCCTCTAACTGCAGCCCTGGTTCCTGTGTTCCCTTCTAATTCACCAGAGTTTTTGTTCCTGCATTCTATTTAAACCTGCCTGGTTGCACAATATTTCTTAGTCCAGATAACATGCAAAACCAAAGTCTTGAATGTGTTAGATTGCTGTACTACCAATCTTGTCTTGCATAGTACTCTGGCAAAGATAAATAAATCAGCTTCGTGTCCTCTTCCAAGTCAATGACCAAGTACTGAGTGATGTATTAAGCCACCTTGAAAATGTGTAGCATCCCCCCACTATCACCATTATTGTTTGCGCTAGCTATAGAACCACTAGCAGAATCGATAAGAAGAGATAATAATATAAAAGGAATAAAAATAAAAGACAGGGAATATAAAATCAGTCTGTTTGCGGATGATGTGATAGTGTACTTAACAGAACCAGAACTATCAATAAAAGAACTATATAAGAAATTGAAGGAATATGGAGAAGTGTCGGGATACAAGATAAACGTAAATAAAAGTGAAGCAATGCCTATGAATAACGCGGATTTCTCAAAATTTAAGGAGGAATCCCCATTCAGATGGCAAACGCAGGCAATAAGATACCTAGGTGTGCAAATAAACAAAAATCTAGGCCAATTATATAAACTCAATTACAATCCACTAATGAAAAAATTACAGGACGATTTAGAGCATTGGAAAGAGCTACCACTAACACTGATAGGAAGGATAAACTGTATTAAAATGAACATTTTTCCAAGGATACTATACTTATTTCAGGCATTGCCAATACAACTGACAGAAAAATTCTTCAAAGAGTTAAAGAAAATAATAAGGAGATTTTTATGGAGAGGGGGGAAACCGAGGATAGCACTAGACAAATTAACAGAATGGTATAAACAAGGAGGCTTACAATTGCCAAACTTCAAAAATTATTATAGAGCCGCACAATTAAGGTACCTATCAGATTTTTATCAAACAAGGGAAAAACCAGACTGGACGAGACTAGAATTAGATAAAATAGGGGAAAAGATACCTGAACACATATTATATAAATGGGATGAAAAATTGGTACAACATAGAACTTCTCCAGTATTACACCATCTCCTCAATATATGGAAGAAGATTCATGTAGAAAGAAATAAAACAAATTACCAAATACCAAAACTAATATTGACGCAAAATAAGCTACTCCCTTTTACAATAGACAACCTTGCCTTTAGAAAATGGGAAAAAAAAGGGATTAAAAGAATAGAAAATTGTTTTTCAGGAAGTAGATTCTTATCCTTTGAACAAATGAGAGATAAGTACAATATAACTGGAGATACAGCGCTGGCATATTACCAACTGAGATCCTACTTGAAAGATAAATTAGGAAGCAACTTGAGTTTACCAGAGGGAAGTAACCTTGAATATGTGATTACAGATACAATGTTAATCAAAAGATTTATAAAAAATATGTATATTAAACTGCAAGAAAAGGAAAATGAGGAAACAAATGGTAAAACTAAACAAAAATGGGAACAAGATTTAAATATAAAGATAAAAAAGGAAACATGGGAGAAGTTATGCTCTGGAACGATGAGAAATACAATAAATACGAGGCTGCGTATGATACAATATAATTGGTTACACAGACTATACATTACACCGCAAAAGTTAAATAAATGGGACCCAACAGTATCTGATAGATGTTTTCGATGTAAAAAAGAAAGGGGAACAACAATTCATGCAATCTGGACATGTGAGAGAGTAGAAAAATTTTGGGATGATCTCAATCAGATATTAAATAAAATAACAGAAAACAATATACCAAAGAATCCAGAGATCTTTCTCCTAAGTAACATAAAAAATAAAGAATTTGGAATTGACTTGGAAGATGCACAAAAAAGATTTGTCAAGATAGCCCTAGCCGTAGCAAAAAAATGTATTATGTCAACCTGGAAATTGGAAGATAATTTGAAAATACAACAATGGTATATAGAAATGAATAAATGTATTCCATTAGAAAAAATAACATATAGTTTAAGAAATAATATTGAAATATTCGAACAAGTATGGGAGCCTTACATTAAATACAATAGCGAAAACCTACCGGGAACAAACATTACCTAAGTTGATGGAAGGAGAAGAAAAGAAAAGAATGGACTCAGTAGAATTTCTGGTGTATTTTTGTTGAATGACAACATTGTCTAACTGAATTAATGCAACCTAGATTGTATAACTAAAATGGATGAGAGGGGGGGGGATGGGGGGGTGGCTTGGGAGGAGGGAGGGGGGAGGGAGAAAAAGTCACTGTAAATGTGTGGAAAAGAAAAAGTGTATATCATGGCTATTGTGATTTATGGTGTGAAAAATAAAAAATTAAAAAAAAAAAAAATGTGTAGCATCCCCACTGATATGAGAATTAGGACTGATTAAAATAGAGAAGGACCATTCAGAAGCCCAGTGTAAATAGTGGGAAGGAACTTGCCTCTTTACAAACTATCTCACCATCTGTGTCATCTACCCTCCCAGCTGAGACTGTCTGCAGGCTGCGGCTTATCCTCATTAGGAACCCACAGTACCAGAATGGAAGGGAATTCTCTTTAACCTTTTTTTTTAAATTTTTTATTTTTCGGAATTCTCTTTAACCTTGAGGAAAAGCCTCAGAGGCAGAAGACAGCATTTATATCTTGATGAAAGGCTAAAGACTGAAACTTTATCTTTGCTAAATAAAGTATGCTGTTTGACCTGCTGAGTTTCTCCAGCATTGTGTTTTTACAGCCTTCATAGTAAACTCATTTATGATGAAAAGCATGTGCATAATGCAACACAGTTTTAAAATGTTGATTTCCTGTTGCTAAATCCCGTGTTTGTTTCCTATTAAAAATTTTGCATGGGTTCAGGCATTTGTCCCAATGGTGATAACTTTGAAGCCTATTGTGAGGGAGTTTGACAGTGAAAATGTTGATATTAGAATGCTAAATAGTGGATTGGTTGAATATGAAAGGTTTGAACTTGTGGGTATTCTATGACACTGCTTTGTATGATGCATATTCAAGCCCATTTTCTTTTTTTTTTAAATCTTTAATTACAGCCACAAACCAGTGGTTCATTCCTGCGGTCAGAGGTGATATCCCACCAGGCTGTGCAGCTTATGGTTTCATCTGCGATGGCACCAGGATTCTGGTATTTGGAGGAATGGTGGAATATGGAAAGTATAGCAATGATTTATATGAGTTGCAGGTAAGCATGGTATTTTTTTTACTGCTTCATTTAGAACATTACATATAGTGTACTGCCGATATGGCTTCTTAGTCCTTTAATCTTTAACTTAAAGATGTCTAAACTTCCCATGTTGATAAATTGGCTGAATTTTATTTTGTTGTCTGTTTTATTTTATTTTTCTTTATTTTTGATTTCTGTTCCAGGCAAGTCGATGGGAGTGGAAGAAACTGAAACCAAAACCACCCAAAAATGGTCCACAGCCCTGTCCCCGTCTCGGTCATACCTTGTGTCTGGTTGGCAACAAGTGTTATTTATTTGGAGGTTTAGCTAATGATAGTGAAGACCCAAAGAATAATATTCCAAGGTACTCTTCTGTTTCTAATATATTTAATTACCTTAATACGTGTGTCACAATAAAATAGAAATAAACAATGGCTGTTGCATTGCTAATTTTAAAAAATTTAGACATACAGCATGTATGTATTTAGACATACACCCAATTAACTTAAAACCCCCAGTACGTTTTCTTTTTTGAACGGTGGGAGGAAACTGGAGCACCCGAAGAAAGTACAGACTCCTTACAGTCAGTGCCAGGTTTGAACCCTGGTCACTGGCGCTGTAACAATGTTGCGCTTACTGCTAAGGTAACCGAGCTGCCCTATTCTTAATCTGCCCTCGTCTAATCTTTGCTTTATTTCTTATGGATTTGTACTAGGGGTTGGCAGAGTTCTATTTTTAATAATTTGGACAGAGCAAATCCATTTTTAAAGAAATGTTAACTTTCATCAATTGTAATTTTCAAAATTATTCTAATAAGGATATGATGGAGGGCTTATCAATAGCAGTAAAATATTTAAAACATTCTGATAGAATTGTGGCTTAAATCTTGCCTGCTCCAAACTATCTTACATTTAGGTAGCTACTTGACAGAAATTGAACACAGGTCTTGGGCTAAAAACAATGCTGGAGAAACTTAGCAGGTCAAACAGTGGACTTCCAGTAGCAACATTTTGGTCTTGAGCCCTTCATCAGGGTATGTGCAAAATGTTGGCAGGGGTCTAAACACAAGGAGGGGGAGGGGCAGGGGAGAATGATTGTCCCACAAGCAGGAGGTAATAGGTAGATAAGGGATGGCTCTGTGAATGCAGAAGGATGGTGGGGGGGTGGGGAGTGGAGAGCTGGAGGAAAAAAGGGAAAGGCAGGAGAATAGAGAGAGTGTAGGCTAGCAAAAACTGGAGAAGTTGATGTTAATGCCATCCGGTAGGAGAGTACATAGATGGAAAATTAAGTGTTGCTCCTCCAAATTACAGATGTGTCAGCATGGGAATGGGGAGTGGAATTGAAGTGGTTGGCCACTGGGAGGTAAAGTACACAATAAAGTACACAATTTGACCTGCTGAGTTTCTCCAGCATCCTTTTTTTCCTTCAGCCATGGTATCTGCAGACTCTTGTGCTTTAATTCAACTTTAGCTTCTGATGCAACATAGAAGTTCACCAGTGCTGCACCATCTGCTCAACATTTTGAAGAAGATTCACATAGAAAGGAAAAAAACAAATGACCAACTACCAAAATTATTATTGACGCAAAATCAACTAATCCCTTTCACAATAGATAACCTTCCCTTTAGAGAATGGGAGAGAAAAGGGATCAAAAGAATAGAAAATTGTTTTTTGGGAAATAATTTATTATCCTTTGAACAAATGAAGTACAAATATGGTCTAACTCACGGTACAATGTTTGCATACCACCAACTGAAAACCTATTTGAAGGACACATTGGGAAGCAGGCTGAGGTTACCAGAAGGAATCAGCTTTGAATATGTGATTACAGACTCAATGATAATTAAAAGATTTATAACAAACAAGTACATCAAGCTGCAAGAGAAAGAGAACGATTAAATAAACCCAAACAAAAGTGGGAACAAGATAATAATAAGATAAATATAAAGATAATAAGTGAAAAATGGGAAAAGCTATGCTCCGGAACTATGAGAAATAGAATAAACACGAGGTTACGCATGATACAATATAATTGGTTACACAGGCTTTATATCACGCCCCAAAAGTTAAATAAATGGGACCCAACAGTATCAGATAGATGTTTTCGCTGTAAGAAGGAAACGGGAACAACAGTACATGCAATTTGGGCATGTGAGAAAGTGGAAAAGTTTTGGGAAGATCTAAATCAGGTATTAAATAAAATCACAAAAAGCAACATACCAAAAAATCCAGAGATCTTTCTTCTAGGTAATATAAGAAGTAAAGAACTAGGCCTCAAATTGGATGAAGCACAAAAAAGATTTATTATGATAGCCTTAGCTGTAGCAAAAAAATGTATAATGTCAACCTGGAATCAGAAGAGAGCCTGAGAATACAGCAATGGTACATGGAAATGAATAAATGCATTCCATTGGAAAAAATAACATATAATTTAAGAAATAACGTCACAGTATTCAAACAAATTTGGGAACCGTACATGGAACACAACAGAGAGGGCCTACCATAAACCTTCACCCCCTAAAATGATAGAATGAGAAGTTGACAAAATGAACTGATCTAGTGTGTAAAAGTAGATGACACAATTTTCTTGTTTATTTTCATTGTGTGATGACATTGTTTAATGGGTTTATTGTATTGTATATGTTGAACATTTAGTGGGTAGGAAGGCGGGTGGGAAGGAGGGGGGGAAGGGAGGGGGGGAAATGGGAGAAAATGACACTGTGTATATTCAAGAGGGAAATGTTTGTGTGTATTTTGGTTAATATGGTTCATAGTGTGAGAAATTTTTTTAAAATTCAACTTTAGCTTCTTGGGCTATCTTTAAAACTCATGGACTTGTTGGTGAGTTCTGATTTTTAGCAATGAACATTTGTTATTTTTTGAGTGAGAAGCGAAATTAATATGTAGTCAAGTTTACCAATTTTAATTGTACCTTGCTAAACCTCTAGTTTATCTTTAAAGGGATCTTTAGGAGGCTGTTGGCTGATCTACAGCCATTTACTGAATTCAGCAGCCTCCAAATCAGTGGTTCTCAATCTTTTTCTTTCCACTCACATACCACTTTAAGCATTCCCTATGCTAGGGGTGCTCTGTGATTAGTAAGGGATTGCTTAAGGTGGTCTGTGGGTGGAAAGAAAATGTTTGAAAACCACTGTTTTAATTGTACCTAATTGACTTGTTATGTGTACGGTTTCATAACTCCAAAGGAAATGGGCCAATGACATTTTTTCTCAAGCAAAATATTTCAGTAACAATTGGGTCGAGAGCAGTGATTCTGAACCTTCCCTTGAAGCAATCCCTTCCTATTCACAGAGCACCGATGGCCTAGGGATTACTTAAAGTGGAAAGAAAAAGGTTGAGAACCACTGCTCTAAATCTCTCAATGGAATGATTTTAATTTATTCTTTTTATCCATGTTTTAAAATTAACTTTCTGAGCTGAAAAGCACATCGGTGCAAGGTATCCATACGTTGCAGGATAGAAAACAATGAACTTTGTTTTATTTTACAAAAATGTGGGTGTTTTTTTAACTTGTCTGAGGCTTTTGGATGGTGTCCGGACAAATTATCATACTGATTGAACAACAAAATGAAATATAACGACTTGCTTCACTCTTACAGTATTAGCCTGAATCCATGTAATCTCTTCAATGTAGTGAATGATCCAAAGTGGTAGTTGGGAGCAGAAAAAAGAAGTGAGGAAATGTTTGCTGATCAAGAATGAGGAAAAACTGGAATAA
Source organism: Narcine bancroftii (assembly GCF_036971445.1). NCBI lineage: Eukaryota > Metazoa > Chordata > Chondrichthyes > Torpediniformes > Narcinidae > Narcine > Narcine bancroftii. Next base: position 100,180,778 of record NC_091479.1, on the reverse strand, counting down.
GTCACTGAACAAAACAATGATAGAGATTGTTTCTGAAAAGGCTTTCTTTGCTACTCGTTAGCAAGCCATCATTTAAAAAGGGGGGAACAGTATAGTTGCTTTGGACAAAGTCTCTAGAATTCTTAATTTCTGTGTCACACTGAATATATAATACTCTCAACTTTTTCTTTCTTTTCTACTTTGATAAAGGGCTCAAGCCTTAAATGTTGGTTCCTCCAGCATTGTGTTTTTACTTTAATCACAGTGTCTGCAGACTCTCATATTTTATGTTTTCTTTCTTGTATTTGAAGGTACTTAAATGACTTGTACACTGTGGAACTTAAAGCAGGATCTGGCGTAGTAGGTTGGGACATTCCTGTTACACATGGTACTCCACCTCCTCCAAGGGAATCTCACACAGCCGTTGTTTATAAAGATTCAAAAAAACCAAAGATGATTATTTATGGAGGGATGAGTGGATGCAGACTGGGTGACCTTTGGATATTGGATGTGGGTAAGTGCATAACAGAAATGACCTGCATTTTCACAAAGAAAATTCGCAACATTGGAATGACCCAAATTGTTTTTGTATTGTCAGAGTACTTTTTAAGTTGTAATCTTAGTTGTAGCATGGGCAACCTGTCAGCCAATTCAGCCACAAGAAGCTCTGAAACCACAATGTGATTTAATGCTTTGAGCTCTGTGTCCCGATTTTCCTGGACTACCAACAAGCACATGTACAGTCATGTGCTACATAACGTCCGTTCGGGCAAACTCCGAATACATATACGTCCGTGGTCCTGTAAGGTTATAAGTTCAGAAATCCCAGTTAGAGAACAGGACGTAGCAGACGTAACCAGATGTAGCGAACACAACAGCTTCCCGCCGCAACATATGTATCTCATGTCTCTTGTACACAAAACAATTGCGTTGCCAGGCATATAATGGCATAATATATAGAAAACCTATAATATATGTCTTGATAGCAAATATAAACGCCTGTGTTACTGGCTTATGTATGTACTGTACTCTCTATTGTTATTTTAACGTGAACTTTCCCTACTTACAAATAAAAACTTTACCGTATGACAGTGTATGCTTCATCTCATAGTCAGCTGCATACAATCTCATGTATTGCGTGTCTCTTGAATGTTGTAGCTTTGCTAAGTAAATAATATGGTATTCACACAATGTCCAAATCGCATAATGTCCTAGTTCACAGAACGTATCTTGGACATTAAGCAATGCATGACTGTACTCCAGGAATTATTTTATACCCAACCGCCTGCTGATTCGTATTGTAAAGGTTTACCCATGGATCCAGTCTAGAGTATTTATGATGAAAGTTGAAAAAGTTGCCAGAGTCCAAAGGGTTAAAGGAAAAAATATTGGCTAGGATAAAGTTTGATGAATTGCAGACAAACATGTACAGAAATATATAAATTATTTAAATGGCCATATTTCTCATGAAAGATTTTGATAGAATAGATACAGAAGATATTTCTATGTGTGAGGAAAAGAGTAACAAGATGTAACCAACATATTTGTCAAGAAATCCAATTGGTTATACTCTTTTTAATTTTATTGATTTGGAGGAGAGAAATATTACGTTACATTGGATATACTCAGTGAATGTTTTTACCCAAAACGTGTGAAATATGCAACTCTATCCCATGTGGTTCAAATGAGGATTGCGTAGATGATTTTTAAGGGGATGCTGAGACATATGAAGAAAGGGGGAATAAAAGGTTCTGCTCTTGGGTTTGGGTGAGTTTGATCAATTGGAGAATAAACATAAGCATGAACTGGTTTGGCAACATGGTCTGCTTCTGCTTGAGATCCTATGTAATTTGTATAATTGTGGCAAGGATACAAAGCTGATGGGGTATTGAAATAAAATTTAATGATGTGCCACTTATAAGGAATGTAATATTTGAGCATTGTACTGCTTTTGGGCAATGTTATCTGGCTAACGGGCACATTGGGCAAATGGGATTATCGAAGACGGACAAGTGTTGGCATGGATGTGGTGGGCCCAAAGGTCAGCTTCTGTGCTGCAAGACTCTTAACTCCACAACTAATGTCACAATCTATTTATAATAATCTTTGTATCCGTGTTTCTATGCTCACAGAAAGCTTGGTTTGGACAAAGCCAGTAACGAAGGGGTCAACACCGCTTCCTCGGAGTTTGCATTCTGCTACGGTCATTGGGAATAAGTAAGAACTCTGAAATCATCATTAAGAATTCATTAATGTAAATATTTGAAAGGTGTAGGGGTAAAAAGGCCAAAGTCCGTTTCTAACCATGATAGAGCATTACTATAACTTCTCGTATAGGAGAATGTAATTTTAATAGTACAGGTACACGATCCTTTATCTAAAATCCGGAAAGTTCCAAAATCTGACAAGTGGGGACTGGCGGTCGGGGGAGGCAGCCGATAGACCGGCAGCCGAGGAACTGGTGGCTGGGGGAGACTGCTGGGAGGCCGAGAAACGCAGTCGGGGGGAGACTGCCGGGCAGCCAAGGGACCGGTGGTCGGGGGAGACGGCCGAGGGACCGCGGTCGGGGGAGACGTCCAGGCGGCCGAGGGACCACGGCCAGGGGAGACTGCCAGGCGGCCGAGAGACCAGCGGTCGGGGGAGACGGCCGGGGTAGACTGCCAGGCGCCTGAAGAATGCGGTTGGGGAGACGTCTGGGTGGCTGAGGGACCGGCGGTTGGGGGAGACGGCCAGGCGACTGGAAAGGGGTGGGGGTGGATACGGCAGCACAATTCGGGTGGGCTTTCTGAAATCCAGAAAAATCTGAAATTTGGAACACACTGTCCCCCAAGGGTTCCGGATAAAGGATCGTGTACCTCTATAACCTAAATAATTAATGGTTCTAGGCTAGGTGAGAATTTTCCATCTTTCTTAGAATCTATACAATAGAGATAAATATTGTGACTGGTATAGTCCTTTGGGGTTAATTCATACTGTTTGAATTGTTTTTAAAGCAGTTTTACAAGTATTTAAAGAGATGTATATTGTGACTGTCTAAGATTCCAGTAAGGATTTGTTTCTGGGTGGAAAATAAGTGATGAAAAAGAGGCACTTAGAAGTCATCTGAAACCTCTGGAGGATATTTTTTTGCTGTCCAAATCAATATCAACCAATCTTTACTAAATTTGGAGTCATTGTAAACTTGTTTACAAATATGCTTATCACATTAGTGTGCCTTTATTATTAAAAGTATTGGTTGAGGTGAAGTTCTAGAGTTCTTCCAACATAATGAAACAGCATTGAGGTTGAAGCAGTGCAGAACATAATGCATAGCTGCAGCTATTGATTGACTTTGGGAGAACATTGTATCTCAACTGAGCTTTGGATCATTTGGAATACAACTTTGTAATCCATTCAAGGGTTTGGCTCCATCCATCTGTTACTTAATCTTTTTTTTCAAATCAACTGTTTTGTTTTTAGTTTGTTTTTTGCTGGGTGACAGCATACAATGGGCCAGCTAGTAGATTTGCCTTACAGCTCCAGCGACCCAGGTTCAGTTCTGACCATGGGTGCTGTCTGTGCGGAGTTTGCAAGTTCTTCCTGTGGCTGCATGTGTTTCCTCTAGGTGCTCTTGGTTTCCACCCACATCCTAAATATGCATGTTAATTGGCCGCTGTAAATGCCTCTAGTGTAGATGAATGGTAGAATCTGACGGGAATAGATGCCAATATGGGAAGAATAAAATGGGTGAGAGTAGGATTGGGGTAAACTAATGCTTGATGATTGTCAAGGCATCTGTGAACTGAAGAGTTCTCTCCATGCTTTATCTCCAACTCCTGAAATTCCTGATCATCCTCTTTAAAGCAACATGAATTTTTCAAATTTTTGAATTAATGAGGTTAAGCTTGACAGTAAAAGTATCCAAAATTTGCCAAATATTTTAAAACTTGATTATATTAATTTTTTTAATGAAATTGTAATGTTCACTGTTTAGCATCTCATCTGTTATGTAACACCTTTCCAAGTGCTAGAGTTTGTTATCAGTAGTCCTTTCAGTTTCAATAAACTATTATCTGTATTTGTTGCTTTGATAATTACATATTAATTTAACCCTTTTAATTAGAAGGTCAGTTTTCCAAATTATTTTCCATGTTTCATCTCTTTTTTTTTTGGGTGTGTGTTTTTGCAGTTGGTCGTGTAAATTTCCGAACACTCCAAACTCACCGTGGTTTGGATCATAGACATTCTCTTGTATTCAAGTAGCATGAGCCATTATTGATTGTGTTTCCCTTGTTAAGTGCAATATTATCTGTTTTAAATACAACTGCCTAGTTTTGTTGTAAATGGTTTTCAGCACAACCTGTTTTTTTTGTCTGTGCCTGTTTTTTTCTTTAGAATGTATGTCTTTGGTGGATGGGTACCACTTGTGATGGATGATGTGAAAGTGGCCACCCATGAAAAGGAATGGAAGTGCACAAATACACTTGCTTACTTACATTTAGGTCAGTCTCTTGAGTTTCCTACTTGAGTGACCAATGGGACTAATAAAATCAAGCCACATTTTCCTCTCTTGTTAATTTTGAGCATTGTCTGCAGATTGCATCGCAAGATTATCTCCTGCCTCTGTTTCTATTTCTGCAGTTACAAGTCATTGTTGTGTGTCATTTTGCATGGTCATCGGCACTCTTGGTCTGAGGTTCAAGTTCCACGCTAGAGCAGCCATTCTCAATGGAAGGCATATGAGCCCTCCCCCCCCACCCCAAAGGCCACAGTACGTGGTATGGACTGACATCCAAAAGAGTTTTTAATGTAATTGGAGAGAAGGACAGAAGAAACCAACTAAACTTGACTGCTTCACAGGGAAGGGGGCCCATAAACTTGGAGCAGAGTCCAAAGGGGACCTTAGCCGAAAAATGGTTGAGAATGACTGGTCTAGAGGTGTAAGCACACAATTTAAACTGGCATTCCAATGCAAAGTCAGTCATTCTGTCTTTTGGAAGAGAACTTAATCTGATGCTTCATGGAAATATGTCTATTAATGAGCAATAGAGTTTCATTCAAAATTTTTAAAAATTGTGTCCAAAGCTAATCAAGGAGGTTAACCCAAAATTTACTGGTTCTGAATTTCCCAAAAGAACTTTTTCAGCTTGTCCGACAATAACCAATACATTTCCGATGTAAATTTATAGTCTACAGTTTAAACTCATTGACCTAAAAGTTGATGCCGTTTCTCTCGCCATGAGTGCTGCTTGACCTGTTGAGTTCTTCCTACCTTTCTAGCATCTCGTTTTTGCTTCAAAGCAAATTATTTGCTTGCTTAAAGTTCAATAACAGATGCATTTTGAGTAGGGAATTCTTCATGATTGATACCTACATTTGTAATAATTATGTTTAGTTATTCCTCTTGCCCCATTGCTGGAAATATTTATTTTACTCAATTCATCTTCTGTGGATTTCACAGACAATAGCAATTGCAGACCTGTGACATTAAATATTTACAGTAAACATGCAATTAGTACAATCCAACCTGCTCGTTACGTCAAATCAATTTTTATATTTATATTTTTATAGCCTAGTTGATTATTGGTTTAAAACATTGATAGAGAAGGTTTAATGTCAATGTAAACCTCAATCATGAAATTTTTTGTCATTATGAATAATCTGTTCTCCATTTTGTAAATGTTTGGTGCTTCTGTACCTTCCAGGAGCCAATTATTTGATATTTAAAATTCAGAACAACTACTGATGCTACAACCCATGAGCAAGGAGTTTAACATTGCTAAATAGTTTTTTTTTTAATCAAAAATGCTAGACCACAATGTGTATTCACTGATATATGGTATTCTTGTACTTGGCAGTTACCATATGATATGAGCTTTAATTTAGGGGTAAAAAATAACTTGCTTTTTAATAAAAGTTAATGATTTGTGTTGACAAAATGTCCACTGTGTCAAATAGTGGCACCATGGCATTCAAAATAATTTATAACTCTATGACATCTAGTTTGGAGTAATGCAGGAATTTCACAACATTTGGTTGCTCTGTTTCTATCTTGTATAAATTGTAATTTTTTAAAAAGAATTGTTTGACGATGAATTAAGTTAGCAGTGTATTTCTAACAGATGGCAATATCTGGACACCTATAGTCTCAGACACATTGGAGGACAATGTTCCAAGGGCGAGAGCTGGCCACTGTGCTGTTGCTATTCACACGCGACTTTATATTTGGAGTGGAAGAGATGGCTACCGAAAGGCTTGGAACAATCAAGTTTGCTGCAAAGATCTTTGGTATTTGGAAACTGGTGGGTGGTGTGCAGTCCTTTAGCTCAAGTTTAGCTTTAATGTAACAAGATTGCTTTGTGATTAATGTCAACAATTAATTATATGATGAGGGAAGTATGATTTCAAATGGCAAAAGGGGCATTTAATACCAGGGCATTCTTCACACAAAGAATGTTGAACACGTGGAAAGGACATGTGCTGAATGAGTGCACATCCGGGAAACATTTGAGACTAATGGATGTTGCATTGAGGCTGACACTACGCAGTCCTGCTTGATGGATTTTTTTGTGTGCACCTGTTATATTTGTATCTATTCAGCTGTATTTCTGTGGTAAATATCGCAAAAAGAAGCTGAAATTTAACATGGCATGTCAGGGAGATTGACATCCTCTGAGTGAGGACATTTTTCATCACTCTCCTAAATGAAGCTCTTCCAGAGCCCTACCAGACTGGTTCTTCTCTTGAGGAATGAGATAGGGCAAGTGACATGTCAGTCATTGGGGAAGCACTTTGGGATCAGTGCCATCATGTTTGGCACTGTCTCGTGGGCCAAAGGGCCTGATCCAGTGCTGCCTGTTCTAGATTCCAACAGACCTGAGGATATATTATCACAAAATGTCCAACAATATCTTGATATCAACAAGCCCTAGAATTCATCCAGCCCTTCCTTGAAAGTGCTATTCATGTCCTTCTTGGTTGATTTTAAAATAGTTATGGAGAAGCAGACAAGTTAAGTTGCTAAATTGGGTCAAGGCCAATTTTAGAGCAATTAGGAGGGAATTTGAAGAGGTCGATGGTTGCAGGTAAGGAAACAGACTGAAAATGGGAGGCTCTTAAAGGTGAAGTTTATTGTCAACTGATTGTACAAGTACAACCCGAGAAACCGTGTTCTGTCCTCGTTGAAAAACATGCAGACATACAGCCAGTTATAACTCACATACAGACAACAATACATACGCAGGACATGAATCTGAGAGTCTCGGATGAGTTAGTGTGAGCCGTTCCTTTGGACGTTCAGCATTCTCACTGTCCATGGGAAGAAACTGTTGCTCAGCCTGGTGGTGCTGGCTCTGATCCTCCTGTATCTCCTCCCTGATTGAGAGAACAAGAGTTTAGGAACAGCTTGTTGCTGCTAGGGTAAAGGCAAGGCTGGCAAGTTTAAGGAACTTGCTGTTTTGTGTTGTGTAAAGGTGGATTGATTGCAATGCAGGTCCCTGTCACCCAGGCATCTAGTCTGTCTTCAGCAACCACTCATCTGGTTACAGTCTCCCAACAAGCTGTGCAGACAGTTAAAGCTGCAGTTTCTTCCTTGCCTACTGGAGTCCGCCGAGTTGTTCCAGCTCAGAGCACCACCAGTGCTGTTCCCTCTGTAGTAAATGTGAGTCCTTTTTTGTATTCCATTTACTTCGTGTCTCTTGAGCAAGATGATCCACAAATGAAATATTTGTGAAAACACAACACTGGAGAAACTCTGCAGATTGAACAGTGGACTTTATGTAGCAAATTGATGAAGGATATTGAGGCTCTTAAAAGGAAACAGAATGAGATGTAAGCAGTCCAGAGAAGTGAATCCCTTGGTGTGGATAAGAAGCAAAGGAGTACACTTACGAGGGAAATCAGAAAGTTAGAAAGAAGCCCTGAAATGGATCTGGTAGGTTGGATAAGGGAAAGTCCCAGGAGATTTTACAGATGACTCGAGTAAAAGTGTGGCCAAGAAGAGAATTGGTCTCATTAAAAGTAAACATGGCTGTCTGTGTGAAGCCACAGATTTTAAATACATCTCTCATCAGTCTTTACTGTGCAAATTAAAGAAATGAATGCACACCATGCTTTGGTGTGCATTAAGGTGGACAAATCCCCCAAGGCCTGATCAAATGCATCCTTGGACCTTGTGGGAAGCAACTCAATTAAGTGTTTGTTGGGAAAAAGACAGTGAAAAAGGAAAGATTATAATAAAAACACAATGCTGGAGAAACTCAGCAGGTCAAACCAACGTTTCAGGCTTGAGCCCTTTGTCAATGTAGGCAGGTGCCTGAACAAAATGGTGGGGGTGGGGGAGGAGCAGAGTCTCACAGGCAGGAGGTAATAGGTGGATAAGGGAGGGAGGGAAGGCAAACAGGGGGAGGGGGGATGGCTCTTTGGAGAGGCAAGGGGGTGGAGAGCTGGAGGAAAGGAGACAGGGACGGGGAAGAGAGTGAGCAGGGGAGTGGACTAGCAGAAACAGAAGAAGTCGATGTTGATGTCATCTGGAGGGAAAGGTTATAATATAATTTTCTCAAATGTAATTTGAACAGAGTTGTTTTTTGTCTTTAGAGAAGCCCCCTGCTCCTTCCCGTGTGCAGTTGGTTAGAGCCAGTACAAATTCCCTGGAAGTTTGCTGGGGTGCTGTTCCAACAGCCGATGCCTACCTCCTTCAGCTGCAAAAGTATGATATACCACCAACGACTGCCGCCACCACCATGGCATCACCATCGTTAACCAACACTTCAGTGCCACAGAAGATTCCGTGCAGCCCTGTTTCTCCTACGCCTGCTTCTCCTGTCACACCACAGCCAGTTTCTAAAGTTCCTTCTTCCACTGGTGTGCTGGTTCCTGCACTGACAAGTAAGACATGGTATTTTTTTTCTGGTAACATTTATTCCTTTGGGCAACTTGGTTAGTGTAGTGGTTAGTGCAACGCTGTTACAGCGACAGCGATTGGGACCAGGGTTTGAATCGAGCTTTGTTTGTAAGGGGTTTATATGTTCTCCCTGTGTCTGTGGGTTTTCCCTAGGGGCTCCGGTTTCCTCCAATCATTCAAAAATGTACCGTCAATTGGGTGTAATTGGGCAGCATGGGCTCGTGGGCCAAAAAGGCCTGTTACCATGCTGTATGTCTAAATTTTTTAAAAATTAAATTTTAATTCAAAAATTTGAAGCTGTATAAAGAGTTTGGGTTTCTGTAACATTTCTACACCAGAATGTTTATAAAGGCTTGTGTTTGCTCTTGAACCATTCCAAATTAATCAACATACATACTTTCTGTTTTGTGTTGTGTAAAGGTGGATTGACTGCAGTGCAGGTCCCTGCCACCCAGGCATCTGGTCTGTCTTCAGCAACCACTCATCTGGTTACAGTCTCCCAACAAGCTGTGCAGACAGTTAAAGCTGCAGTTTCTTCCTTGCCTACTGGAGTCCGCCTAGTTGTTCCAGCTCAGAGCACCACCAGTGCTGTTCCCTCTGTAGTAAATGTGAGTCCTTTTTTGTATTCCATTTACTTCGTGTCTCTTGAGCAGGATGATCCACAAATGAAATATTTGTGAAAACACAACACTGGAGAAACTCTGCAGATCAAACAGTGGACTTTATGTAGCAAAGATAAAGAGACATAAGCAGCATTTCGGGCTTGAGCCCCTCATCTTTATCTTTGCTACATAAAGCACACTGTTTGACCAGCTGAGTTTCTCCAGCGTTGTGTTTTTACTTCAACCACAGTATCTGCAGACTTTCATGTTTTACTAATGAAATATGTGTTGATATAGTGACCTGCTTTTTAATTTTTGGATTTTGTTGGAAAGGACAAAATAATTATCATCCATCTCTAATTACCTTTGAGAAGGTGATGGTGAGCTTCAACTGCTGCAGTCCCTCTGCTGAGGTGATAATAGGTAGGAATGATGGAGTGTGACTTGGGGGCATGGTATTTTCATGTGCCTGCTATTTTTGTCTTTGGTGGTAGGACTAGCCATGGCAAGTAATATTGATACAAGTACAGGTAGATTGTACATATTCCAGCCATGGTGCACAAATGATGAATGGATTAAATGTTTGACTTGATAATTATGTTATTGCAGCAGTAAACTAGAATGGAGATATGAATTTACATGATGAGACAAATTAGATCTCCAGGAAATGTTCATTATCCTCTATAGTTGTACCAATAACCCGGTCGAATCCGGTCGTGGGCATGGTTAGTGTAGCAGTTGGCATGACGCTATTACAGCGTCAGCGACCTGGATTCGTGGGCTTCCTCCGGGTGCTCCAGTTTCAACCCACCCTCCAAAATGTACGGGGTTGTAGGTTAATTTGAGCGGCGTGGGTTTAAATAGCCGGACTCTGCTTCTACTGCATTGTAATTTTTTTTAAAAATGATTACCAAGTTACTGAATCAAAGAATGATTTCTGATATAACACAACATATCTGTGCTTTTAAGAAGATAAAAGGAGGAAAAATTTATTTTTGTAACAGGAATGCAAAGTATAGGAACATTATATTCATTTTCTAGCATTAGTCTATTAAGAAAGAACCAAAATTTAGAAAGTGTGTAGAACACAGGTGCTAATGTGTTCCGCATTCAATGCTGTAGGTTAGAGAAGTAATGACTAATGAAAAGATGTGCAATAGCACTGTTTCAGTGTTCATTGGGTCTGGATCAAAGTATCTACACTTCATTGCTACACCACCTCATCATTTCACTTAAATTTAGAGATGCAGCATGGCAACAGGTCTTTTTGGCCAAGGAGTCTACGCTGCTTAATTACATCCATGGAACCAATTAACTTTGGAACATGGGAGAAAACTTGTGCGGTTCAAGATTCAAGAGATTCAATTTACTATCATAGTAATAAAACTGTCATATGACATGAAATTTCTTTTTGCCTGCTGCAAGGCAGACAGTGCTCACCGGCAGGAATTGCCTAAGCCCCTCTTACAGTTTTAGACTTACAGACCTATGGGTCCCTCCACTCGAGTCACCAGAAGCCCGCCACATCCACAGGTCCCTCAGCTGCAGAGCCCCCCTCAGTTGGTCCGCTGCCATGGACAATGTCCCCATGGGACGTCTCCTCCACTTCTTCCTTTCAGATGGAGTATGATCTTCCCATCCTCTGGTGGCCCCTTGCGTCTACTGCCAATTAATAGGTACTGCCATCTCGAGCGCAGACCTGCAATTGTGGGATTTCAACTAAAACCAACCTTCTCTCCCTCAACGGGCTGTTCAAATTCCGTGCAGAGCTGACGGCTGTCAACTGGGTGGCTGGACACCACGGGAGCGCTGCATCTCCACTCCCTCGCTCTCTGGGGGGGTCTGCACCAGTGGCAGCACTGCCACAACCGCGCTACAGTGGCTCCAGCAGCGCTGACATCTTTGCAGAGTGACCATACAATAACCTTGCCGACAGCGCCATATTTGAACTCAGACTGCGGACGCTGCAATAGTGTTGCATTAACTGCACATTATCCCCATGAGAGATTTTCTATGTTAGAATTTCCCCATTGCAGTCCTGCTTTGGTCACCCTTTCTACAGCATGTAATGAACTAAAATTTAAATGGGAATGCCGAGAATATTTTCCTTCACACCTTGCCTTGCAGAACCAAGCTATACGGAATGTAATACTTAAAGTGATTCCTGAAAACATCAGTGGAAAAATACAAATCATCTGAAAGAGAGAAAAAGCCCATTACAGATCTTTGGAGAAAGAGTTGAGTGACAAAAGAGCCAACACTGGTTAATTGATTGAGCAGACTCCCTGTGTCCTGTTGTATGATAACCGCATACAGGGAAACACCTTTTCTGGACAGGGATCCATAGTCTTCTGATCAAGCTGTTGCTTGTAATGGAAGCCCATCCTGAGTGTCATAAGAGAGACAGCAGATGCTGGAAAACTGGACAAATGCAAAATGCTGGAGGAACTTAGTGGGTCAGGCAGCGACCACAGAAAGCAATCGATAGTCAACGTTTGGGGATGAAAACTATTCTTCAGGATACCTGATGAAGGACCTTTGGCCCAAAATGTTGACTATCCAGCATTTTGTGTGTTTATTCAATCTGAGTTTTGCTATTTTCCTCACTGGCAGGGAAAGATTGTGGTTTCATACTGAAATACTTTTCAAGTATTGTATTTCTTGTCACCTAACGTTTAAAAAGGCAAAAAAGAATAAGCAAAATTATTTTCTTAAGTTTTAATAACTACAAGAAAATGTAGCCATTATGCTTTCCAGATACATTTTTATAATTTTGATTTAGACCAGTCATTCTCAGGTGGGGGCCATAATTCCCCCCCCCCCCCACCCCGAGGGCCACAGCACATTTAAGGGGGGGGACACAGATTGACATCCTAAATATTTTTATTTATTCGGTAGAACAGAATTATGGAATAAACCAACTAAACATGACTGCTTCATAGGGAACAGGGCCCAAAAGCTTTGAGCAGAGTCCTAAATATGGCATAGACAAAAATAAAAGGTTGTGAATGGCTCATAGAAAATGTGCAGGAGTTCCTATTTCTTTGAAATGGAGAACAATGTAAATTCCTCTATTATATTTTTAAAAAAAGCAAGGTTGGGATATTTATTTGTGAATCTACTGCAGTAAATTTGGTGAGAAAGCAACTCTTCAGAATGCATATATTGCAATAGGTGCGTGAAACTATTTTTATACTTTGCAGGTAAATACACCAGCCACAACAATGCTGAAGACTGCGGCGGCACAAGTGGCGACATCTTCTGGTTCTCTAAGTTCTGCCTCATCTCGTCCTATCATAACTGTACATAAATCTGGGGCTCTTACGGTAGCTCAGCAAGCTCAAGTTGTCACCACCGTTGTGGGTGGTGTCACCAAAACCTTCACACTTGTCAAAAGCCCAATTCAAGTTGGCAGTGGAGGTTCCCTGGTAATTAGCAATTCCTATTACTCGAGGGCTTTGCATTTCAGACTTGGGCTAATGTTCTGCTAACACCTCAAGGTGTATTTTCAGTGGATGCAGGTTTATAGCTTACTGCATGGTTAAAGTTGAGTATCTCACCCTGAGGTCAGAAACTGTGTTCTTGGTTACTGGCTGCTTCAAATTTCTTTGTGGCATAAAGAATTATAGTAAAATCCTCATTGTTCGGAATTCAAGCAGCCAGCAGCCTCAAGCAACCCGCAAGAAAACCACGGAAAATAAATAGGTAAAAAATGCAAAAGTTTAAAATTGGCATCTCCTAGCGGAGATGATGTCCAATCTCACACAACCCCCGGCAAATTCACATCCGGCATCTACCAATCCCTATAGATGCTGGATACTGGAGGTTTTACTGTACTTCTAATTTTTATTCATCTGCCAACAATTGATGTGACAAGCTTTGAGAAGTGGGAGGAGAGAATGTTTATTTCCAGCAGCTGTTACCCCCATCCTCACCCAGCACATTTTGAGAATACTCTGAAGGCTTTGATGATGAGAGCTGAGGATGAAGCTTGGAGAAATTTTATTGATAAATCAGAGTTTTAATGGGTGTACATCTATATTATAGTGGCAAGAAGCAGGCCTTTTGTCCCAGCTTGTTTCTGCAGATCGTGCCTATCTGTACAAATCCCGCTTGTAAATCTCTGCCTTTCTCATTCAAGAGCTTGTCAAGATTACACTTAAATGCTGTTCCTGCCTCCACTACCTCCTCTGGCAGCTCATTCCAGGTATCAACTCCTTTTTGAACCTCTCAGATCCCCTTGAAACTTCCTCCCTCTCACTTTAAACCTGTGCCCTTCAGTGTTAGACACGTATCCTATGCCCACTAGTTTTGGTCGGCCACTGTAGCGTGCAGATGAGTGATAGAATCTGATGAGGATCCAGAGAGAATGAAAAGAGGAACTAATGCAGGATAAGAGTAAATTGGTGATTGATGGTTGGTGCAGACACTGGGCATAAGAGCCAATTTAAGTACAATCATCTCTGATGGCTTAGAGGTAAGGAGGGTGTGAGATGACAAGAAGTGAGAGAGGGGAAGGTGATCGGGAGAAAAGGAAGAGACAAAGTGCGATGAAAGGGATGGATGATAGAGAACAGTAAGAGTGAAAGATAATTCCTTCTCATGTCCTCTCCCCTTTATCTGCTCTCAGCGAGGAGTGTAACTGGGAACAAATTGTCTTTCTGACCTGATTGTAGGCTTAAAATAAACCTTCCATGATCAACTGTCTAAATATGCCATTGGGTGTTAGTTCTCAGGCTCCTGTACCTTCTTTCTGATTGCCCCCCGCAGTGTGAAGAGGCCATGGCCTGGGTGGAGAGAGTCCTTGAGGATAGAGGCTGTTTTCTTGAGATGTCCTTGATAGAGTAAAGACTGGTGTCTGTGATGTCGCTGCCCAAGTTCCAGCTCTCAGTAGAATTTTAATGTCCTGTGCATTGGTACCTCCGTAGCAGACAGTGATGCAACCAGTCAGAATGCTCTCCATGGTACACCTGTAGAAATTTGCAAGGATCTTTGTTTGGCCTCGCCTTGAAGGATACCTTTGAACCAAATGCCTTGTAGGATTCTGGTTCAAAGGTAACAATGTTCAACTTGCTGTTGATAACCTCAAAGAAATGGGCCTGGGGTGGTTGGGGAGAGGAGGTGTCTTCTCTGTAGATTTTCATAATAAACTTTTTAAAGTAGTAATTGCATTTGAGGGCATTGAATTGTTCTTTTTCTGTTTAGATTTCCAATTTAGGAAAAATGATGACTCTTGTTCAGACGGCTCCTGTGCAAAGTGGTGCAATCACTGGCCAAGCCACAGCTGGGTCCTTAGCCCAGTTCATTCAGGTCAGTAATCATTGTCAAGAAATTATCAGATTTTAGAAAGGGAAATGGCACAATTAAAATAACACTTCAAAGAATATCAGTAGGCTTCACTATATTAGTCCAAGGTACCACATGCAATAATATCCAGATAAAAACACAATGCTGGAGAAACTCAGCAGGTCAAACAGTGTACTTTATATAGCAAAGATAAAGATACCAACATTTCGGCTTGAGCCTTTCATCAAGGTATGAACAAAATGTGGGTAGGCGGCCAAACACAATTTGGGGGAGAAGCAGGGGGAAGCACAGGCCCATAAGCAGAAGGATTTAGGTAGTTAAGGGAGGGAGGGCACACCAACAAACAAGGGGAGAGGGGATGGCTCTGAAAGGAGAGGGAAGGGGGTGGAGAGCTGAAGGAAAGATGACAGAGGGCTTGGGAAGAGAGAGAGAATGGGAAGTAGGCTAGCTGAAACCATCCAGGCTTGTGTTTGTACATCGTGGGTCTATTATCAAAATGTAATGAGGGTGTTCCCTTCAGTATAAAACTGTCACAGTTCATAGTCACATTTTTGTTTCATTGTGCATCCTTGTAAATTGATGTCAACATTTCCCATTTAATTTTCAACCCATCAACAATTGTGTTATTGTTGTGGACTCTGAGTGCTATATGGGCTCTAGCTTATTTCTGCACAGTTTAAGCCCATTTTGATTTTTCAGCGTGAAATTCAGGGACATTGCGGGACATTCTTCATAGCTTGTCGCTTTGCTCTATCTTAACTACTTCACTATTCGTCATTGCAATGTTTCATAGAACATTACAATGTAGTATAGGCCCTTCAGTCCATGATGTGTCGACCTGTCTGAACCTACCTCACACCTTTAACCCTCTTTCTTTCATCCAAGTACCTGTCTAAGAGTCTTTTAAATGTTCCTATTCTACCAACCTCCACCACCACCCTTGGCAACACATTCCAGGCACCTACTACTCTAATAAAAAAAGAACCTTACTCTTGACTTCTCCCTTAAACTTTTCTCCCCTCACCTTGTGTCCTCTGTTTTTGCTATTATCCTATAGATCTCCATTAAGTCACCTCTCATCCTTCTTCACTCCAAAGATAAAAGCTTTCCTCCATTTAAGAAATTAAAGGATTTTTTCAAACTGTAATTCAATGATTTTATTGAAATCCAATTGAATTTCATCTAAAAATAATTACTTAAATGTAATGGGACCAGTTTGTCCATGTTTGACTCACATTTGTAAATTGTAAGTGCATGTGCTACTTCGGATTACCAGTGACATCAAACTGTATATATTGCAAGTTTAGGCAACGTCTAAAAAGAATTCAAGCCCCTGGCACCGTAATGGAAAGAGGGGACCTGCTTTGTTGCAGAGTTTGAGACATTGATCTTGCATGAAGGTTCTCAGTTATGTATCTCCATTCCCCTAATGCTGACAATGGTTTTGACTGTCTTCTGTGTATGTGGCCTAATCTTGTGATCACTTGTTCAACCTCCACACATTAACTCCAACCACATCTCCAATGCTGCCATCCCAAAGTCCCACCACTAATCCTTGCTGCTTCCCTGTTGCTATTTCATCTCTCAGTGTTAATATCCCAATGACAACTGCTGAACTGCAGTCTCTATCTTCAAGTTTCATTCTTTAAATCTTACCTCAGCATTTCCTCTCTCCCTCTGTTATCTAATCCATTGCCTGCTTCACATCTTTCTGTCCATTGGTACTGTCAGGGCTTTCTGAGGGAAGACACTTTGTGAAAGAGTGAGTCTGCAAGTCCAGTTGCACGCAATCTCTTGGGCAACATGCAATGAAATACTATTGTGCCTGGAGGGAGCTTGCATAAAACAGACATTGTTTCCCAAACAGCATTGATCCCGTCTTCTGGTTCAGGAAAATTCTCAGCTTTGTTTTTTTTGTGTGACTAGTTTCTGATTAATTGGAGACACACCAGACTCCAGGCACTATTGCCTAGTGCAGCCATTCTCAACTTATTTTGGCTATGGCCCCCTTGGGACTCTGCTCAAAGTTTATGGGCCCCTTCCCTGTCAAGCAGTCATTGAGTTGGTTTCTTCCATACTTTTTCTTGCTGTCTGAATTTTTTTTTAAATTATGATTTCAGTCCCTAGGCCCCTCCCTTTAAATATGCTATGGCTTAGGTGGGGGGGGGGAACAGTGCATCCCCTATTGATAATGGCTGGTCTAGAGCAGATTTATTAGTGATTCCACCTTTCATTTCTCCCCGTGTTTTTTAAATATGCAATTTGCCAACCTGATTTTCCTCTAGTTATGTAGATCGTAATTTGATTTCTCCCTATCCTAGATTGTATACAACACTGATGACATGGGTGAATTGCTCTACAGACTGCTTAGCTCATCTTTAATAGGATTTCCTCATGTTAGATAATCAACATTTTAGGTTCTTATTGCTCTGTATTTCCTTACCATCTGTATCCTTTTTAATCTTTCCCAAATGTTTTTCCTTTTTTTGTTTGTATTTGGCTTTTTGCATTCTTGGTGATCCTTCCACCCCCCCCCCCCTATATTACTAGTTAATGGCCTGTTCTTTAAGGGCGGCATGGTTAGCACAATGCTGTTACAGCGACTAGGACCTGGGTTCGAATCCCACGCTATCTGCAAGGAGTTTGTACATTCTCCCCTTGTCTGTGTGGGTTTTCCCTGAGGACTCCGGTTTCTACCCACCTTTCAAAGTGTACTAGGGGTGTAGGTTAATTGGGTGTAAATTGGTGGCACAGGCCTGTGGGTTGAAAGGGCCTATAACTGTCCTTTAATTTAAATGTTTAATTTTTTATTGCAGTAGCCATGCCATGCATGAGGCATTTTTAGTATTAGAAACGTGTTGATTTTGTGATATCCATTCGAGACTTCTGTTTAAATGTCACTGTTTCTAACAAATCTGAAGGCAAAGGGCCCCTTTCCTCCAGGGACAATAGTGAGGCTTGTAACAGCAGCGGATGGTAAACCAACAACGATCATCACAACCTCACAAGCTGGTGGAATAGGCACGAAGCAAACCATCCTGGGTCTTGGCAGCGTCTCGCCAACCGGCAGCAAAACCGGAGCAACTACCATCATAAAAACCATCCCTGTTTCAGCACTGATGGCTCAGCCCAATGTTACAGGTATCAGATTTCAGATTTATTGTCAGAGTAAAGACATGACATCACATACAACCCTGAGATTCTTTTTCCTGCAGGCCAGGCAGAATGACCACACAAAAAAACTACACAGTGTACACATTTAAACAAAGAAAGAAATGAAGACAAACTGCAATACAGAGAGAATTTTAAAAAGTAAGGTGCAAAAATAAGAGTCCTGATTGAGTTTGTTATTGACGAGTCTTATGATGGAGGGGTAGCAGGTGTTCCTGAACCTGGTGCTGTGAGGTTTGTGGCACCGAGACCTCTTCACTGATGATAGCAGTGAAAACAGAGCGTGTTCTGGGTGGTGTGGATCCTTGATGATTGCTGCTGCTCTCCGATGCCAACATTCCCTGAGGATGTTCTCGATGGTGGGGAGAGTTTTGCCTGTGATGTCCTGGGCTGTGTCCACTATCTTTTGGAGGGTTTTGTGCTCAGGAGTATTGGAGTCCCCCTACCAGACCATGATGCAATTGGTCAGCACACTTTCCACCAAACATCTGTAGAAATTTGCCAGGGTTTCTGATGTCATACCAAACCTCTGCAATCTCCTGAGGAAGTAGAGGTGCTGACGTGCAGTATTGGTAATCAAAGGTCATAGAAAACTTTTGAGGCAGGAGGAGGCTGTTTGGACCATGTTTGCTTTTATCAAAAAACTACCTTTTCTATTCCAACCTTTCAAGCAAGAATAGATAAGACAGCCCAGCAGATCAGAACTATTGAAGTATATATTTCTACTCTACTGCACTTTAAGGCAGTGTTCAAGTTTATTATCATCTGACTGTACATGCACAACCAGATGAAACAGTGTTTCTCTGGACCACAGTGCACCCTCAGACAAACATAATACACAGCACATAATAATTACATTTAAAAATATATAAAATAGATGTATAAAATATTTTGGGATAACTTGCTCATTGTATTTATAAGAGACCCCAAGTTACAGAACACCATTCAAAAATCTCACAGCCTGCAGGAGGAAGCTATTTCCTGGCCTAGAAGTCTGAATTTTGATTCTCCTGCACCTCCTTCTCAATGGCAGAAGGTCAAGGATGCTGTGTGATGGATGGAAGGAATTCTCAAAAGATCATTTTGAGGCCTATTTTAGCAACACTCCTGGAGAATGTCATGAATAGAGGAAAGGGAGTCCTCTGTGACCATGGTTTCAAATCCTTCACCAATCCCTGATAGAAGAGCTTTCCTCATCTGTAATCCTTCGAACAATTGTTACATTTGCATCCCTTATATCTTGCTGCTAAGGGAAAAATGTTCTTCATATTTTCCTACACATCTCGTAACTTTATACCTCAATTAAGTTGCTTTTCTTGTCCAAGCAAAGCAATCCTAGCTCATCCAGTATTTTCTCATTGATAAAAATGACTATTCCTGGCAACATTCTTGTACATTCCTTTATCTTCCACAACACCATCTCATCTCTGCTGTGTTACTATGGTCCGAACGGCGTCTGAAACTCCAACGATGCCCTAACCATTGAATCCCTGCTGTACTTTGGCTAAAAACAGAAAACACTCATATTCTGTACCTCTTTAAACATATTGATATCCTACTTTAAGGATTTGTAGATATGCACTCCAAACCATCCTATTTAATGAAAATTCTCTGCCTTGTTTCACTGCCCCAGTATATTTCTCACTTCTCTGAAATAACTTTAAAAGAACTGGATAGCCAATATTTTAGGGAATAGCACAGGTACATCTCCACAAGGTGGGGGGGGGGGGGGGGTGAATATAGGAGAACAACCAAAATTATGAGTAGTTTGAAAGTGTGATAATGTTGAAGTTAAGGGTTATGACAAATGTCAATATAATAATGAGTTAGAATTGAGCTGAAGTGAACCAAATAACATGGAAAGAAAATTTGGGGACAATGAATACATGAATATACTGGTAGATCCTAGTAAAAAAAATTCTAAAGGACTTTACAGTCATGCCATCTATAAAACCTTTTAGGAACAGCGAGAGCAATGAAGATTTAAAGTGAAGTTTCACTGGCAGAGCCAGGGGCATTGTTGAGTTCTTCACATCAGGGTTTACTGAGGAAGTGGATATTAGTAAAGTGACTATATAAATGGTTGCCAGGAAGCTGCCATTAGGTAAGAGCTAGTAAAGAGTAGGCCAAGAACCGTTGATTATATTAAAGTGGATATGACACTAACATCAAATGGGATGTGGCCTGGGTTGATAAGAAAAGCAAAGAATGAATATGTGGGAAGTGCTGGCCATAATCTTCCTTCAAAAATACATGGGTAGTGAAAAGCCAGAGGTGTAGCTATATTAATCAATAAAAATGTACCAATCAAAATAGAGGTGGAAATAATAGATCCAGCAGGGAGATCTTTCTTTGGCTTGGCTTCGCGGACAAAGATTTATGGAGGGGTAATGACCACGTCAGCTGCAGGCTCGTTTGTGGCTGACAAGTCCGATGCGGGACAGGCAGACACGGTTGCAGCGGTTGCAAGGGAAAATTGGTTGGTTGGGGTTGGGTGTTGGGTTTTTCCTCCTTTGCCTTTTGTCAGTGAGGTGGTCTTCTTCAAAGGAGGTTGCTGCCCGCCGAACTGTGAGGCGCCAAGATGCACGGTTTGAGGCGAGATCAGCCCACTGGTGGTGGTCAATGTCGCAGGCACCAAGAGATTTCTTTAGGCAGTCTTTGTACCTCTTCTTTGGTGCACCTCTGTCACGGTGGCCAGTGGAGAGCTCGCCATATGACACGATCTTGGGAAGGCGATGGTCCTCCATTCTGGAGACGTGACCTACCCTGAGCAGTTGGATCTTCAGCAGCATGGATTCGATGCTGTCGGCCTCTGCCATCTCGAGTACTTCGATGTTAGGGATGAAGTCGCTCCAATGAATCTATACAAATTAAATTATCAGCCATTAATGAAGAAACTACAAGATGACTTAGAACACTGGAAAGATTTACCACTAACACTGATAGGAAGGCTAAATTGAATTAAAATGAATGTCTTCCCAAGGATACAATACCTATTTCAATCGTTACCAATTCCCTTAACAGAGAAATTCTTCAATGAGCTAAAGAAAATAATAAGGAAATTCTTATGGAAAGGGGGGGGAAACCGAGGATAGCGCTAGATAAATTAACAGAATTATACAAACAAGGTGGTTTGCAGCTACCAAACTTTAAGAATTATTATAGAGCAGCACAATTAAGATATCTCAGATTTTTATCAAACAAGGGGAAAAACCAGATTGGACCAGGATAGAGCTAGATAAAATAGGGGAGAAGATATCAGAACATATACTTTATGAATGGGATGAAAAACTGGTGCAATATAGAAGTTTACCAGTACTGCACCATCTGCTCAACATTTGGAGGAAATTCATGTAGAAAGGAAAAATACAAATTACCAACTACCAAAATTATTATTGACACAAAATCAACTAATCCCTTTCACAATAGATAACCTTTCCTTTAGAGAATGGGAGAGAAGAGGGATTAAAAGAATAGAAAATTGTTTTTTTGGGAAATAATTTATTATCATTTGAACAAATGAAGTACAAATTTGGGAACCGTACATGGAACACAACAGAGAGGGCTTGCCTCGGACCTCCACCCCCCTAAAATGATAGAATGAGAAGAAGACGAAATGAACTGACCCAGAGTGTAACAGTAGATGACACAATTTTCTTGTTTATTTTTCATTGTGTGATGACATTGTTTAATGGGTTTATTGTATTGTATATGTTGAACGTTTAATGGGTTTGGAGGGGCGTAGGAAGGAAGGAGGGAAGGGAGGGGGGAAAAAGGGGGAGAAAATGACACCGTATATTCAAGAGGGAAATGTTTGTGTGTATTTTGATTAATGTGGTTCATAGTGTGAAAAAAAAATTTTAAATACATGGGTAGTGCTGAAGGACATGTCACTCTTGTTCAAAAAAGGTTAAAGTTGCCAATGTAGCATTTGTGACAGGAGTCTGAGTGGAAAATCAATAACCTCTTTGATACATAGACAAATGAAGGAGAGGTGGCACACATTAGTGGAGCTCAAATAAATTGAGTTAGACTTAGATTAAATAACATAGATGGTGAATGAAGGCACATAAAGATGATCTGTTAGTGAAGTCAAAGAGCATCCAATTTCTTCTTAAAATGAGTTATATTAAAAGTAAACTGTGCATATTTATTGTTAATATCCCTGCTAAAACTTGAAGCCTTGGTAGTTGTGAAATTGCAAAACTAATTCCTTCCCCAGGACTGATTTCTGTTTAGTTACAGAGAGAAGGAAGAATGTCTTTCTGCTCTAATTTTTTATCTAAAAAATCAGCGTAAAAGGAATAAAAAGATGGCCAGTGATCTAAAGTAAAGAATTCTGTGTTTACAAAATATTAAATACTTCAGGTAATAAAGTGTCTTGTGTAATTTACAAATCATAAACAGTGATGTATATGTTTTTTTTCTAGGTGTGAATGCTTCTCCTGGTATGAAATCTCCAATTACACTCATTACAACAAAAGTAGTGACCTCAGGAACAGGAACACCGGCAAAGATCATAACGGCCGTGCCAAAATTTACCGCCGGCCAGCCTGGAGTAACACAGGTAGTACCTATTTGGTTCAGTTTTTTAATATAACCGTCTCAATCTTTCTCGCTATAAATATCTCTTTGCCTTTGTTTCTTCTTGACTCCATAGTCTGAAAACACTACGTGGTGCATTCAAAGCTGTGTTAGTTACCTTCTGTATCCTGAAGCTCAGGAGAAAATAATTTGATTCCAATTCTGGGTCCTCTTTGTGTTGGCCACTGGTGATGCTTGCTCAGATGGTCATTCATACAATCCGCTTAATTCTTTGACTTTTAATTGAATCTTGGATCCAAAAACACTTGTGAGAGAACCTGCATTGGGCAGTAGCAGTTTGAAGGGATAGCTCCTTTTGATGGAACATGGCCTGGCTTGTAATATTTGCATCTTCTAAATGAATGCATTTTTTTTTTAAATATGATTTTCTAGGTTGTTCTGAAAACACCTGGTACCATTCTACGAACTGTTGGTGGAAATCCAGTAACAGTAAGTGGAGTTAGACTAGTTACACCTGTCACTGTGTCTTCAACCAAGCCTACAGTCACAACATTACTAGTGAAAGGAACTACAGGTACATTTTTAAAAAATATAATTTGTTGAGTTCTTTTGCAATTGAGGTAGTAAAATGGATTTATTCATGGTAGGAATGTATTTTATTTTTGAATCTCTGTGACCTCCATTTGATTGCATGCAAGTGTAACAGATCCAAAGATGGATATGAGATTCTTTGCTTTAAGATTCTGATGAATCACTGTTCAAAATTTGGTCCTGATTGATGTTTCTGAAATGATGATTGCTGTCAGGTGTCGGCTAGGAGGTAATACATGCCCATTCATAACTGGTTGTATTGTAGTAATACTCCAAGCATTCCTTTTCAACTTTCATCTTCAGGCTCTTATCTCAGACAATTGACATTTGTAATAATTTTTTTTAAAATTTACATTTAGACTTATACACGGTAATAGGCCGTTTTGGCCCACGAGTCCATACCCCCCAATTTACACCCCATTAACCTATAGTGGGAGGAAACAGGAGCCCCCGGAGAAAACCCACGAAGACACGGGGAGAACGAACAAACTCCTTACAAATAGCACTGGATTCAAACCCCCGTGCTGTAAAGGTGTGCTAACCGCTACGCCAACCATGCTACCTATTTTGTATTTTCTTTCTACCATCAGGTCTGAACAAGCAGGATGAGTCCAAATTGGGAAATTTTGTTGAATTTTTTTTTTACTTTGCTTTCTACATCATTTAATTATCAATGGGGCTGGGCCACCGTGGGGAGGTCGTTAGGGTGACTGGTCCTGAGAAAGCTACTGTTTGAATCAGCCAAGAGGTCCTCCATTTTTCTGCTCCAACCCCACCCATCTCAAAATAACTGGCCACCTCGACACGCTGGAAACCTCCGATTTGGGCCTGCATCAAACCTGAAGAACATTGTTAGCGCTATGCAGTTACAGTGCTACCAACCAGGTTTTAAATCTGCTGCGATTTGTAAGGAGTTTGTTCGTTCTCCCCATGTCTGCATGGATTTCCTCCGGTTTCCTCCCAACCTTCAAAAACATATGGGGTTTGTAGGTTAATTGGGTGTAATTGAGTGGCATGGGTTCATGGGTAGGAAGGACCAGTTACCATGCTGTATGTCTAAGTTTAAATTTTCCCCTGAAGCTTCACGGAGTGTTGTACTGAACACTCAACAGCATTTGTAACCTTCCAGAATGCAAATATTATTTTGAAAATTTACTCATAATGTAACATCAGTGGACCAAAAATTAAATGCATTTTATTTGCAGCCTGAATCTTTATTTTAAGCAAAGTTTGTAACCTTGTTTTAAAGATGTTTTCAAATAAAATGTAAACATTGTGAAGGAGATCCCTCTATTGTTTGTGTGTGAATTTCAACAACTGAATTTCTGATGTGTCAAAAAATCTAAGAAGTGTATCACTATAGATTGTGTGCTGCTCTTGATAGTTTATTGCTTTGCAGGTGTTACTTCCTTAGGTACTGTGACTGCTACAGTGTCTACTGCCCACTCTGCCATAACAAGTCCTGCGTCAAGTTTCACAACACCGGCCGCTGCTCTGACCAGAGTAACAACACTGGCTAGCCAAGGGATTAATACAGCAATTGATCCTTTGCCTGTGGCACCAGCAACATTAATGGCTACAACAGGAATTGTCTCAAGTCCTTCTGTAGTTAACACTGAGGTATTTGATTGGCTGTTTGTTTTGAATATTTGTAGTTTACGGTTTAATCAAGATCTTGGTCCATCACACTATCTCTCCTTCCCGATTTCTTCCATCTACTACCCACACACCACATACTGATGCCTCTGCCCTTATGACCTAATGGTTCATTGTCATTTTCTTATCTATTTCCAGCACTGGTAGAATTTGTGTTATCGCTTCTAACCTTCCAGCAACTGTCTTTGCCTTCTCAACTCCATTTCCCTTTTCTCCTTGTCTTCTTCCATCTACTGTTCTCCTACCTTTACCTCCCTACTTCATCTCTCCTGCTCCCCCATCTGCCTCCAACTTTCCTCACCAACCAGCCCCTGTTACACACTGCACCCTCTCCTCTTTGTACTGGCTGTCTTCCCTCTCTGCTCTGTCTTTCACCCTTTTCCTCTCCTCTTCATGCTGGCTCTCTTTCCTCTCTGCTCTGTCCTGATACCTCCTCCCCCTCTCCTCTTTGTACTAGTTGCCGTCCCTCTCTGCTCTGTCCTCAAGTCAAGTTTATTGTCAGCTGATTGTACAAGTACAACCCGATGCAACAATGTTCTCTGGTCCTCAGTGTGAAACACGCAGGCATACAACAGGACATTACACATGCACCAACAAACAATACTTATGCAGGACAAGTATTTCATCTATACAAATTTTTTTTTTTTTTTTTGCACTACCAATAATTGGTAATTCTGCCTTGCCTGCAGAAAAGATGTCATGTATGTACTCTGACAATAAATCTGAAATCTAATATTGTTTCATGAATATGAGAGTCTCGGATGATCAGTGTTCTGTTACACCCCTTCCCCCCCCCCCTCCTCTTTATACTGGCTATCTTTCCCCTCTGTTCCATCCACTTAACCCCTACCCCTCTCCTCTTTATATTGTCTGTCTTCCCTCTCTGCTCTGATCCTGTTACAGGTTCTCCAAACAAAATGTTGACAATTCCTTCGCCTCCACAAGTGCTTCTCAACCCACTGAATTTTCTGTTTTGTTCCAGATTCCAGCACTGATGGTCTCTGTCTTCCTCTCTTCCATCTTCTGCTTCCTTTTCACCCTCTCCCTTCGCTCACCACCTCCAAACTACAACCACCACCATGTGTTTCATTCCTCTTACTAGCCTTGAGAAATACCTTCTCCCATTATCTCTTTTGCTGTCAGACTCAACGATACCCACCACGACTCTTCTGATTCACCTTTAAGATTTTCCTTAAAGTCCAGGTTGGCACACTTCTAATAGACTCCAGGTTTTTCTTTGTGAATTTGTTTTTTTTCTACCGGCACATTGGGCTGGCTACAACTTTCTTGGTTTATTAATAAAGATTCACGACTCAAAATGTTGACTTCCCATACTATCCATGGATTCGGTCTGACCTGTTGAGTCCCTCCAGCATTTCAGTGTTTGTTCATTGGTTTCCTGTTAGCCAGCATATTGATTCTAAATCCTTTGTTCTTTTGTTCCTTAACTCCATTTTAATGTCTAATACCCACAACCTTTAACCAATTTCCTCAGAAACAAAACCTTCTCTTCCATCTGTGCTTATTACCTCTATCTACTTTCGTCACATATGAGGTAGAATCTTGTTCTTATCTATTGCAAGTATTTGTTCGGGGGATGAGGAAGAAACTCACTTGCAAATTTCTATTCTTTTTATGTTTAAACAAAAACACTACCAGAAATATATCTGCAAAGCTCTGTCATGCTTGGTGTATAAAGTCTCCATGGGCTGTTTTATGATGTGGCATTAATGTTTGCAATTTTTTAATATGTTGTGCCTCAATGTTGCAAATACATTTCTGAAACTAAGCAGATAGATTAAGCAAAAACCACGTGTTTGAAATTAATCTCTCTATTTAAAAGAGAAATGTTTTTAATTAATGTTCATTAAATAGAATTGCTCATGTTATACCCCTGTGGATTAAATAAGGGTATAGTTTGTTTTACCTCTGCAGTTTCCATTCATCTGAAAATAATCTAAATAATGAATTTGAAGTTCAAAGATTTTAGTATTCCTCTAAGTTTTGAAGTTTTCTTTACACCTTATTTTGATTATTTTATAATATTCCTTGATATTTACACATTCATTGAAGTAATCATGTTAATATTTTATTGCTGTATGTATTTTGTGTTTGACAGCCCATGTTTGTGATATCAGAAGCAATTTCCCCTCGAGTAACAGGCTTGGTTACACACACCAGTGACATTCAGGTGCCGGCGGCTGTAGAACAACCAGCAGCTGCAGTAATTGTTGCTGAGAATAGCATCCAAACCACAGATCAACCAACAATTCAAGCTGCAGAAGAACCAGCCCATGAAACTACCGAGACAAACACCACGAATACAGCTACCTCTAGCACAGCCAACATATCTCTGAATCAAAGTGAGTAGACTAAACAAGAAGTCCAGTGTGTGGAATTAATCATTCTATTTAAAGAGCAATGGTTATCATTAATATTTTAATTAAAAAAAATATTTACACCAAAGTAGAAGTTGATTCTGGCTGTTTAAACACCTGCTGTCCAATTACACCCAAATTAACCTACAACCCTGTACATTTTGATGGGTGGGAGGAATCCAGAGCACCTGGGGAGCACCACGCATACACTGGGGGTGGATGGTGCAGACTCCTGACATAGAGCGCGAGATTAGAACCTAGGTTGCTGATGCTATAATAGTGTTGCGCTAACCATGCCACTCAATTTGAGAAGTAAATTTGCTAAAATTACCTGCTGAAACAAAGATGATAACCAGACAGTGAACTCTTGTTGTCTTCTTGGAGCCAGACTTAGGAACATAGGAAGTAGGAACAGGAGTAGGCCAAAAATGGCCCATCGAGCCTGCTCCGCCATTCAATATGATCATGGCTGATCTAATTTATGACCTAACTCCACCTACCTGCCTTCTCCCCATATCCCTAATTCCTCTATCATGTAAAAATTTATCTAACCGAATTTTAAATAGGTTTAATGAGGCAGCTTCAACCACTTCCCTGGTTAGAGAATTCCAAGTAGCCAAATGTATCAGGTACCAACCCACATGCCTTTGGGATATAGGGCACAGGATCAAAAAGAGAGCATGCAGCCATCACACAGCACAGGAGATAAGGACTGAATGCGAAGTACTGGAACTGTAGGGGCACCACCGTCAGTGTGCTAGTTAATGTGACTGTACCACCAATTGTTTTTAAAAATCTTTTCAATTGGAATTTTACTGGTATGGCGTAAAATTTCACCACATCCCATCCCAGACGGAGGCAGTGCACATCAGTCATGAGAGATGTCAGATGTGAATATTCACATCACTCAGCTGAAGGACACACAATACATTTGACCTAACAGTAAATTTACATTTATAGAGTGTTGTAAATGTTGAAACCTATACCAAGGATTTTCATGAAGTGTAATTCAAAAAAAATTAACCTAATAAAATATTATAACCAACTAAAACTCTTTTTATGAGGTTGGCTTTAGGGAAATTTGTAAATTCGAGGTACTTGAGTGGAAGAGGGGTTTTGGGTAAGCGGACTTTATAGGAATTTCTGCTTGTGTTCTGTTTGGGTATGATTAGAAATATAATAAACCCCTCACATGCAATCAATACAGAAGAGTGAGTCTTATTTTGCATTTGGACATTTAATTTTAGTGTTTTCATGACCATGGTAGATGTAGAAAAAAAATATGGGTTTCACCTCGCATTCTTAGTTTTAATGGGGTGTTGACTCACAACTAGAACATAAAACAAGATTGCACAGAACAGGCCTTTCATCCTACCTGTATGAACTGAACGTGATGCCCAAATTAAACTAAAATTCTGCTTGCACATGACAAGCATCCGTTGATTCCCTGCATATTCATGTGTCTATGTAAAAGCTTCTTTAAATTTAAACGTACAGCACAGTATCAGGCCGTTTGGCCCACAAGCCCATGCCACCCAAATACCCTAATTAACCAACAACCCCCATATGTTTTCAAAAGGTGGGAGCGCCCAGAGAAAACCAGACCCATGGGGAGAATAAACATACTCCTTACAGACAGCGCTGGATTTTAATCCACGGTGCTGTAACATTTTACTAATCTCTAGCTTCTTAATGTATCTGTTTCCACCACGACACAAACGCCACAATTTCACATATGGAGCATTATCCCACATTATGCTTTTTACCCTGTTGGAATTTGTTTATCACAGTTCAGCCACCTGACTCAAGTAACAATGGTTTACCGGACAGTGTTCATGGAGAAACAGCAACTGCAGGAACTACAAATACTGCCACCACCGTCTCAGCAGCACATACTGGAGCAGTCACCAGTGTTACCCAGTCCACACCGACTCCTGGTCCTTCACTGCAGGTAAGGTAAAAAAGAGATTCTCTTCAGATGCTGCACCAATAAGCATTGCTCTTTTTACAGATTTTCCTGTGTTCAACATGTAAAAGGATATTTGGGGGATTTGCAGATCTTGCACTTCTTGCTACTACAGCACCAAAGAGTCGGGTTTGAAACCTTCGCTGTTTGTAAAGAGTTTGTACTTTCTCCCCGTGATCCAGGTGCTCTGGTTTCCTCCTACGCTCCAAAGGCATAAAAGTTGATTGGTCGATTGGAAAGGCCTGTTATTGTACTGTATCTCTAAATTAAAATTAAAGTAAAAATAACTATGATGGGATGAAGATGAGAGTTCTCTGGGTAACAGTTAAATTCAACACGACCCGCAACTCACCTCATAATTGCTGGTGATTCAAGGTTACTTTCTCAAGGGGACAAGGGATTTTGAATAAATGTTTGCTTTAATGTTGTCACATTCCAATTATCAAGGAAAAGAACTCGCACCAATATTTAGAATAAAATAGAATTAAGATACATTATACAGGCTCCCTGTGGGGTGGGGTGGGGGGGAGGGAACATAAAGTTATTCAGGAGCACCAGAGAGGATTTCTATTCCCAGGATTAGATTTAACTGCCAGTGATGGATAAATTGTCCAGGACCATTTTGAGATTGAGCCTCGTTAGTGTCAGGCCAGAAGTTTCTGATTCCAGTCCCTTGGGGGCATTCCACTGATCCTCGAGCATCTTCATGTGGTGGTGTAGGCTGGAGGAGACAAGATCTTGGGGATGAGAGGAGTTGGCCTTGGAATGGTAAAAGCTGCTTGGGTTGGTTCTGTGGAATTTAAACCTACTCCCGACTCAGAGAATACCTTGTAAGTATATCTGGTCTGACATTATTTTTAATTGGGTGATATTTAATTCATAATTCTTTGCTTCTTTTTTTTTAAGCATTAGATTATTCATTGCAAAATGGAATTTGGTAAATACCTTTGCTTGTCCGAATAACTTGTAACTGTGTATTTCTAAAAGCCAGAAACTGGTTGAATGTATTACTTTGTACCAGGCATGTGCTTTTTATTCTTAATTTCTTTGCTTTCCAATCATCAGGCCATCTCAGCAGGCTCAGAGATTACTTCCAGCAGTAGTTCAACCGTGTCAGATTCAAGCTCGTCACACGTAGCACCTGCTACAGATTCTGCCCAAGATCCAGGCAGTGCAGAGACCCAGCCTTCATCTGAACAGACAGTAAAGAACTTGGAAAATGCAGCTGGCCCTCCACTGGCCGAGAGTCAGCAACCTGATCAGTCAGAGGCCTTCCAGAGCCCACAGGAGACAGCAGAGAGTGAAAAACCCGAGGACTCTCTGAGCCAAAACCTTGAACAGCTTCCCCTTACCGCTGCAACAGAGCCTTTTTTGGCTGAAGCAAAACCAGTGGACAACATTCAACACAAAATGGCTGCTGGAGATGTTCCAGTGTCCTCATTACCAACAACTACAGGTAAGGAATACCTCTCAAAACAAGTAATTGTGGAATAGACAGTAATTGTTTAGGTATTTTTTTAAAATCATCTAAATAACTAACTTGTTGCAGCAAAATAAATGGGTGTAGCCTGGAGTTAGAAACGTGTTTTTGTGAAGAATCTCGATAGGTAGAGCATCTATAAACTTTTTTTAGTTTAATTCTGCAAACTAATGGAATTGGATGTGAAGATGTTGCTTTAAGAATGCTGGGTTTTGAATTAAGTGTGTATAGTACTCTAAACATAATTATTTATCATTAACTTTAGATGCAGTTCTACCCTTGCTATTAAATTAGTGCTGATTACATTGTATGCCTGTAAAGAACGTATGCATTGCTATTTAAGAATTCTGTTCATACCATTATAGATAGCACAGAAACATACCATTATAGATAGCACAGAAACAGGCCACATGATTACCATGATGCCAATTTAAACTAATCCCATTTGCTTGCACACTGTCCATATCCTCCCTCTACTCCCTGATTGTTCCTTGTCTTTCTCTTAGTGCCACCTGGAGGTTACGAGTGAGCCTACTGCATCCCTAGCATCTTGTTCTAGATTCCTACCTCTAGGCTTAAAAAGAAACTTGCCTTGCAAATCTTCTTTAAATTTCCCCCCTTTCATCTTGCATCAATTCTCTCTATAATTCTCTCTATAATTCGACAATTATCCCTAGGTTGGGGGGGGGGTACATTCCCTATCTACCTTGTTGGTGCCTCAACATAATTTTAAATTCTTCTGTCAGGTTGCCACTCTGCCTCTAATATTCCAGAAAAGACCATTCAAGTTTGACCAGCCTCTCTTTGTAGCTCAGTAAGAACACGATGCTGGAGAAACTCAGCAGGTCAAACAATGTACTTTGTATAGCAAAGATAAAGACACATTTCATGCTTCATCAGGTAGCTAATGTGTTCCAATTCAGGCAACAACCTGCTGAGCTTCACTCTCTAAAGCTTCCTTCCTGTAATGTGACAACCAGAATTGCATGCAATATTCCAAATGCTTTATACAGCTAAAACTTTTGTACTCCGTGTCTTGACCGATGGAGTCAAATGTACTATTACCACCCTGTCCAATTGCATCTCAAGATCCCTCTGTACATTGGTGCTCTTCGATATCCTGTCATTTATGACATATTTCTTGCATTTGACCTCCAAAAATGTAGCCCCTCACACTTGCCTGTATTAAACTTCATCAGCCATTTCTCTGCCCTCTTTTTCAACCGTATTCCACTGTATCCTTTGACAAGTTTCTTCACTAACCACAACCCTTCCAATTTTTGCCTATCATAAATAATAGATGTCACAGATTTGATCTGCATTGAACACCACTAGGAAAAACACCCTTCCACCACTATCCCTCTTTTCTCTCTGGCCGGCAGTTTTGGATCCAATTTGTCAAGTCTCAGTTGATTCCATGTGCCTTCACCATTTGGATCAGCCTGCCATGAGGGAACCTTGTTGAACCAAAAGTTCATGTAAACCATATCAATGACCCTAAGATCATCAGTCATCTACATGATCGCTTCAAAAATAAGTCAATCTAGGTTATAAGATGTGATCTCTCCTGCACAAAATCACACTGACGATCCCTAATAAGCCCATGCTTGTTTTGATTATCTAAAGCCATTAATTCTTTACATGTGTGAGTTTAAAATGACTCAACCTAATAAGAAAGGGTTGCAATCAGCATAACCATTTACGGAGCGGAAACAGGCCATGTCGGCCTTTCGAGTCCGCACCGGTTCACTGGAACAACTCCACTAGCTCAAACTTTCTGCTCACTGCCAATAACCCTCCAACCCCCTCACCTCGATGTACAACCTTCTCTTAAATGACAGAGGGACCCTGACGCAACTATCTCATTCGGAAGTTCATTCCATTCTGCCACCACTCGCTGAGTGAAAAAGCCACCTCTAATATTTCTCCTAAAGTGTTTCCCCCTTACCCTTAACTCATGGCCTCTTGTTCCTACCTCCCCTGCCCTCAGGGGAAAGTGTCTGTTTATGTTTATCTATTCCTTTCATAATTTTAAATACCTCTATCAAGTCCCCTCTCAGTCGTCTATGTTCCAATGAATAAAGTCCCAGTCTCCTTAATCTCTCCCTGTAATCCAGATGCTGTAAGCCAAGCAACATCCTTGTAAAACTTCTCTGTACCCTCTCCACCTTATCTATAGCCTTTCTATAATTTGGAGACCAGAACTGAGCCCAGTACTCCAAACCTGGCCTCACCAATGCCTTAAACAGCTGCAGCATCACCTCCCAGCTTAGAAGTCAGTAGCAGCAAATCTGTTTTAACGCAACTTTTCAGAGTGTCTTAAATATTTCGGAATGATGAATCTTTTCAGAAGTGCTTGTTTAATATTTTAGCATGCAGTAGTGTAAAATCTCCAAGTGAAGATGCTGCCTCAGAACCTGGGGTGCCGAACGTGGACTCCTCTCAGCACATACAACATTGCCAGCAGCTTGTGCCTCAGATGCCAGAGAAACCAGTGAAACAAGAGGATCCACTGCAGCCTCCAGTGCAACCGAGTACTCCTCAAACAGTAATGATGACTTCCACGGAGACAAGTGTACAAAGCAGTCTGCAATCCCAGGTCACTGGTACTGTGGATGCTCATCAATCTACCACTTTAAGTATGTCTAACCAACTAAAACATTATGCATATTCTTTTTGTGTTTCCTCTGCGGTCTTTTTCATTTTGATCAGATGTCTGCACTTCTATATAAACTGTGATGTTCAGCAGTTAAACCAAGGTTGGACTGGAAGAAATACATCACAGTAACTTGAATATCTTGATGAACACGACAGGAGACTGTAGGTACTTGAATCTGGAACCAAACACACTCTCCAGAAGGAACTCAGTGGGTCGAGCAACATTAATAGGAGAAAAAGAATGGTTGATGTTTTGAGCCAAAACTCTATTAAGAGTAGAAAACTGTAGAGAAGCCAGTGTAAAAGAGGACTGGGTGGGACAGGGGCCCCATGTGCGATTGGGGAATCAGGGAGCAGTGAAGCATGGCAGAGGCAGTAGATCAGTAGAGTCCAGAGGGAGAGAGACACGAAAAACCAAGGGCTTAGGTGGAGGAAGGTCAGTTACCCAGAATGGAACGAGTGATTGCAAGACAAACGTTACTGGTACTGGAAGCTGATGGAGGTGTAAATAAAGACCAGATGGAACAGAGGGTGGGGATTAGAGGGGGGGAGTGGGGCTGTGGAGTGGGAATGTTTGGATAGGAGGGGGGACAACTCAAGAATCTAATGGGGAGAGAGGGGTGAAGGGGGATGAAACCAGAGGAGACAGGATAAGAATGGGTGTGGAAAAAGGACAATAAAAGAGGAGGTTGAGAAAGAGCAGGTGCTACAGAAGAGGGGGCTTGTTACCTGAAATTAGAAAATTTCATGTTCATGCCATTGTCGTTTGCCCAGGCAGAACGGTAGGTATTGTTCCACTAGTTTACATTTGGCCTCACTCTGGCACTGGAGAAGGTCCAGGACAGCCCAGTTGGTGTGGGAATGGGAGATGAATTGGTGTGCAACTGGGAGCTCAGTATAGTTAGTGAGAGTAGAATGTAGACGCCCTGTGAAAAGGCTCCCGTCTGGGTTTGATCTCACTGATTCAGAAGAGGCTGCACCGGAAGCACTGGATGCAGTCAATGAGATGAGATGAGAGGAGGTGCAAGGTTAGCAGACCTGGAGCTTTTCTCTCTGAAGAAGGATGAGAGGTGACTTAATAAAGGTCTACAAGATTCTGAGAGATCTAGATAGATAAAGTAGACAACTAGTGCCTTTTTCCCTGGATGGGAATTGCAAATACCAGAGGATATCTGTTCAAAGTGGAGGAAATTTTAGGGTAGACATTGGGGTAAAAAAAATTTTTACACAGTGTTATGGGTGCCTGGTAGTGGGGGCTGAAACATTAGATACATTTAAGAGACTCTTAAATAGGTGCACAGATGAAAGAAAAATAGAGTTACGAGGTAGGAATATATTCAGGCCAATTGGCCTGTACTGTGCTATAGTTCTATGTGAATCTTTGCCTCATGTAGGAGGGCTGCATTGATCATTTAAATATTTCGGTGTCAATAAAATCAATAAATGACTGATTTAATGACATTTGGCATACATGAAATAAATTTGTCGGTCTTTTATTTCCAGGTCCTGCCTGTTCAGTTCCATCATCCTCTTCCACAGCAGCTGTGTCATCAAATGAAGTCTCCAACAGTAATTCAGTAGCAAATGGGGTAAATAGTTACTATTGCTAATTCCACTGCATTTTATTAGTTTCCCTGAGCCAATAGGTCATATTCTGCCAATGGAGAACAAACATACTTCCATGATATTTAGATATGTTTTAGGAGTCCTCGTGCAGGATACCCTAAAGGTTGACCACCAGGTTGGGTTGGTGGTGAAGAAGGCAAATGCAATGTTGGCATTTGTTTCTAGAGGGATAGCATACAAGAGCAGGGATGTAATGTTGAGACTCTATAAAGCACTGGTGAGATGTCACTTGGAGTACTGTGTGCAGTTGTGGGTGCAGTATTTGAGTAAAAAAACATGCTGGCATTGGAGAGGGTTCAGAGAAGATTTACTAGAACGATACCAGGAATGAAAGGGTTAGTAGACGAGGAGCGATTATCGACTCTTGGACTATACTCATTGGTAAGGGATTTTTCTCATGAGAGAGGATTCTAGAACAAAAAGGCATGATTCCAGGATAAAAAGCTGTCAATTTAAAACTGAGATGTGGAAAATGCCTTCAGTCAGAGAGGCGTGAGTCTGTGGAACTTGTTGCCACAGGCTGATGTAGAAGCAAGGATGTAAATAAGGCAGAGATTGACAGGTATTTGATTAGTCAGCGCATCAAGGGTTACGGAGAGAAAGCTGGGAAGTGGGGCTGAGTGGGAGAATCAGCTCATGATTAGAATGGCGGAGCAGACTCAATGGGCCTACTTCTGCTCCTGTATCTTGTGATGTTTATATAATAGACACTTCATGTGAGGGGATGCTATGATCTAATTCTTGCTCGAAAGACAAACTTGGTGATAGAAAATTGTAAGTAGCTAACGTCTGGATCTGTGCTCTTAAAAGTAAATTCAGTGATGTCTGATTCTACGGCTGTTTTGTCTTTTGTGCTAAAGCAGATGTCACTGTTTTTCAGAAACAAGAAAATTCTTATTCACAACTCAAGGTAACTCCAAAGAGAGAAGGCAATCCCTGGTATGATGTTGGAATCATCAAAGGGACTAGCACTGTGGTAACTCATTATCACTTGCCACCAGAGGGCAGCCTTGGAGAGGTGAGTGAATTCCACTGGCTATGAACACTATTGCAAGGATTTTATTATACTGTAATGAAGAAGAGGTGTTCAATTCACAAGAGGGTGACACAGTTAGTGCAACACTGTTACAACATCAGTGATCAAGACGAGTTTGAAACCAGTTCTGTCTGTAAGAGGTTGGTGCGTTCTCCTCATGTCTATGTGGGTTTCCTCAGGGTGCTCCAGTTTCCTCCCACCCTTCAAAATGCAAGAGGTTGTAGGTTAATTGGATGGCAAGGGCTCATGGGCCAAAGGGCCTGTTACTGTGCTAAATGTCTATTAAAATTTAAACCTAATCTATGCCAGTCATTAAAGCCAGTCTCTTGCAAAGAAGGTTGAAAAAGATGGTTAGATATAATAAGGCTAGCAAGAGAAAAGTTCTGAAATTCAAAAAACCTTCTAAATTGTGCCCATATTCTCAAGCTATGTTTAAATGTCGGATTATCAGTTAACTTGTATAAAGAGGAAGATTAAAAAAAAAGGACCCTAAAATTGCCAGCAAACAAATATCTTTGTAAAATTTTATTCTATTTCTACCCATGATGGGCAGTCAACCAAATTATCACAATGTAACAAAAGAAGTAAGACAAATAATGACCGTCAATAATAATAAAAAATTGGGAAACACCATTCCTTTTAGCTTTTTGAAGATGAGCTTTATTTAAGTGAGGGTGTTTCCCCTGCCATCAGTAAAAAGGTAAAAGCGATTGGGTATTAAATATTTTAAAGACATTTTTATTTGAAATCATTGTGCTTCCTTTTAACTTACCACACGCTCATTGTTTTTAGATATTTACAAGTTTTAGACATTTTGTTCAGTCTCATACCTGACTTCCCCAAATTCTTGATTCTTGATTTACTTTTTGATTTACAACTTTCTCATAAAGATTCAATATGGTTGATTGATAACAAATTGCTTGATTTAAGAATAGCCTCATTAGTTAAGATCAAGAGAGACTGGGAACAGGATTTGAATCTTCCATTCTCTGATAAAGTTTGGGATTCCATTTGTAATACAACCTCCCTTTGTGCACAACATTGCTTATTGCAACTTAAGTTGGTCCATAGAGTACATAGGTCTAAATTTAAATGGTCTTGTTTACACTCTGATATAAATCATCTATGTGAGAAATGTAAAATTGCTGAGGCTTCTTTGATTCACATTTTCTTAACTTGCCCTAGTTTAGAAAAATTTTGGAAAGATAATTTTCAAACATTATCAGTGATTCTCAAGGAAAAATTAGAACTTTGCCTTTTCCTCTTTTTGGATCATTTTAAGATGATGTTTTACTGATTCCAACGCAAACCAAATTTTATCACTTATTTCATTGATAGCCAGACGTGCAATTTTGATCAAATAGAAAGGCAATACTCCACAACACACACACACACACACACACAATGGTTAAATGATATTATATTGTCTTGTTTAAGTTTAGAAAAAATTAGATATGCCATTAAAGATTCAAATACTCATTTTCTAAAAACATGGGGCCCCTTTATGGACCATGACCACAATCTAAAGTTTTAGGGTTGTTATGAACTTGGCTGCTGTGCTTTCTATTTCCAGGTTGTCGCCACTTGATACCCACATGTTAGTTTTTTTTTCCCAACCTTGCATTGAGGTTGGGGTTTTGAATTAAGGGTTTTTTTTTTCCTTTCTCTTGTAATTTGTATTTTAATATATAATTGTTTAATTTTTGTATTATTGCAAACCAATAAAAATAAAATTTTAAAAAGTGGGAAGGGGGTAGGCCACTCAGCCCTTCAAGCCAATCCTGCCATTTAACGATCTATGCTGTATTGCAGCCTGGTTTGACAATGCAAGTACCCAGGCCTGCATAAAGTAGCAAACATAGTGAGGTCCACACAGGCACCGACCTCAGGCTTCTGTACAAGGTGCTGCCTCAAGAAGGCAGCCAACATCCTAAAGGACCACCATCACCCTGCTCACAACCCCTTTTCACTGCTACCTTCAGGCAGAAGGTACAGAAGTCTGAAAACCAGCACCTCTGGATTCATGATCAGTTTCTTTCCAACAATGATCAGGCTATTGAATCTTCCCTTGGTACACTAATCATGGACTTTCTCTTTTTTTTGCATGAGGTCAAATGTGAATGTCATCTATCTTATGCTTTTATTGTCTTTTTAAATCAAATGTTAACGCGCTGTTATAAATTTTTCTTTACAAGTACCTGTTCAGCTGCAGTTAACAAGAACATAAGGCAAATGTACATTGTACAATGTACATTAAACTCGCCATTATTACCTATTCCCCATAATCCTCAGTTCATCAATCTATTAAATGTTTATGCCATTGATAGGTCAATGTATCTAATGATCTCATCACCATGATCCTCGGCTGAGAGTTCCAGCGATTCACTACCCTTTGTGTGAAGAAGACTTTATGCACCTCATTCTTTGCAAAGTGACTGGCTTTGTAGCTTGGTTCCCCCTATTCCCACCAGTGGAAACATCTCAACATCTAGCCTTTTGAGTCCCCTTATCTATTTCAATGAGGTCACCCCTCATCAGTCCAAACCAAGGATTAAACCCATACTCTTGATCCAGCATCCCATGTCTGCTCTCCCAATCAGTAACATTGTGGCTGGTCTTCCATCTTCCTGCAAAAACAAACTGCTCAAGAAATTGCAGTGTGGTGGAAAATCTAAAACCAAATTACCCAGAAGCAAAAGTTTTCTACTGAGCCCTAGGAAATGGATGATCGTAATGTCACTAATTGTTTTTACAAAGACAGAAAACAGTTGGATCTAATGGCTCATTTCACTGCAAAGATTGGAACCAGGTTGAATTTAAACTATGATTTTTTTTTTAGGATGCAGGTGCTAATATCCCAGACTACAGTATGCTAAAAAAGCAAGAACTCCTACCAGGGACTGCGTACAAATTCCGGGTTGCTGGAATTAATGCATGTGGAAGAGGTCCCTTCAGCGAGATATGTGCATTCAAAACTTGTCTCCCTGGATTTCCTGGAGCCCCATCTGCAATCAAAATTACCAAGGTACATGGGAGATGAGAATGACTGGTGGCAAAGAACAAGTGGTTTGCAAATATTGTAATTTATTTAAATTTGTAAGTTTATCTGTAAACACTACAACTGCATTTTCATTGAAATTAGGGCAATTTTGGTGAAACTGAAGTTTAGGCGGCAACTCTATTACAGCACCAGCGACGTGGGTTCGAATCTGTACCTTCTCCCAGAGTCTGTGGGTTTCCTCCCAGCCTTCAAAAGCTTACAGGGGTGGTAGGTTAAGTGAGTGGCATGGGCCCGTGGGCCAGAAGGGCCTGATACTGTGGTGTATGTCTAAATTTTAAAAAAATTAAAACCTTACACACCCTTGATTGTCCATCTCTAAATTAATCTAATTAATCTCCAACTAGAATGATACAGAAAATAGGTCAAATTTACATGAAGGTTGACCAGGGTGATTGTGGTGAAGCCTCAATTTTCTGGTGGTGCAGAATTTGGAATCTTAGTCAAGAATTGTTCAACTGAGTGCATCTTTTTAATTTCTTTACGTCCCTCTTTTTCTCAGAGTGCAGACGGGGCTCACCTCACCTGGGAGCCGCCTGCAACGACGGCCGGAAAAATACTGGAGTATTCTGTCTACTTAGCAGTCCGCAGCATTCAGGTGACAGAATCAAAATCTGGAAGCCCAGCCCAGCTGGCTTTTATGCGGGTATACTGTGGCGCCAAGCCGCTATGTGTGGTCTCCTCAACGCACCTCGCCAATGCACATATTGATTGCACGACAAAGCCTGCGATCATTTTTAGGATTGCAGCACGGAACGAGAAGGGGTATGGACCAGCTACGCAAGTCAGATGGCTTCAAGGTAATCCTTTTAGAGTAGAGCCCTCAATGTTGTGCCAATCTATATATTCCGACCAAAAAATACTGAGATCTTCCTACCTCATGACTCTCTGTTTTTCTTTCATCCTTGTGGTTGTCTAATAATGTCTTAAATCTCCCTAAAGTTTCAGCCTCCACCACTGCCCCTGGCAAGGCATTTCAGGCACCCACAACTCTCTGTATGTAAAAAAAATCTTATCCCTGATGTCTCAAATCAATGGCCTTTATCAGAAAAGTTAAGATTAGCTGCTGATAAATCGCTTCAGAATCAGATCAGATATTATTTATTGTCATATATAAAACAGAAATTAAATGGTACACAAAATTTCATTTAGTCTGCCACAAGCAGACAAAGGTTCGCCATTAGCATTGCCTGGAACCCCTTCTAGTGAGAGAAAGAGAAGCAAAATAGATCCCTCCCCCCCAACCCCCAGAGTTATCAAGTATCTGTGTATTTACCGCCTGTGCTCCCACATCCTTTGCAGCAGTACAAAATCAGGAGCCCTCCTTGCATCCTCTAGACTCCTGGTTCTAATACTTGGTTCTCATGAGCCTGTCTCCAGCAGCCTGCAGCCTGGTGTGAGACCTTTGCCCTCAAGTGGCCAGGAGCCTGCAGCCTGTGTGGGTTCCTCACCCACAGGTCGCCAACAGCTCACCTTCTGTTTGTGTCCTTCAGCCATAGACCCCCTTGCTGGTCTGCCACTGTGGGAACTATCACTGGGGTCCTCTCTTCTGCTTCACCTTATCAGCGGGGCTCGGTGGGGGTGTTCTCTCCATTACTGGTACACGCACCAGTCCACTGACCCCTGGAGTCTGCAATCCCTCTCAGATGCTGCTGAATAGAGACGTCGCAGGATTTTAAACAAAACGCCTTTGGCGCCTTTAACAGGCTATTTAAAGTCTGTATGGAGCCATCAGCAGTTGGTCTGGGTGGTAAGGACCTCGCGGGGGAATGCAGTGCCTACACTCCCCTGGTCCACACCAGCAAACTGAACACAGGGCATCTTTACAGTTCTGGTATCATCTTGACACAATAATAAATCTAAAAATATATTTGTTTTTTTATGTAGTCGGTAGAGGAGAAGTACAAAAGAAATCAAAACTTGATTGCTTTCCAGGGAAGGAGGCCCATAAACTTCAAGCAGATTCCTCGGGGAACCATAGCTGAAAAAAGGTTGAAAATGGTTGCTCTAGACCAGTGGTTCACAAACGTTTTCTTTCCGTTCACATACCACCTTAAGTAATCCCTATGCCGTAGATGCTTTGTGATTAGTAAGGGATTACTTAAGGTGGTATGTGAGAGGGAAGGGAAGGTTGAGAATTACTGCTCTACGGAAATATTTTGCTTGAGAAAAATGGTCATTGGCCCATTTCCTTTAGAGTTATGAAACCGTGCACATAACGAGTCAATTAGAGACGATTGAAACAGTGTTTTCAAACTTTATTCCCCACTAATGTTCACCAGAGCACCTTCGGCATAGGAATTACTTAAGGTGGAATGTAAGTAGAAAGAAAAAGTTTGAAAACCACTGCTCTAGACTATAACCTAGTCCTTATTGTCCTGTTCTAGATACATTAGAAATGTATTGTGTGGAATTTGTTGCTGCTATGATAATAGTTTAATAAGTTCCTTGGAATATAATTTTTAAAATTTGCTTTGCATATCAAAATAAGCTAATTACAAAACTTTTAACCAGTATTTTCAATGGATTTCTGGTTTTGACAAAAGATTTTCAGTGGAGGAAACTTGGAACTAAATATTTTACACATTATTAAAAATGCAGAGGAGAACCTTAGCAACTCTCTTACCTTGCCCTTTAGATGCAGGTGCACAAGGAACAAAGAACACTGCAAAGAGGTCTACAACGTCACCCGATAAGTAAGTGAACTACTATGTCATTGAGGTTATTGGCATCAAAACTACAGGTTGCGTAAAAGAAGCAAACTGCATGCACAGGCTTTTAATATTTTTTTCTTCACTTGGTGGCATTATATATGAGCTAAGAGATGTTGGTGCCATGAGTGTAGATCATGTTTGGTCCAGCCAAAACTTTCAACAGGAAGATTGTGGTCTAGATTATGTGGGGAAATGCCACCAAAGCAATTTTCATTACCCCATCTGCAGCCATCTGTTAGCTGCTGTTAGTTCATCTGTGCCCTGATGCTGGGTCCCTAATAACTTTCAACATGGAAGATTCCACATCCCTCATAGTGGAGAACCCATATATGCAATCTATATCTTGTCGGATCTCACACTATTAGTGGAAGGAAGAGGAGACTTGCTGAATATTGAAAGGGCTGGATAGAGAAGACATGGAGAAGATGTTTTCATCAGCAGAAAAATGTACAGCCTCAGAATAAAAGGCCGTCCCTTTAGAACAGAGATGAGGAGAAAGTTCTACAGCCAAAGGTTGGTGAATCTAGAATTTGTTGCCACAGATGGCTGTGGAGGCCAGGTCATTGGGTAGATTTAAAACACAGGTTTAGTAAGGGTGTTAAAAGGTTAAGGGGACAAGGCTGGCAAATGGCATTGCAGCCACGATTCGTATGGCAGAGATGACTTGATGGGTCAAATGGCCTAATTCTACGTCTGGTGTTCTTGTGGGTGCAAGGGAAGGAAGCATTGATTAGTTTTATTGTTCAATTGCATTCAAACTGTTTCTGTTCATTAATATTAGCCTTTTAAAGCTTTTTGGAAGGGATTGATGGTTTTTGAATATTTGTCGTGTTCAGTTGTAGACAGCTCTGGTTGAGGGAGAAGGGGTGGGTTAGCCATCTCTAATAAGATCGTTCATTGGTTGGGTGTGGAAGACCTAGGCAAATTTCTGCTTTATGCAGTGTCACCAGAAAGCGCAGCTGCCTCAACTGTCGAGAAACTCTGCTTCTTGGCCAAATTTGCCTCTTCCGTTTGTTGACTTCGATAAATTATTTCTCTCCCTTGTTTGTTTATGTTATAAATAAATAGTTCATTTTGCCTTTTTGTAAATCCGTTGGCAAGTAAAATGTTAAATTAAGACTTGACCAGGCAAATCAAATGATATTTTTTCCCCTTTTTTGACATTATTTATACTGGATTGTTTCATTGATTGCAGCAAGCAGAAGGAGATTTCATATGATATTGCATGTTCATGACAACAAAGGAATTGTAAATTTTGAAATTTATACAGTATGGTAACCGGTCCTTTCGCCCCTCAAGCCCGTGCTACCCGATTGACCTACAACCCAGTATGTTTTGAAGAGTGGGAGGAAACTGGAGCACTTGGAGGAAACCCATGCAGACACGGGGAGAATGTTCAAGCTCCTTACGGACAGCGCCAGATTTGAATCCCTCTCAATGGTGCTGACAGCGTTGTACTAACTGCTATGCTCACCATCTTGAATCTTGTTTTCTGTCCAAAAAATATTCTTGATGACACAAAAGAGTGCTCCATACAAGAATAAATAAAATTGGAACCCAAGCAATTGCACTCTTGGCATCTTAAGCCACGAGCCATTGTGTATAGTTACCCCTGCACAGTATCTTTTGCGCCAAGATCAACACTGTGCCACCATTTTTTAATGATGCCTTCCCAACCATCATAACCCTCAATGATCTGTGTCATCAAAGCAAGGTGGGGTACTGCAAAATGAACATTTCCCTTGTGACAATGTTGGCAGAAGTCCACCTTGCAGCAGAGTCAGAGTTGAAAGGAGTAGCGCCATCATTTGATTGGGTAAAATGGATCAACAAATGCGGTAGGCCTGGCACTCTCGCTGTTCCAGTGGCACAGGTATCTGGCCACTGCAAAGGAAAATCAGTATTAATTCCTTCAGCAGAGGGAAAATGGGCTGTTATTTTGATTTTTAGTTGACCGGGACTCTTGAGTTGTGCACGGGATTTGAGGTGGGCCCAAGGGGATTCTGCTTTTCTTTTGCTTCTGAGATGAACATCAGATTAGGGTTGAGAAAATGTGATTTTTTTAATCTCCCCCCCCCTTCCTGACATTTCCACGAACTTTCCCATCAGTGGTTCAAAATATAGGGCAGCTAAAGGCTCGAAGCACAAGGAAAGGGGAGTGGAGGAGGAGGAAAATAATTGAGGATATATTTATTTGACTGCTATTTAAAGGTACTTATTAACATAATACCATGATATGATTGCAGCACTACAAGTGGAGGTGCCAAGAAATCCAAGTCCGAATGATGAGAAGAAGATTTTTCTATTTGCTGGATGAAAGTAAAGTACTGTTGGATAGTAATTTGTATTTATTTTGTAAATGTTTTGTAATATGTTCCTGTTATCCTCTTAATTCCTATAACTTGTGAGCTTCTTAGAGAAGAAATTTAATTTGTATTAATTGTACATAGAACATTTCTTGTTTTAGAACTGTGACAAATAGTCTTCAGGCAAGTTTTAAATGATAGCTTTTTAGAAACAATGTAGATTTAAAGTTTGTATTAACATTACTGTGCAGAGTTCATGTAGGTGGCTTGTTTCTAAAGTGGCTTATTCTGAAATCACTACAGTAGTGACTGGATGTTTGCTATGCAAGCAGTGGTTTAAAGAGTTTTCAAAGAAATGTTGGTGTTTCACCTTGTTGCAGGTGGATTAGATAGGTCTTTAAAGCATGTTTTTATGTGGATGAAGTTTGGGACCAAAAAAAAAATGGCACTACGGAGGAGCAGCTTCGTTCTCAGAGTAGCACTTACACAGATTCTGAATCACCGTTAGAAACAAAAATTATTGGAGAAGTTTTCTTTGCGTGTGTTTGTGTGTGTGCGGGCACGTGGGTGCAGGCGCGCGAGCCACTGAGTGGCATTTTTGTGCATGATTTGTGACGAAAAAATTTGAGACTTTTTTTATTTTCAATTTTTATTCAAATATAAAAACGGAAATGGAGATGTATTGAATATAAAAGTTGCATGACCCTATTATTTTGCAAATGTTCCTCTGCCACATCACTAACAACAATTGTGACTTCTTAGGCTACTATTTCCAAAAGCCTTT
Organism: Narcine bancroftii; assembly: GCF_036971445.1. NCBI lineage: Eukaryota > Metazoa > Chordata > Chondrichthyes > Torpediniformes > Narcinidae > Narcine > Narcine bancroftii. The sequence continues at coordinate 100,136,040 of NC_091479.1, read as the reverse complement.
CGCAGTCTGCAAATTAAAAGACGTTTCTGAAATTCTCCAACACTTACCGAATGAAATCGGAGGGAAAATGACAGGCCTGTGCATGGAAGAAGTATTGATGTCTTCCTTCGATATCAAGAAGTTTAAGGGCAGTAAACTTTGCCTCAATTGCAAAATTTAAATCCACTGAAGTATCTTCCACAAGAGCTTCCTATTTTGGTGAGAACCATGAATTTCCAGTACGGTGAGGGGGTCATGCAACTTTACGGATTCGCGGTCCAATATTTTGTCTGCCTGAGGCTGAAAATGAAAGGTGTAATTTCATCAAACAAATGTATACTTCAGAATAACTTCTGCTAACTAACCAGTAGATTTATATTTGTCACTGAACTCAGCAGCTTATAATTTGCATTTTTATGGACTTTTTCTTAATGTTTCTGTACATCAAATTAACAGTGCGAAAATGCAGAGCAGGGCTGAGTTGAATTTTACGTGTCTGCTCTAAAACATTTGCACAAAACACTTTTGTTAAAAATGCCACATTAACCATTTAGCTGTAGCAAGGTTCACTGGGAGTGTCAATTGGGAAGAAATTTATAATTTTTAGTTCTATTGCTCTTTTATCTTTCTGCACATATTATACATAGTATCATTTAAGTAATCCATGTTAATGTTAATGTTAATCTCTTTTGCAGTAAATACTGCTTTAAACAATTCTGTTCATTTTCCTTTCATTAAAAAGCTATATTTGAGCAGCGCATCAATGGACAAATAATTTTTCTCATGCCTCGTGATCAGAGACTCATTTTGTACAGTTAACTCAATAAAATGCAGAAATATTTTTTTTTATTTTTACGACAGTGCCAGATGTTTTTTATAACCCTATCTATTTAAGGTTTGCAGCAGATCTTCTTTTTTAGCTGGTTCCTAATGTTCAGAGAAAAAGATGCAATCTGAAGTAGGATTTGATCAGAACTGTTCCTAGTAGGTTTATGCTGTGATGAAAATAAAGAAAAGTTGCCAAATCTGAATGCTTATCTCTTGACCATCCATTACAACTCTACCAGTCCACATCATGAAATGGCTTAAACCGAATGTACAGATTAGTAAGCTACGCTCTTTGTATTCTTGCAATACTGATCTTATTTATGAGCTGCCATTTAATAAAGTTTGGAAAAGACTTCGTTCAGCAATCGATAGAAAGGTGTCAACTCTCCATCTACTCCATGACGAGGTTGATGGGTAGGTAGAAAGTATCCTTTTGGTTTAAACCATATAGGTTTGATTTTTTTTTTAATATACACTTTGTTTACTTAATTTGCTTTCATTGTTAACCAATGAATTGCCAATATAGATAGACACACTTTAAAATGGGAAGAAAATGGTTTCTTTTTATCAATAGCAGAAGAAAGATGATGCAAACATGTGTTATATAAAGAAATGGAATATATATATTTTATTTCAAAAGGTATCTATTTCTTGTAAATTTCATTATCACCCCTGCCTCTGCCAACTCCTCATTTCCCCAAAGAGCTCCAAAATGGCTGGATGCCAGTGGCAGATGAATCTGGAATAGAGTTTTTAGGTCTCTGACCACAGCATAACCTCTTCAAAGATAAAAGCAGCTCAAAAGGCAGAAAGAGATGTTCCACTCAGAAACGTTTTTTTTTTAATTCCTTCACGCCTTCCAATAATATCCAAAGGAGCAATGCATGTAGAACCTGAAGTGACAACGATGAGTTTGTATGATGGTAACAGACGTTTTTTTTTAAATTGCATCTTGGATTTGGAGTTAAGTTTCTCCAGTCTGTCTGTGGACATTGCTGGTGTGAGGGCATGCAGACGTGACCCTGAACTGAGGATCTTGTTGAACCATTAAAAAGGGTGAATTCGAGTCAGCTGTCAAACTGAAGTAACCCTGTCACCAGGGCAAAATTAAAAATACTGGCTGGACAGGCAGCATCCGTGGCATGAGAAACATGAGTTAACCTCTCAGGGCGATGACTTGCTTTCGATTAATGAGCATTTTCTATGCTGGTTTCAGATTATCAGCTTTTAGATTGTAAATGCAATCTGCTGGAGGAACTCAGTGGGTCGACCAGCATCAGTGGGAGGAAAAAGAACAGTCGGCATTTCGGACCAGAGCCCTTCATCAAGACAGGGAATGTGGAGAACAGAAGCTAGTGTAGAGAGGACAGGACCTCATGTGGGATTGGTGGACCAGGAAGAGGCGAAACATGAAGGGCAGAGGCTTAGATTGGCAGATGCAAGACAAAGGGGGAGAGAGGCAGGACAAATGAAGGGGTCGGGGGAGCAAGATGAATCCTACCAGATGGAGTGGTTGGTTTGAAGACAAATGCTGCCAGGAAATTATGAAAAGGAGGGAATGATGGTATTAAGAGGGGCCAGATAATGATGGGGAGTGAATGGAAGAATCCAGTGGGGAAATGGTGGTGGAAGGGATTGGAGCCAAAGATTGTTGGCCAAATTAACAAAGGTTAACAGATTTACTTCCTTAAGGCCCCTGGACATATCCAGCAAATTTATCCTGTGCCTTTTGAAAACAGAACAGATGCACAGAACAAGTGTACTCTCAAAAACAATTTATTTTACACCTGTTTTATTAAAAGGGTACATCTAGTGAAATTACTTATTTGAATTACAAAAGGAGCAACATGATTCAATATGAAAATAAGATACTGCCTCATAAGTTTTGACAGTAATAAATTGCACATACAGCAGCCAATAACATCAGCTTCCTGCATGTGTTTACACAAAACCAACTCTTGTACAAAACAAAAGTACTTTGTAACTGTGATACATTATAAAGATTCTGTTTTTGTTTTAAAACTGGTAAATAAGAAATGATCCTTCAGGTTAAGGGTAAGGGAGGGGGGGTCAGAAACTGAATTTCTCAGACACACCCCAGGAACCTGTCAAAGCATCTACAACTATCCAGAAGAATACAATTCAGGAGCAGGTGAAGCTCATCCTCTTCGAGTCAGTTCACCATTCAACTGTTCCCATCTCCTTTCCGAATTCCTTTCCGTTTACTGTAGGGCTTAATGATTCCAAGTCTTGAGAAGCTTCCATCAGGAGAACTGAATGGGCTGTACACCTGAAATCTGCCAGGGTCAAGAAGGAGATCGTTATTCTATGGTTTCTTCCCTGGGACTGAGAACATCTTGTACAGACAATCGAGCAGTTCAGAGACTGGTGGGTCAGGACGGATTTGCTAGCTGTTGCGGGCAGCTGCTTCTGGGAGCAGGCTTGCTCTCACTAATTAATCAGTTAGGATGAGGGAGGATTTCTGTGCTAATGCTGGTACCATGCCTGGGATGTAGTGAAGTTGGGTCCTCTTACTGGAAACCAAACCTGGTGAGACATTTAAAAGGGATCTGAGGGGAACCTTTACAGAGTGTGATGGACAAGCTGCCTGAGGAAGTGGTAGAAGTGGGGACTGTTGAGACAGGTTCATGAACAAAAAAGGTTTTGAGGGATATGGGACTAGCTTGGTTGGCATGGATAAGATGGGCTGAAGGGCCTGTTTCTGTGAAAGAAAGATCTCTTTAGCTTCGAGTTAATCAAGAAAGTCGGCATATACTGGGGTTGAGTGCAATGTGCAAATGTGCTGGAAAAACTCCGCAGATCACGCAGCATCCACAGGAAGGAAAGGCATCGGCCCTTCATCAAGGTATAAGCAAATAATGGTAGATGCCTGAATATAAAGGGGGAAGAGAAGCACGGGCTAACAAGGAAAAGGTCATAGGTGGATACAGGTGGGAGGGTAGAAGAGACCACTAACTACAGGAAAGATGTCCATAAGCAGTACTTGGGATTTTGCTGGGACTTCAGGAACTTGAGTTACAGGGACAGATAAAACAGTTGGACTTTATTCCCTGGAGTGTGGAAGAATCATGGGAGATTTGATCGAGATATACAAAATGAGAAGGGGTACAGTTTTTTTTTACCATTAAGGGTAGATGAGATACAAACCAGAGGACATGGGTTAAGGGTGAAAGGGGAAAGGTTTAAGGGGATCATTTAGGGGAACTTCACACAGAGAGTAGTGGGAGTGTGGAATGAGTGCCAGCTGAAGTGGTGAATGCTGGCTCAATTTTAACATGGTACGTGAATAGGAGGGGTATGGCTGGGAGTAGGTCAGTGGAGCTAGGCAGAATATTAGCTCATCACAAACTAGAAAGCTGAAGGGCCTGTTTTCTGTATTGTAATGTTCTATGGTTGGAGATAAGGGCAGATGGTAGCTCTTTGAATGGAGGGAGGGGGTGAGTAGCTGGAGGAAAGGAGACTGAGGGATGGAATAGAGAGGGAGATGATTCAGCTTTGAAGGGGTGCAAAGATGCAGTACTGAACTGATTTCAAAGAGGAAAGACTGCCCGTGGAATTGAGTAGAATGGACTCATCTCAGTGAAATATTGAGCCCTTCAGGGTGGATGTGCTGGATTCCCGTGGAATGAAGAACAGAGCGGAGGCTATTGTTTGAAGCCAAGGATCTGCTTCTTGACAGAATCTCATTGAGGTTAGTCTGCATTAACACTCCACTGTACCCATCCCTGCTCAGTGCATGGGCGTTCCTATTGTGTCTTTCCCAGATCTTCCTCCCTTGCAAAATTGAGCCCTCCTTCTAATCGAGGGCCACGCTTCTCTCCTCCACATTACGAGTTTGCTGCAAATGTTTGTCATCAGGCTCCTGAACAAGCCTCACATTAGTACTGCTGCCTTTGGACTGCACTGACAGATCTCTCTCTATACATCTGTACTGTGTATGTTTGGGCTGACCAGCTGGATTGCAAGCATAACAAACTTTTATCAATGTACCCTGGTACATATGACTGACTACAAGAATTAATTTGGAGATTACACTCTGCGTATTCATTAAGAGCAGCCCCTGGTGGGAACAACAGTACACCTCCCACTGGTTTGAAAATAACCCATTCGCTATTGCTTGACCGATCAAGCTGAGAAGACATTTCCTGTACTCAGAAATATTCTACTCAGAGCTGCAAAGATGCTCAATTGTTGGAAGTCTTGAAGTCCGAAACCATGACAAGGATCAAGGGATATGGGAATGGGCAGGAATGAGCTTGTAAAGGATCACTATATGATTCTGGGAATGAAAGACATCATCTGAGTAGCTTCCTCCAGCTCTCCACCCCCTTCCCTGTCCATTCAGAGCCATCCACCCCTCCCCCTGTTTGCTGCTGTGCCCTCCCTCTCTTATCCATCTATTACCTCCTGCCTTTGTGACTGCGCTCCTCCCCCTGCCACTACCCCCACCCCACCATTTTGTTGGGGCACCTGTCCACATTTTTTCATACCTTGAAGGGTTCCAGCCCTTGGTTCTGTATCTATCTTTGCTACATAAAGGACACTGTTTAACCAGCTGAGTTTCTCCAGCATAGTGTTTTTAACTTGGCCTGTACTCGTTGGAATTTAGCAGATTGATAGGTTCTTGATTAGCCAGGACATCAAAGGTTATGGGGAGAAGGCCGGGCAGAGGGGCTGAGTGGGAAAATGGATCAGCTCATGATTAAATGATGGGGCAGACTCGATGGGATGAATGGCCTATTTCTGCTCCTATGTCTTATGGTCTTATATCAGATGGCTCAGTAGGGTCAAGGGTACATCCATTCCTTTGTTGATGGCAAGTCTTTCTGGTATCTTTTGCATAAAAGGGTGAATGTTGAAAGGCACAACTCACCTGTTGGTATGATGTTGTATAAACCATGACGTTCTGTGGTTGGCCATCAGCAGCGATCAATCCTGTTGTCAACTGATTAGCTGTGATGGAAAGATGAGTTATTCAGGCTTTGAACAGCACAAAGATATTCTTGCAACAGCTAAACTAGTCCCATGCATTAGAACAGAGTGCACAGGGTCTATCTGATTCACACTGAACTTGTAACCTTCAACAAAACTTTTATATGGTTCCCCTCCCCTCCTTCTTTCCATCCTGGAAATGCTAGAGAGTGTGAAATCAAACACAAACAACGTTAAAGGCAGTTCCATCCCTGCAGCCATCAGGCTCCTGAATGAACCCCATAACAGTGCTCACATGCTTCCCTTGCTTGGTACCAAATGATCTTCATTTTCACCGTGATCCTACACTCTGTAAATGGTACTTTTTGTGGTGAAGAGTGTGGAACAAGCTGCCAGCTGAATTGGGGAATGCAGACTTGACCAACATGCAAGAAAAATTTGGATCTGGTCAATGGGAGGGGTACGGGTAGGGGGAGGGGGCAATTGCCCAGGTGCAAGTCAATGGAACTGGTCAGAAGAGTAATTTGGCACAGACGAGATGTGCCAAAGGGCCTGTTTCTGTGTGTTGTGATCTATGGCTCTAATGTTAGCAATAACCTGTTAGCTGTTCACAGGAGAACCCTTCTCACTGAACTAGGTACTTTGTGAAAATTAAACTTTTAAAAACCATTTCCTTGACTGGCTAAGTATTTTAGAGGATACTAACTGCAGGAGGAGTATGAGTATGGAGTTTTATTGTCATATACTAGAGTACAACATATACCTGCACCAGAATTCTTATTTCCTACAGTCACACAGGGGCATGAAATATACCAACAAAAGTATAAATTAGATGATCACAATATCCCATTAGACAGAAAAATATGAAAGGACACATACACAGTTAGTTACTGCAACAAAAAAGGTTCTGTTTCAATAGTGCAGACAACTCTTTGGTGGTCGTGAAGTAGTTATGGTTGAGGTAGTAGAGGGGGAGAGCTGTTGGATAAAAACTGTTCCTGAATTCAAGGCTTCTGTACCTTATGCCTGAAGGGAGCAGCGAAGAGAGGTTGTGACCAGGGTCGAACCACTAAATCTAAGAGTTCTGCTGGTCAAAGTCTGCACCTACAGCAACAGTGCTCTGCCAGGATGTCAATAATCTGCAATTGGAAACTCTTTGCCGTGTTCCTCAGCTGGTGTGGCCTTCCCACTTGGACCCAGCACTCCCGGCTGTGCCTGGTTCCTGCCGTGAAATTTCCTTTCCCTCTAATTCTCATAAGCCCTGGGATACAGGAAGAGACTGGAAAGGCTGGAACTGTTATCCCCGGATTGAAGAAGGCTGAGAGAAGTACATAACATCATGTGAAGCACAGATAAGGCAAGTAAGTGGTCACTGTCTTGGTCCCATGGTAGGGCGACTAAAAGCACAGAGCTTCAAGGTGAGAGGAAAAAGATTTAAGGGCGGATTTTTCATGTAGAAACACAGAACTGCTGGAGGAATCAGCCGGTCTTGCAGCGTCCATAGGAGGCAAAGGTATATGTTTTGGGGTGAGCCCTTCTTCATAGTGGAAGCAAAATGCAGACAGGCATCAAATAAAGACGGGGAGAGACAAAAGGTGTTAATTGGATCTGATAAGAGGAAATGTGAGAATTGATTTTGGCTCAGTGAAAGGAGACAGGAGGAGAAGGGTAGAGAGAGAAACAGACAAAAATAGAGGAAAGAAGACAGGGGACAAAGATGGGGGAGGGGTTTTAACAGAAATAAGAGAAGTCGATGTTAATGCCATCATGCACTGCCATATGGAGATCACCTGCAAATTGGAGGAACAACAAAGAAACCTCGCAGATTTTTCATGCAAAGGTACGTGGAATTAGTTGTCTGGGGAAGTGGTGGAGTCAGGTCCAATTACAACTGTTAAAAGGCATTTGGATGGGTTCGTAAATAAAGGTTCAGATCGTTATGGGCCAAGTGTTGATGAGCCCTAGAAGGTACTCTGGTCAGCATGGATGAGTTGGGTGAAAGGGCCTATTTCCCTGCTGTACAGCTTCTGCACTAACTTTCCTCAGTCCTGCTGAAGGGTTTCATCTCGAAACACCAACCATTCTGTTTCCCCCTTCTGATGCTGTCTCACCTGCTGAGTTCCTCCGGCAGTGTGTTTGAATTGGATTGCTAGGCGTCAACTCTCAGCCTTCCCCTCCAACCCCTTATCATTATCCCTCTGCATTCACTGCAACTCTGATCAAGTCAGGTTGGCACAGCGACCCAGCTGGTGGAGCTGCAGTCACGCAGCACCAGTGACCGTGTTCAGTCCTGGCCAGGGATGCTGGCTGTGCAGAGTCTCCCTGCGACTCCCTCCTGGGTTCGACGGTTTTCCCCCTGCATCCCCGGGACGTGCTGGTCGGCCAATCGCCCCTGTGCTGTGTGGGTGAACGGTGGAGGGGGAATTGATGGGAACAAAGGGAGATGAATGAGGGATGAGTGGAAGTGGGTGGCTGGTGGTTAGCAAGGCCTCAGCAGGCGGAAAAACCTTCTCCACACTATATGACTCTTCACATGGCAAGGAACAGAGAAGGTTCTGGGAGGTTTACAAGGATAATCCCTGGAATGGAAGGGGTTTCACTGAGGAGTGCTTGAAGGCTCTGGGAATTTAATCCTAGGGGGATCCCATTGAAATCTATCGAATACTTGAATGGACGTGGAGAGGATGTTTCCTGAGGTGGGCACAGTCTCAGAATACAAAATGTCCCTTTAGAACAGAGATGAAGAGGAGTTTCTTTACCCAGAGGGTGGTGAATCTGTGGAATTTATTCCTGTGGAGGCCGGGTCATTGGGGATATTTATAGCAGAGTAAATATTTTCTTGATCAGGAAGTGGAGAAGGTAAGAGAATGGGGTTGAAAAGGTCAGTAAATCAGAATTTATTGTCATGTTCAAGTTCACAAAATTCTTTGTTGTATGGCGATACTGCCGCAAAACAACAAATTTCGTGACTTGTTCGTGACAATGAATACTGATTCTAAATCAGCCATAATGGACTGGCGAGGAAACATGATGGGCCAAATGGCCTAATTCTACTCCTAAGTCTTATAATGCAAGGTGAACATGGCCAGCGGAGATAAAAGATGATCTAATGCCTTTCTGAAGTGACCACCCTCCCTCTGGTTTAAAGAGATCATTTACATACATTTCCTTCCCCCTTTTCCAATTTTAAATCAGTCTTTAAAACAAAAGTCTTCAACATCACTTACAGAAAGTTTCGTCTGTGAGCTCCTCACCAAGACCGTCTGTGCCTCCACCTGTTGACGTGTTTAATCCTTTCTCTCCCTTCATTGCCTGCACAATTCAATTCAGTTTGTTTGTTTATTGCTTTCTAAATAATAAGACAACTTCAGGGCATCTTTGCCACAAAAGAGAAAACAGTTTCACCTCTCGGAACTTCTGCAGGTAGAGTTTTAGTGGCTCCACGTAACTGTCGAAGCCTAGCGTGGACATGGCGAATAGGATATCTTCTCCGTTGATGGTTTTGCGTTTTTCCTGGTGACATCGCTCGCTGGCCTCGGATGTGATGAAACTGATAAATTCGCTCACGCACTCTTGCACACATTCCTTTGCATCTTTAGCAATCTAATAGAGGAAGGAAGGACAATAGTTAGAACAAAAGTGGTCTAGTGGGCCAGGCTGTCCTTGAACCCGCCTTGCCAGACCTCGGGTGATCTGTACCTCACCACAACAGCCCATTCCTGTCTGCCTCCCTCAATGTCCAAAAAACTGAATGTACCCGGTAACTGAGCTCCTCATCTCTTCTGAATGTGCCAGAGATTTTTCTGTCCTGAATGGACTATTTTGAGACTGGTTCTAGATGCTCCAAGCCAGTGGAAACATTATTCCCACATCCATCCTGTCAAACACAGAACAGCATAGCACAGGAACAGGCCCTTCAGCCCACAAGTCTGTGCTGAACATGATGCCAATCCCTTCATATCCAGGTGTCTTAAATGTTCCTATGGTACCTACTTCCACCACGACCCCTGCTATTCTGCTCCAGACATCTAATACTCTCTGTGTAAAAGATTTGCACCGTACATCTCCCTTAAACTTCCTTCCACTTCACTTAAACGCATCCCCCAAACCACTGATAAAGATTGTAAGCATGTGAGGCCCCAGCACCAATCCCTGCAGCCATCAACTTCGTAACCCAAAAGGGCCCTCTCTATGCCTCCTCTGATTTTTTAAAATTTAAATATACAGCACGGTAACAGGTCCTTCCACCCCACGCCGCCCACGTACCCTATTAACCTATAACCCCTGTATGTTTTGAAGGGTGGGAGGAAATCGAAGCACCCAGAGGAAAGCCACACAGATATGGGGAAAACGTACAAACTTTCTAAAGACCACATTGGATTCGAACCTAGGTCACTGGCACTGTAATAGCGTTGCGGTGACTGCCGTGCTAACTGTGCCACCCATTACCTCCTATTTGACCATAGAACACTATAGCACAGAAACAAGGCCTTTCAGCCCATCTTGTCTGTGCAAACTATTGTTCTGCCTCGTCCCACTGACCTGCATATGGACCAAAACAATTCTAATGGTTGAAGTGACACAGGGACCATTACAGCTCTTAGAGAAGGGCTCGCCACAGAGGCCAAGTTATACACTACCTTCCCTGTTGAAGGAACTGCTGATTTCATTATCCGAGCGACATTTGCAATCGGAAGATAAATATCCTGTTCCCTGTAAGACTCCTTGGAACCATTCGTGTCGTCGTGATCACCAAGCCCCTCATCCGTATCTCCTGAAACAAAGTCACTCAGCTGACATGCAGTTCCCCAAATCCAGCAGGAAAGAACTCAAAGGTTCAGTCAAAAAACTGAACCATCCAGCTCATCTTGCCTGCACAAGAGCAGTCTAATTGGTTTATTACCATTCAACCGTACACATACAACCAGATGAAATCGTGTTCTCCGGACCTCGGTGTACACACATAACGTAGAGCACATAATAATCCCAAAGACATAATTTAAAATAAATATATATAGGAATTCTTTAATAAGTTACAGAATATTGCTCGTCAATCTCACAGCCTGCAGGGAGAAGCTATTTTCCAGCCCGGGCAGTCCTCATTTTGATGCTCCTTACCTCCTTGATGCGTGCGGGCTGGAAAGGGTTCTCGACAATCCTTTGAGCCTTGCGAATGTCCTCAATAAAGGAATGAGAGACCCCATTGATCTTCTTGGCCAATTTGATGACTTCCAATCAATACGGCCTCACACATTGCTACAAACCACCATTATCCTTCCACTGTTTGGGCAGGTGAAAGATTTAGTCTCGGTTCAGAGCAGGGTGCCTCTCCGCGTTTAAGAAATAGTTCCCATTTATGTCACGTCTCATCAGCATCTCTCAAGCCAGACACTGTTTTGTCTGATTGTATATAATGAACTTGAACTTGGTCTCTGCTAATTGGTACAGTAGCAACAGAGAGGAAAAAGAATCAATGATTTCTTAAAGCAGCTGTACAAACAAGTGTAATCTCCCCCGCACCCTTGTCACAAGCAGCAAAATACTTAATTAGCCAGGGCATCAAAGATGATGGGGAGTGGGGCTGAGTGGGAAAAAGGATCAGCTCATGATTAAATGATGGGGAAGACTTGATGGGCCGAATAGTCTATTGTCTTATACACTTAGGGTACACAGTGAGCCTCAGTTCAATCTGCTTTGGAGGAAGGCCCTTGTATTTTATTTGTCTCTTTAATACAATAAAATCCCTGTTATCTGGAAGTCAAGCAACCAGCAAAAAAAAGCAGAAGTTGGTAAAAATAATATACGAAAGTTTAAAATTGGCGCCCCCAGCAGTCATTTCACCAATCCAAGCAACATACAATCTCAAGCAACTGAAAAATTCATTTACACGGCATCTACCAATCCCCATAGGTGCCGGATACCGGGGTTTTTACTGTAGTGGCAAAGTCTTACCTTCGTGAGATTGTAGCACATAGTGACTTCCGCTAATGTAATCGCTTGAGATTCCTAACTGGGAAGCATCTGTGGTGGAACTGTCACCATCCATCTGAAAAATTAGGGACCCAGGTCCAACAAAGGAGAGTTGAATGAGCTTGTTATCATATTCAAATGCACAATGTACAGATGCACCAAAATTCTTACACCAACAAAATTGTATAAATTAAGTTCCCTCAGTATGCCATGAGACAGATAAAAAGACAAATAACTACCAAAGATAGATAACTATCCAATAGCAGTTGAATTTTAAATTTAAGCATTACAGGCCCTTTTGGCCCATACAGCCCAATTACACCCAAATGACCTACAACCCTGGTACATTTTGAACGGTGGGAGGAAACCAGAGCACCCAGAAGAAACTCACGCAGGCACGGGGAGAACGTACAAACTCCTCACAGACAGCACCAGATTTGAACCCCGGTCGCTGATGCTGCCACAGCGCTGTGCTAACCATGCTGTTATTGCAGAAGAATATTTCAATAGCACAGATTTTTGGTGGTCCCAAAGTAGTTTAGGGTAGAGATTTTTGCAACAAAAAAACCTCTCATACTTTGATGAAGGGCCCAGGCCCAAAAAATTGGCTCTTTATCTTTGCTATATAAAGTATGCTGCGTGACGTGCTGAGTTTCTCCGGCATTGTGTTTTCACTAGGGTTAGGGTGGTAAGGGGACGTTCAAGTGCTTGATAGCTGCTGGAAAAAAAACTGTATTTGAACCTACAGGTGCTGGACGACAGGCTTCTGCCTGAAGTTCGCATCGAGGGGAAACTGCAACAAGGATGATGGGGGTCCTTCGTGATGTTGGCTGCCTCGAGACAGCGACTCACATAAGTGTCTGCAGTGAAGCAGAGGTCGATGCCCTATGTACTGATTACTTGCTTTGTCAAATAATCTGACCCCTGATTTCTGTAAGGAAACTGCATATTTATGACAATAATGCATCCAAATCCATTCTATTTCTACAAATCAGAGGCAGGTAATGGGCCAATTGCAATTCCAAAAGAAATGCTGTTCTTTCTTCTCATCTTCAATCTAAGGTCAGCGCTAATGAAGCATCAGTGGAGACTCCGTTAATAGGTAGATGCCTTTTCTCTTCCGCTGTTGATCAAACTTTCCAGCCCCCATTCCAAAGTTTAGTGCAAAGATTGAGGCTAAGATTTCAATGTAGCAGTGAAGTGATGGAGCAACTTTGTTTAAATATTTAACATTCACTTGCCATAGAATGTCATAAAAATGCCACAAAATTTTGCAGTAGCAATACAGGTGAAAATATTGCTATAAATAAAAAATAAAGTAGTGTAAAAGAGAAAGTGAGATGCTGTCCGTGGTTCATTCTCCATTCAGAAAGTTAATGGCGGAGGGGAAGAAGCTGTTTTGGTACCATTTGATCTTCTTTAGGCTCCTGGACCTCCTTCCTGATGGTAGCAGAGTGAAAAGGGCACAGCCTGGATGGTGGGGGTCCTTGAGGATAGAGACTGCTTTCTTAAGACACCATCTCTTGTAGATGTCGTCGATGGAGTGATAACTGACGGGGATGGCTGAGTTCACAACCCTCTGTGGTCTTTTCCTGTCCTGTGTATTGGCGCCTCTGCACCAACAGTGACGCAACCAGTCAGAACGCTCTCCACGGTCCACCTGTAGAAATTTGCAAGAGCCTTTGGTGACGTACCGAATCTCCTCAAACTCCTCACGGTGTAGCCACAGGCGAGCCTTCTTCATGATTGCATCAACATGGGGGCTCAGGACAGGTGCTCAGAGATGTTGACACCCAGGAATTTGAAGTTTTCCACTATTGACCCCTCAATGAGGACTGGTTCATGTTCTCCTGGTTTTTAGACCATTCCACGCAGTTGAGGCAGTTAGAGGGGGGGGGGGGGGATATAGAAGCATAGAACATTACAGCACTGAAACAGTCCCTTCTAGTCTGTGCCAAACTATTTATCTGCCTAGTCCCACTGACCTGCACCCGGTCCATACCCCGCCTATCCATTTGCCCAAATTCTTCTTAAATGTTAAAATTGAGCCTGGATTCACTTCACCTGGCAGCTCGTTCCACATACCCACCACTCTCTGTGGGAAGAAGTTCCCCTAATGTTTCTTCTAAACTTTTCCCTTTCACCCTTAACCCATGTTCTCTGGTTTGTATCTCACCTAACCTCTGTGGAAAAAGCCTACCTACATTCACTCTATCCCCCTCATAATGTTAAATACCTCCATCAAATCTCCAGGGAAAAAAGTCATAATCTGTTTAACTCTTCCCAGTAACTCAGTTCCTGAAGTTCAGACATCCTAGTAAATCTCTGCATTCTTTCTATCTTATTGATATCTTTCCTGTAGTTAGGTGACCAAAACTGCACAAAATTCTCCAAATTTAGCCTTCACCAAAACATCCCAACTCCTAAATTCAATACTTTGACATTAAATAATTCAATTAATGTATCTAAGTCCTATCACAATGAAAAAATAGTCCACCAATCTATTACCAGCTAATGCTGGAGATGGGAAAAAAAACAGAACACAAAATGGGTATAAAGAAAGAAAATAAATTTAAATTCCAGGTCAGGTTTGAACAACTATTTTCGGTTTGAGTTTCAGTACTGATATTTTCGAGAATGTTGTTTTTAAAACGCGATTGATGCTGTAATGCAGCCAGGTGGTTAATTAAAATATTAGAGTACTGAAAAGACCCTTTGCCCTTCTAGTCTGTGCCAAAGTATTATTCTGCCTAGTCCCATTGACCTGCACCCATTCCATATCCCATCTAACTCCTCCCATCCATATACCTGTCCAAATTTTTCTTTTAAGTGTTAAAATTGAGTTCGGGTTCACTTCAGCCAGCAGTTCGTTCCACACTCCCTGTGTGAAGAAGTTCCCCCTAATGTTCCTACTAAACCTTTCCCCTTTCACCCTTAACCCACCCTCTGGTTTGTCCACCTCACCTAGCCTCGTGAAAAAAGCTTTTACTCTAACTATACCCCTCATAATTTTGTACATCCCTTATCAAATCTTCTTCTACACTCAAGGGAATAAAGACCTCTTTAATCTTTCTCTGTAATTTAGTTCCTGAAGTCCAGGATACATCCTAGTAAATATTTTCTGCACTCTTTCAACCAAAACTGCACACAGTAAACCTCGCTTAGTGAGTGGAAAACATTTAAAACTTTTTATACAGTACTGCAAATAGAATGATCAAGAAATTAGATTAAGGTCCAGGTTTATGCACAAGTAAAATATTAAAGTCTGCAGATATCATGATTGAAGCAAAAACACAATGCTGGACAAACTCAACAGGTCAATGTCCTTTATGTAGCAAAGATAAAGATTCATAGCCAACCTTTCGGGCTTGAGCCCTTCAAAATACCAGCATTGTGTTTTTACCAGGTTTATGATTCTTCTATTCAACTAAATCAACTTGCTACAATAAAGCAAAATACAAGTTTAAAATTATTTTCCAATTTAAAGGGGGGTCATTTATGCATTGGTGCCAGTCTGCCTGTCCCGCATCGGACTTGTCAGCCACAAACGAGCCTGCAGCTGACGTGGACTTTTTACCCCCTCCATAAATCTTCGTCCGCGAAGCCAAGCCAAAGATCAGTTAAAAGATGCCAGCATAAAGTGGGTGTGCTTTAACAGTTTCATCCCCACAAAGCAGCTTAAATACAAGATTGCTCAAATTAGCTGCCAGAGGAGAGCAGCTGGAACAAAGCCAGACACCCCAATCCCGGGTGCAGCAAAGCTACCCGGGACACAGTGCACTTTTCCAGGCTTTTAGACACCCTTCCTTTGGCACTGGCCCTATCTACCCAGTTCCAGCTGCAAGGTACTAACTACACCCTTCCTTTGGCACTGGCCCTATCTACCCAGTTCCAGCTGCAAGGTACTAACTACACCCTTCCTTTGGCACTGGCCCTATCTACCCAGTTCCAGCTGCAAGGTACTGTCCGAACTTTTCCAATGTTAACTGCAGAGTAAAAAATGTTGTAATTTGAGAAAAGAAATGCATTGCATAGATTCTACATTCAAAAAAATACAAACCCATCGAGAGTTAGAATCTTTTATTAGTGCACTCACAGCATTTGGGGGGGGGGGGGGGGAGTTAAGTGTCACTGGGGCTGGCTGTTGTAACATCATTGCACGGTGGATAAGGAATCTCCAATAATGAGCCGTTGGTGTCGCCAGTGTTAATTTAGGGTAGAAGGTAACAGTGGTTCTCAACCTTTTTCTTTCACTCGCATACCACCTTAAGTCACCTATGGTTAGTAAAGGATTACTTAAGGTGGTATGCGAGTGGAAAAAAAGGTTGAGAATCACTGTGTGACTACACACTCAAAAGTGACCATTCTTGCATATTTGTTCAACAAAAGCAGAGACAAATTGTTTTTTCATACATGTATCACGACTTCTTTCCCTGGTATTTAGTTTTCAGAGACGCCATATAAATTGGACGTACGTGCTCATTTGCAGGTTGAAAGCAAAGCCCGGTACAAGAGTTGCTGATATTGCTTGACCTGTGGAGTTCCTCCAGCGGGTTGTGTTTGACTTCATTCTAGCATCTGCGGACTCCTCTGTGTGCACAAACAAACCGATGGCCAAGCTGCACATGCTAGAAACAGTGAAAAGCTGATCAGCCTCAACAGGTCAGGCAGCATCCTTGGGTAGAAATGAATGGTCAGCCACTATTTCAGGTCAGGACCCTTTACTAGAGACTAAAGAGGGTCCCTTTCCTATTTTAGTCCCAACGAAAGGGTCCCGACCCAGAACACTGACAGACCATTGATCCTGCGTGACCCATCAAGCCCCTCTATGATGCCCAACTGTCCAAATTAAAGGAAATAAAAGCAGCCGGTTGAGTCTTCGGGACTTCTACACATAATTTGGATATTCGCACAAGCGGAGTCGGTGAAGTTTTAAATTGTCCTGTCCTAGATATAAACAGAAACTTTATAAAGGGTTTGACTTATAAACAAATTAGTCCATTCATCAGCTATTCACTGCTTGTGAAGCATGTTGTGACACTCTCAGGGTGAAATACAACTTCAGTGGCACTTTTGATGGTTGGTTTAAACCACAGAAACAGTTACACATTTGCACCTGCTCATATTCATTTGAGTGAGCAGGTTAAAAGACACACTCAGCACAACAGCCAATTTGAAGCTGGTTTGAGTGCCTCATGCTACATCCTGCAAAACAACGGCAGAGTAAGATGCCAGTGCAGAGGCCAATGTGATGGTAAACGCTGGGCTGAAAGCCTCAGGTTACCTCGATGGTGAACGAGTGACATTCACTCAACCCCAAGACCAATGCTTCACTTTTTGCAATGTACAGGCTGAACTCCGCCAGCCTCATTGAACTGGGTAATGACAGGAACCCTGACAAAGGACAACCCAAAGGATCTCCCTCACATTAAAACTCATCTCCACAAATACCGAGGGAGACCCTCTTGCACTTTCACTCTGACTCTTCCCCAATTCTTAAGCCTCCCTTACATATGCCTTATCTCTTTAGTATTTCCTTCCTTGTAACCCCGACTCTAGCCTCTCCATTTCCTCCTCCCCCAGTATCTTCTCTTTCTTCTCCACTCCCCAAAACTGAGCTCTTCTACTCCACACCTGCCATATCCCTCCAACTGGCACCCCTTTCACCACCAATCCCTACCCCGACAAGCACCCATCACTTCATCTGTCATCCCAGTGACTCCCCACCCCTCCCTGACAAACTCATCCATCATCATCCCCCCTCCACCCAGACTCCCATTCCTTCCCTATCAGCCCCTCCAATAGATTTTCTTCCTCCACTGTATTAAACTCCTCTCACTCCCTCAAAAGGCAACCTGCCCACTTCCCCCCCCCCAACAACCCACATTCCCAATCAACTCCCATCTCCCTTTCTTGCTCCATCTCCCTCAGCATGAACAGACCCTCCCTGCTTCACTCCCCCACTTCAACACCCTCCCCACTCTTGTCCCCTCTCAATAGCCTCCCCGTCCTTGTTCCTCCTTCAACATGATCCCCTCTCTTGTCCCATTCTCTACACCACTACCCTTCTCAACTACCACTCCTCCTCCCTCCCCCCCTTCCCCACTACCCAACTCACTCTCCCCCTCAACACTACCCTCTTCTCTCCCCTACCCTTCTGCCCCACTACCTTCTGCCCCTCTCAGCCATACCCCCACACTCCACCCTACCTCTCCCCACTACCCAAAATCCCCCAACCCCTCCACTTCTCAATTCCTCCTCCTCCTCCTCCTCCTCCTCTCTCCACCCCCAACTCTCTCTCCCTCTCTTCCACCCACCTTTCCTACTCCCCCTACCAACAGGATCTCCCCCAAACTAGTCCCCACAGTCTCCCCCCCCCCCCGACCCACATCCACCCCCCCTCCGGGAACCAGACTCTCCCCACTCCCTCCGGGGACCAGTCTCCCCCCCCCCCCTTCCGGGGACCAGTCTCTCCCCCCCCCACCCCACCCTCCGGGGACCAGTCTCTCTCTCCCTCCCCCCTTCCGGGTTCCAGTCTCTCCCCCCCCCCTCTGGGGACCAGTCTCTCTTCCCCCACCTCCGGGGACCAGTCTCTCTCTCCCCCCCCCCCCTTCCGGGGTCCAGTCTCTCCCCCCCCCCTGGGGACCAGACTCTCATCCCCCACCTCCGGGGACCAGTCTCTCTCCCCCCCCCTTCCGGGGTCCAGTCTCTCTTCCCCCACCTCCGGGGACCAGTCTCTCTCCCCCCCCCCCCCCTCGGGGACCAGTCTCTCATCCCCCACCTCCGGGGACCAGTCTCTCTCCCCCCCCTTCCCGGGGTCCAGTCTCTCGCCCCCCACCCCTCCGGGGACCAGTCTCTCTCCCCCCCCCTTCCGGGGTCCAGTCTCTCTTCCCCCACCTCCGGGGACCAGTCTCTCTTCCCCCACCTCCGGGGACCAGTCTCTCCCCCCCCCTTCCGGGGACCAGTCTCTCTCCCCCCCCCTTCCGGGGTCCAGTCTCTCTCCCTCTCTTCCCCCACCTCCGGGGACCAGTCTCCCCCCCCCCTCCGGGGTCCAGTCTCTCTCTCCCCCCCCCCCTCCGGGGTCCAGTCTCTCTTCCCGCCCCCCTTCTGGGGACCAGTCTCCGCCCCCCCCCTCCGGGGACCAGTCTCTCTCCCCCCCCTTCCGGGGTCCAGTCTCTCTCCCCCCCCTCTGGGGTCCAGGCTCTCTCCCCCCCCCTTCCGGGGACCAGTCTCTCTCCCCCCCCTTCCGGGGTCCAGTCTCTCTCCCCCCCCTTCCGGGGTCCAGTCTCTCTCCCCCCCCCCCCCTCCGGGGACCAGTCTCTCTCCCCCCCCTTCCGGGGTCCAGTCTCTCTCCCTCTCTTCCCCCACCTCCGGGGACCAGTCTCCCCCCCCCCCTCCGGGGTCCAGTCTCTCTCCCCCCCCCCCCCTCCGGGGTCCAGTCTCTCTTCCCGCCCCCCTTCTGGGGACCAGTCTCCGCCCCCCCCCTCCGGGGACCAGTCTCTCTCCCCCCCCTTCCGGGGTCCAGTCTCTCTCCCCCCCCTCTGGGGTCCAGTCTCTCTCCCCCCCCTTCCGGGGACCAGTCTCTCTCCCCCCCCTTCCGGGGTCCAGTCTCTCTCCCCCCCCTTCCGGGGTCCAGTCTCTCTCCCCCCCCCCTCCGGGGACCAGTCTCTCTCCCCCCCCCCCTTCCGGGGTCCAGTCTCTCTTCCCCCACCTCCGGGGACCAGTCTCCCCCCCCCCCCCTCCGGGGTCCAGTCTCTCTTCCCGCCCCCCTTCTGGGGACCAGTCTCTCTCCCCCCCCTTCCGGGGTCCAGTCTCTCTTCCCCCCCCCCTCCGGGGACCAGTTCTCTCCCCCCCCTTCCGGGGTCCAGTCTCTCTTCCCCCCCCCCCCTCCGGGGACCAGTCTCTCTCCCCCCCCCCTTCCGGGGTCCCAGTCTCTCTTCCCCCCCCCCCTCCGGGGACCAGTCTCATCCCCCCCCCCCCCCCTCCGGGGTCCAGTCTCTCTTCCCGCCCCCCTTCTGGGGACCAGTCTCCCCCCCCCCCCCTCCGGGGACCAAGTCCTCTCTCCCCCCCCCTTCCGGGGTCCCTCCAGTCTCTCTCCCCCCCCCTCTGGGGACCAGTCTCTCTTCCCCCACCTCCGGGGACCAGTCTCCCCCCCCCACCCCCCCTCCGGGGTCCAGTCTCTCTCCCCCCCCTCTGGGGTCCAGTCTCTCTCCCCCCCCTTCCGGGGACCAGTCTCCCCCCCCCCCCTCCGGGGACCAGTCTCCCCCCCCCCCCCTCCGGGGTCCAGTCTCTCTTCCCGCCCCCCTTCTGGGGACCAGTCTCCGCCCCCCCCCTCCGGGGACCAGTCTCTCTCCCCCCCCTCTGGGGACCAGCCTCTCTCCGCCCCCCCCCTCCGGTAACCAGTCTCTCTCCGCCCCCCCCCCCCCAAGTCCGGCGCGGCCCCTCTGCTCTCCCCGTCCGCGGGCGAGGGGAATGGGAGGCCCGGGGCCCGGGGGCTCGAGTAGGGAGATTCCCCCCCCCCTCCCCGGGGAGGCAGGAGCCGCGAGGCCCGGGGGCTCCGGTTAAACGGGGCGGGTGGAGGCGCAGCGGCGGCCGGGGGTCGGGCCGGGCCGGGTCGGGGCCGTTCGGGGCCACACGAGGCCGAGCCGCCGGTAGCGATCATTGGCCGAGCGGCGACAAACCTTATTGAAGCGCAGCCGGAGCCCTGGTTGGTTGGTCGCAGAGTCGCCTGTGGTTGGACAAAATGGCTGCGGAGGAGCCAGTCCCAGCGCGGAGCTGCACGTCCGGGACACGGCCTGGCCCGCCCTCCGGCCGCTGCGCGCCCCGCCTCGCCGCCCTTCCCCTCACTCCCTCCCTCCCTCTTGCCGAGCCCCGGCCGATCCAAGCCACTCCCCGCTCCCAGCTCGGAGCTGCGGGCCGGGACTCTGCTATTCTCCCCCCGTCCCCGTGTCCCCAGCTCGGAGCTGCGGGCCGGGACTCTGCTATTCTCCCCCCGTCCCCGTGTCCCCAGCTCGGAGCTGCGGGCCGGGACTCTGCTATTCTCCCTCGTCCTCGTGTCCCCAGCTCGGAGCTGCGGGCCGCGACTCTGCTATTCTCCCCCCGTCCCCGTGTCCCCAGCTCGGAGCTGCGGGCCGGGACTCTGCTATTCTCCCCCCGTCCCCGTGTCCCCAGCTCGGAGCTGCGGGCCGGGACTCTGCTATTCTCCCCTCGTCCCCCGTGTCCCCAGCTCGGAGCTGCAGGCTGGACTCCTGTTCTCCCCTCACCCCCTCACAGTTCTCCAGTTTTCTGTTTACTCCCAGAGCGCAGTTGCAACTCCAGAATTGCATAGTTCCCAGCATGGAGCTACATCCCTTGGATCTGCCTTTCAATTTCTCCATCAAAGAGCTGAGTCTCCAGGATTCCCCTGTCCCAGGTATGTAGTTACAACTCCATTCTTTATTTCCACAGAGAGCTGCACTTCCAACACTACACTTCGAAGGTGCTCATTCTATATCTTAAGCAGAGAGGTTCAGTTTGAGGACCCCATTTTACTCTTACACCCAGCAGAAGTTGCAAGATATTCCGTGTCCCTGTTTTTACTGGACTACTAACAAACACATATACCCCATGTCCCAGTTTTCCTGGACTGGTTTTATACCCAACCATCTGGTTCATACTGTCATTTACCCGCAGAGTCCAAAGATTAATCCAGTCAATTCAAGGTCCCAGGTCAAAGCACTTGCAGGTCATTAAACTAATCCCTCTCTCGTCCATCCCCAGCTACATTTCTAAGATCATCCTTTCCTCCTCTCTGTCCTGCATAAAAAGTTGAACACAGGATCCTGCTGAAGTCACACAGAATCAGGTTTGTTGTCACAAACCTGTGCACGAAATTTATTGTTTTGTGGCAGCCGTATTGTGCATTACAAGCTGCAAAATTGCGACAATTACATTTTCTTAAATATACAAATGAGTCAGAGAGCAACAGCAACCACCACCCAGCACATGCTCTTTTCTCACTGTAACTGGTAGATTGGGTGTAAAGCTTTTGGCACATTGACCTTCATTAAATCAAGTATTGAGAATAGGAGTAGGGATGTTATTGGTAAAGTTGTATAAGACATTGGTGAGGCCAAATCTGGGGTACTCTGTGCAGTTTTAGACACCTAACTACAGGAGTAGTTAGTTTGAAAGAGTGCAGAGTTTGAAAGAGTGCAGAGATTTACAGGATGCTGTTTGGACTTTAGGAATTGAGTTACATGGAAAGGTTAGGATTTTATCCCTGGATTGTAGAGAATGGGGTGAGATTTTTTTTAATATATTTTATTTATAATTTTTAAACATTATGACATATTCATACAGATATTATATAATTAAGTAACCCCCAACCTCCCACATCCTCCCCCTTCCAACTACAAAGAAAGGTCATCACTTAAATATAACAATAATCGACATTTTAGCTGGGGAAATCGAGACCCACCAGAGCGGGCCAAGAGATTAAATCTTCAAACCAAGAGTTTTTAAATATGGGCTCCATACTTTTACAAAAAAAAATGATATTTATCTCTCAAATTGTACGTTAGCTTTTCTAAAGGAATACAGGATTTCATTTCAGTATGCCATCTTTGCATTCCTAAAACTAAATCAGATCTCCAAGTAATAGCAAAACATTTTTTTAGAAACAGCCAAAGCTAAATGTAAAAATTCAATTTTGTACATAGTCAATCACGGTCCTAAAACAATCGACTTAAAGTCCCCAAATAAAAACAACATTGGATCAAATGGTAAACTCACTTTTAATACTTGCTCCAAAAACAATTTAACTTTTATCCAAAAATTCTTAACGTTAGAACAAGTCTAGGTCAAATGAAAGAAAGTACCTATTTCTTGTCTACATCTAAAACAAAAATCCGAAGAAATTCATTCACATTTCTTTAAATTCTGAGGGGTTAAATACAATTGATGTAGAAAATTATATTGTACTAATCTAACCTTACATTTATAACCTTAGTCATACTATCCTTTACACAAATATCTTCCTGTTTAGATCAAGTTCCCATTTCATTCTTGATTTATGAACATTCAACTTAGGCATTTTATTTTGTAATAATGTACATCTCAGATTTGATAGAGGTATACAAAATTATGCAGGTATAGATAGAATAAATGTAAGTAGGCTATTTCAACTGAGGTGAGATACCAGAGGAAATGGGTCAAAGGTGGAAAGGGAAAAGTTCAGGGGGAACGTTAGTGGGAACTTTTCGCACAGGGAGTGGTGGGGGAGTGGAACAAGCTGCCAGCTGAAGTGGACAGATACATGGAGGAGTACGGAGGGATATGGACTGAGTGCAGGTCAGTGGGATGAGGCAGAATAATAGCTCAGCTCAGACAAGAAGAGACGAAGGGCCTGTTTCCGTGCTGTAATGTTCTAAAGTTCTATGATTCTCCGTTCAGAGAGCTTCCTCTCCCATCACTTCTCAGCTTTTTTTTCCTCTTCTATCCTCCCATCTTTTAACCTGTACTCCTCTCCCTGCCCCTTCCTCCCTCCTTTCCTCTCTGACTCCCAGCTTTTGGACATCTGCCCACTCTACCTACAACAGAAAGGTAATGTTGGATAAAGTCAAGATTAAATTCACAGAATCATAACCTTTGAGTGTGGAAGGAGGCCATTGAATGTCTCATCATGGGCCTGCATCCCCCAGACTAACATTCCTGACCCAGGGCTCAGCATGGAGCTGCATCTCTGCGACAGATATTCTTCACTAAGGTCCATGCGGTGAATTCACTTACAGACTCAATTCCCTGGTCCTATCAGGAGTTAAAATTATAATTTTTCTTGTTACTTTAAAATTTGGAACAATCATCTATTTAATTATTCTGATAAATAATTAAATGAACCCAATTGATAGCAAAACCATACCTGGGGAGCTGATTGTCAACTTTAGGAAGAGAAAACCAGAGGTGTATGATCCAGTGACCACTGGGGGAATCAGAAGTGGAGAGGGTGAGCAAATTTAAGTTCTTGGGAGTCACTATCTCAGAGGATCTTTCCTGGACCCAACACATTAATGGCATCGTGAAGAAAGCACCTCTACTTCTTCAAGAGTTTGCAGAGGTTTGGTATGACAACGTAAAACTTGACAAATTTCTACAGATGTAGGGTGGAAAGTGTAATGACTGGCTGCATCACAGTCTGGTATGGGGGACACCAATACCCGTGAATGTAAAGCCCTGCAAAAGGTAGTGGACGCAGTCCAGGACATCACAGGCAAAACCCTCCCCACCATCGAGAACATCTGCAGGGAATTCTGCCATCAGAGAGCATCAACAATCAAGCACATGCTCTATTCTCGCTGCTGCCACCAGGGAAGAAGTATCGATGCCACAAGACTCACACCACCAGGTTCAGGAACAGCTGCTCCCCCTCCACCATCAGACTCCTCAACAACAAACTCAATCAGGGACTCATTTAAAGACTCTTACATTTGCACTTTATTGGTTTTTTTCTCTCTGTATTGCACAGTTTGTTTACATTTTCTTTATATGTTTACACGTGTACTTTTGAGTCCGTTTTTTTTTTGCACTACCAATAAATGGTAATTCTGCCTGGCCCACGGGATTGTCTGTGATGTCATGTATGTTCTCTGGCAGTAAATCTGAAATTGAAAAATTGCTTTCTTTGGAATTGCAGTGATAAACACACATCATGCACATTTACAAACAAATCTTTAATGTGCAGGATGATTAGTGATTGAGGGAGGTTTATTTTTGCTGTCTGCTCAGTACACTCACTAGGCATTTAGGACAGCCATTCTCACCCTTTTTTCAGCTATGGCCCCCTTTAAATTCTGCTCAAAGTTTATGGGCTTTCCCTGTGAATTAGTCGCGTTTAGTTACTTTCTTCTGTACTTCCCTCTGACCAACTGCATAAAAAAATCTTTAAAAGGGGCGTATTTTATGATTATCATCCTTAAATGTGCTGCTGTTAATTATGTGTTTTATTGTCAATTGTGCTGGTCGACCAGCCAAAGAAACACACATTCAGCATCTTCCGGAATTTAAAATAGAGTCACAAACAATAAACCAGGCGCACTACTGCAAAATGAATTGTTAAAATTTACTGACTATGAAATACAAGTGCAGCACCACTCAGTGCCGTGATTTGACTTCATTAAAAAACCCCTCTTTTTAGCCAAGTGGTGGGCGACTGAAGGCTCCTGTCACGTCTGCCCAATGGTACCAGAGTGAATAGTTCAGG
This sequence comes from Narcine bancroftii, assembly GCF_036971445.1. Classification (NCBI taxonomy): domain Eukaryota; kingdom Metazoa; phylum Chordata; class Chondrichthyes; order Torpediniformes; family Narcinidae; genus Narcine; species Narcine bancroftii. The sequence goes on along the minus strand of NC_091479.1, from coordinate 100,111,073 downwards.
GTGAGCGTGTGTTGCGTCTTTGGTAATATTTCCCTCCCTGCCCAAACATCGTCCCCTAAAGATAGATTCGATGGTAGGCAATTGCATTTCACCAATCCTTTGGGCAGTTTTCACCACCCGCTGGAGTGCCTTACGATCTCGTGCAATTGCAATTGCAAAAGTACAATTTGCAACCCACAGTATTCGCTCTCAATTGGGCTGTGTGGCCCCCAGGAGGGCTGTGTAGTCCTGGTTTAGGACACAAGTTCCATTCTCCTGGATAACTATATGAGAAACAAAACAATGTACTGCAGATGCTGGAATCTTGGGCAAATAGAAAGGGTTCTGACCTGAAATGTTAACTGATCATTTCTTCTCCTGGATTCTGCATGAGCTGCTGAGTTCCCTCCCCCACCAGCATATTCTTTGCACAAATACTTCAACCTGTCTTGACCATGATGTGTCGCAAGGTGGTGTATAAGTGGCTGCTATGTGTGATTACAGAACTAGAGGAAAAATCAACATGAACACTCACTCTTACATGATATTAGGGATTTAAATTGCTGATATCTTGAGATATTGCAAATATATGAATTGGCAACAGAGCAGAAACGTTATGTTAAAAACACTTGAAAAAAGTTGTTGAAATTTTTAAGAAAAAAAACAGAGAAATGCTGGAGGAACTTAACAGGTCTCACAGCGTCCTTTGGAGGTAAAGATATATAACTGGTGATTCGGTCCTGAGCGCTACCTCGAAGTGTGAATAAAAAGCAGGCAGGCATTTGAATTAAAAGGCTGGGGAGAAGGGAAGAAAGGGTTGGAAGACAGGAGAGGAAAGGTGAGAATTGATTAGGGGAGGGGTGCCTCTGTGAATGCAGAGCTGGGGGAAAGGGGGGAGAGAGAGAGAGAGAGACAGGGAGAGAGGAAAGGTGAGAATTAATTGGGGGATGAGGAGATGGCTTTGTGAATGAGGAGAAAGGAAACAGGGAAGGAGAAAGAGAGAGAGGAGCAGAGTTAGAGAAAAGGAGGTATAGGGAATGGTGTGGGGGAGGTGCTAACGGAAACCGAAGAAGTCGGTGTAAATGCCATCTGCCCAGATGGAAGATGAGGTGTTGTTCCCCCAGTTTACGGGTGCTCTCAGTCTGGCACTGCTTGACACCATGGACAGACATGTCAGCCAGGGAATAGGGCGGGGAATTGAAATACGATCTCAGCGTCAGCAGACTTTAGTGTTTCACTCAAAGTTTTTATTAAATTCTCAGAAACTTAATAGCTCCAAACGAGCTGGGACAATGTTATCTGTTGAAAACAGCTAATCAGTTGGAAGAATAGAATGATCTTCTCAGCAGGAAAGCCTGAAGACACTGTGATTGTTGTGCAGTGTACAAAGGTGCTGGAGAAACTCAGCAGGTCACACAGCGTCAGTGGGAACTAAAGGGATAGAACCAACATTTGGGGCCTGAGTCCTTTGGCAAGGTGTGAGTAAAAACCAGACAGGCATCTGAATAAAAAGGTTGGGGGAGGACAGGAGACCAGAGGGGGTTGGGGGGGGGGGGGTGCCCAGGTCAGCTGGTGGAAATTGTGGAGGATAATAGGTCAGACTGGAAGATCGTTTCCTGAGCACCTTCATCCTGTTCGCTGCAATAACCAACCATTTCAATGCTGCACCCTATTCCCACATAACATCTGCCCATGGTCTCATACACTGCCAAACCGAGCTACCCACAAATTGGAGGAATAACCCCTAACATTCCATCCCTCCAACTACTCAGCATTAACATCAGGCCCTCCCTCCTCTCCCTTCCCTATCCCTCTGTCTGCAGCTCTGTATTCCTCTCATTCCCCAATTCATTGAGCTACCTTCTCCCCATGTTCTCCTGGCCTCCCATCTACATCCATCTATCACCTCCTGCCTGTTGGTCTGTGCACCTCCCCCTCCCTCTTCCTCTCTCCCCTCCTCCCCCCACCTTTTGCTCAGATCTTGAAGAAGGGCTCAGGCCTGAAACACTGGATATATCCCGTTGCTTCCAAGAGATGCTACATGACCTGCTGAGTTCCTCCAGCCCATTTCTGTATTGCAGTATGATTTGCTATGTTCCACTATCTTGGGGAAAATATTATCACTTTTTCCAGAGTTTAGAGAGCTGGGGAGATTACATATGAAAGGAGCAGAATCAATGCAGAGAGAAGAAAACATACTGGCCATCCCATTTCCTGGCTGACATACCTGTCCATGGTCTCATGCTCTGCCAAACTGAGGCCACCCACAAATTGGAGGAACAACGCCTTATCTTCTGTCTGGGCACCCTCCAACCGGATGGCATTAACATCCACTCTGTCTCTTTCTCTCTCCCCTATCCCTCTCTCTGCAGCTCTGTATTCTTCCAACTCCCCAGCCCCTTACCTCTCCATTCAGAGAACTAACTTCTCCCTGTGTTCTCCTGCCCTCCCATCTATACCAACCTATGACCTCCAGCCTGTTGGCCTGTGCACCTTGCCCTGCCCATCTTGAGAAGTAAGATGGCGGACAAGTGGCGAGTGGGGGAGTGGAGATGCAGCACTCCTGCGGGGTCCAGACGCCCAGTCAGCTGCTGTCAGCTCTGCACGGGCTTGGAACGACCCGCTAAGGGAGCTGACAGTGGTTTTATTTGAAATCCCATGACCGCAGGGTCTGCTCCAAAGATGGCGGTGCCTCTGAATCGGCAGCAGAGAACTGGACCAAGACACCAGAGGATGGAGCGATCACACCCCGTCTGAGAAGGGGAAGCAGAGGAGACGACCTGCGGGGTCGGTGACCACAGCGGCAGACCAGTGAGTGGGGGCTCTGCGGCTGAGGGACCAGTGCAAGTGGTGGGGCTGCTGGCGTCTTGAGGGGAGGAACCCACGGAAGCTGTAGGCTGCTGGAGACTGCTGTCGGGAGACTCATGCCAGGCTGCGGACTGCTGGAGACTGGCTCGAGCTGGCCGGAGAGGTGCCAGGTATCGGAACCGGGATGTGAGGAGGTGCCAAGGGCGCCGAAGGGTTCCTGACCGTGTCAGAGGTTCGGATCTGCAGCTCAGTCGCCAATGGTTTGGACTGGACTCTGTGTGGCTGTGGAAGTTCTGGAGGTGAATCTACGGTGACTTTGGGGTCTCTCTTTTGCTCTTCTCTCTCTCTGACTGTAGGAGGCAATTCCTGCCGGTGATGAATCTGTCTGCCTTGCAGCAGAATAAGAGGGAAGTTCATGTAATATTACACTGTTTTATTACTATGATAATAAATTGAATCTTGAACCAACCAGATGGTATTTTCATCAACTTCCCATTTTCCATTAAACCTCCCCCCCTGCTCCTTCCCTCCAGTTCTTTCTCTCTCTCTCTCTTCCCTTTTCCTTCTGTCTCCTTTCTCAGAGCCAAATCAATTCCCATCTTCCTTCTTATCGTATCCCCATTAACTCCTTCGTCCATTCCATTCTCCTCCCCCTCCCAGCCTTTAATTCAGGTGCCTGCCTGCTTTTTGCTCATACCTTGAAGAAGGGCTCAGGCCCGAAACATTGGTCATATATCTTTAGCTCCTATGCTGCGCGACCGTTTGAGTTCCTCCAGCACCGACTGCACATTTTGGGATGCATCATGGCGTGCTTTGGAAGCTCAAGTGGCGAGAGATGTGGAGGTCTAGAGAAAGTGGCAAATCTAGCCAGCCCCATCAGAGGTGCCAACTGTTCATCCACTGAAGATGTCTGTGGGAGGAGCTGCCTCAAGAAGGCAGCTAGCATCATAAAGGACCCCCGTCACCACAGTCACAACCTCTTCTCGCTGCTCCTTTGGGCAGAAGTCCAGAAGCCTGCGGTCCGGCATCTCTGGATTCAAGAATGAACGAAAGGACTAGTGTGAACTCTATTTGAACTCTTGTGTTGTGCAGAAGATTACAACGTACTTTGTCAGAAGTAGAGGTGCTGTTTTCTCCCTGATCCACATTAAAACAGTCTAGCGTGGGGCCGCACAGTTGATGTAGTAGTAAGCACAGCATTATCACCGCACCAGCGACCCTGATTTCAATCTGACCTTGTCTGTAAGAAGTTTGTATGTTCTCTCCATATCTGGGTGGGTTTCCTCTTGGTGCTCCGGTTTCCTCCCACTTTCCAAAGATGTACAGGATTGGTAGGTCAATTGGTCACATGGGTGTATTTGGGTGGCATGGGCTCATGGGCCAGAAGGATCTGTAACTCTGGTGTATTTCTAAAAATGAATAAATTTGAAAAGAAGGAAAAAGATGCTGAAGGCAGAAATGTCCTTTCTCTTCTATGAAAAACCACACGGGATTTGGGATGGTGTCCACACCCACTGTTCAACAAAAGATGGCAGTAGCAGCTCTGCAGCGATGGACAGAGAGAGGGGTCTCTCACGTTAAGAATGGACGCGTGGATACATCTGGTATGTATGTAGAGTGGGGCTGAGTGTGAGAATGGATCAGCTCATGGAGCGGACTTGATGGGCTGAATGGCCTATTTCTGCCCCTACATCCTATGGTCTTATGGTATTCTGAAGGGCTTTTTCCCCTGCTGCATGTCTCTTTGACTGGTTTCAATGGACCTCTGTTCAAAGTATCCTTCCAAAAGTGATCCAGATTTGGATCTGATCTGGGCTCAGGTTGCCATTGGTCGGTGTGGCTGCAGAGGCTGTGGGAGCGCTGGAGGCAAATCCACGGACCCAGTGTTTCTAAGGGAACTCTCTTTTGTTTCTCTCTGACTGAGGGCATCGGGAAATGATTATGGCGAATCTTTATCTTCCTTACGATAGGCTGCAGGCAATTTTGTGTTAAATTACATTTCTGTTTGATTACATGACAATAAATAGTATTCAAAAATGTATGGGGGTTGTGGGGAAATTGGGTGTAATTGAGCTCATGGGCCAGAAGGACCTGTTACCTTGCAGTATGTCTAAATTTAAATTTGGTCTGATAACTTTATACCACCATACTCCATCACCAAAGTTCCACTGAGTGGTTCATGCTCTGGTGAAGGAATCAAAGAAAGGCATGACTGAGAAGCTTGCACTGCCGGTCTCCCCTACAGTCCCAGACATGAACCTTCAGGCATTCATCTTTATTCCTGTCCACCAAACCAGTCGTCATTCTGACAGCACTCAACCGCACCCTTCCTGATCTTTGGCAATGCTGAACCTATTGGTCCAAAGTGAGAAATAAAACACTAGATTTAAAAAAAAATTAGATTGCATCTGCTTGGGAAATGTGTCAGAGTGAAGTGCCTCTGTGTCAGACAGTGGTAATACTAGCTGCTTGCTGCAGGAATGCGCTGTAAATTTTTGCACAGTCATTATGATGCTTTCAGTCTCATTCTCGAGGGGGGTTGTTACTGACACCTTTGCCCTGAGGAGCTCATTCTAGCTACTACAATTTGGATATTTAACAAAACAGAGTAAATGATTTTACAAAAGACCAAACCTGTTGAAAACCTGCTTCATCTCGAAGTTTGTTGTGTGCATTATAAAACAACGTAATAACTTCCATGGTGCAGCCGAGATAGGTAAACTGGTTGACCGTTTTGAGTTTTGTGTGCCCGATGGAGATGTGGGGGGGCTGGTAGTCATGGTGGGGAGCTGGCTGATGGAGGACCTCAGTTTTCTTCAGGTCAACTTCCATTTCTAGAGAACAAAGAACCGTACAACACAGAAACAGTCTCCTCAACCCATGTGTCTGTGCCGATCCTTGATGTGCAAGTCAAACTAAAGATCTGCCTCATCCCTTTTGTATGCTATTTAAATTTAAAAATTTCAATTAGACATGCAGCATTATTAACATGGTTTACAGTGAAGTATTAAATAAAAAAAATTATAAAAAACAGTAGACATATAGCACGGTGACAGTCCCTTCTGGTCTATGAGTCCATGCCACCCAAATACACCAATTAACCTCCATCCTCTGTTTCAAAGGTGGGGAGAAAAGTGGAGCCCCCGGGGAAGACCCATGCAGGCAGAAGGAGAGCAGGCACACTCCTTACAGTGAGTGGCAGATTTGATCCCAGGTTGCTGGCGCTGTAATAGTGTTGCGCTAACCGTGCCACCCCACTTTCTTTCTTTGGCTTGGCTTCGCGGACGAAGATTTATGGAGGGGGTAAATGTCCACGTCAGCTTCAGGCTTGTTTGTGGCTGACAAGTCCGATGCGGGACAGGCAGACACGGTTGCAGCGGTTGCAGGGGAAAATTGATTGGATAGGGTTGGGTGTTGGGTTTTTCCTCCTTTGCCTTTTGTCAGTGAGGTGGGCTCTGCGGTCTTCTTCAAAGGAGGTTGCTGCCCGCCGAACTGTGAGGCGCCAAGATGCACGGTTGGAGGCGAGATCAGCCCACTGGCGGTGGTCAATGTGGCAGGCACCAAGAGATTTCTTTAGGCAGTCCTTATACCTTTTCTTTGGTGCACCTCTGTCACGGTGGCCAGTGGAGAGCTCGCCATATAACATGATCTTGGGAAGGCGATGGTCCTCCATTCTGGAGACGTGACCCACCCAGCACAGCTGGGTCTTCAGCAGCGTGGACTCCACTTTGAATCCTCCTAAATAATACTATAGTACCTGCTTCCATCACAACCCACAGCAGCCCTTTCCACGTGCCCACCACTCTCTGTGTAAAATATTTGTCTCCCTTAAAAGCGTGTTCTCTAGTGTGTGAATCTTCTGCCATATCTTGTGTGTCTCAATTAAATTGATGGCCTAACTTTCACTGAAGAGAATCCTTCATCTTGTAGCGATTAGCTTACAGACAGCGTGGGATTCAAACCCCGGTCCCAGTCGCTGTGCGGACTTCCACTAACCGCTACAAGATGAAGGATTCTCTTCAGTGAAAGTTAGGCCATCAATTTAATTGAGACACACAAGATATGGCAGAAGATTCACACACTAGAGAACACGCTTTTAAGGGAGACAAATATTTTACACAGAGAGTGGTGGGCACGTGGAAAGGGCTGCTGTGGGTTGTGATGGAAGCAGGTACTATAGTATTATTTAGGAGGATTCAAAGTGGGGTGGCACATTTAGCGCAACACTATTACAGCGCCAGCAACCTGGGATCAAATCTGCCACTCACTGTAAGGAGTGTATCTGCTCTACTTCTGCCTGCGTGGGTCTTCCCCGGGGGCTCCATTTTTTGTGGACTGTTGTCTCCGGATTCAAGATTAAATTTATTGTTATGTACACAAAAATATTTGACCTTTGTTTGCCCTGTTTATGCACACAAAGAGGTGCCAAATCCATAACCCTATCAAGATGAGAGGCAAGCAAAAGAGAATCCCTTCAGAGACACCGAGTGTCTGTGAATCCTGCCACCTCTTCTGATGCCACTGTCTCCTGTGTTCCTGTAACCTCCGTATCTTTACGACCCCCTGTCCGGTCCAGCGGTGACCTCCAGGCATCCGGATCAGCCTCTTGCTTGCGTTCGCCCCACATCCCACTAAACCTGCCCTATCCGTGCTGCAGTTCCAACTCTTGCGGGCAAGAACTACAGTTATCACTGCATAAGCTCCTCCTCCTGTTCTTGGAAAAACCTGAGACAGTGTCACTGTTGTCTTCTTCAAGAAAGAAGAGAATTCCAACTGTGTTGTTTCGGACCTTTGGCGCAACTCGTCCATGCCCACCAAATTGTCCACCTAAATTAAATTTCATTTGCCTGCATTTGGCCCACCTCTTCTCTTCAGGTGCCTTGCCGTTCGGCGTGGGCGATCATGTCTCTCCATCCATCGTGGTCTCTGACCCTCTGAATTGTAGTTGTTGCCGCCCCTGTTTCTAACCACGACGTTAATCCATCTATCATTTTCAATCCCTGTCTGCCTCTGTTTCGCTTTCCTTCCGGCTTTCCAGTTGTAACTAAATGTTCTAATGTATCTCTTCGCATGGTGTCAAAAGAATTTTGATTGCTGATTCTTTTAAGTAATTTGGTCCATATCCCTCTAAATTTGTCCAATCCATCTATGTGTCCAAATAAACGTCACTTAACTGTGACTGTATATCCCCTCCCACTTCCTCTGATGGCTTGTTCCAAATGCCCACCACCCTCTGTGTGAAAAAGGTCCCCTTTAAATTGTTCCCCCTTGCCTTAAACCTAGTTTTAGACTCCATACACAGAGTGGTGGCGGTGGGGGGGTGGCAAGAGAAGGGGCTGTGACCATTCAACATCAATGTCTCAGTAAAGAAATGCCTCCAAGGGAAATGCTGGCTACTATTCAGCTGTGGGTGAAACATGAAAGTCTGCAGATGCTGTAGATTTTAAAAAATATTTATCAAAATTTAGACATACAGCCCAGTAACACAGGCCACCCAATTGACCTACGATCCCCAGTACATTTTGAATAGTGGGAGGAAAGCAGAGCTCCGAGGGAAAACCCATGCAGACGTAGCGAGAATATACAAGCTCTGTAGAGAGAGTGGCGGGATTCGAACCCCTGGTCCTGATCATTGGCGCCTTAACAGCATTGTGCTAACTGCGCCATACCTTGATCATAGGAAAAAATGCAGAAATGCTGGAGGAACTCAGCAGGTCTGCAGCATCCATGGGAGGTAAAGAGATATAGCCGACCATTCGGGCCTGAGCCCTTCCTCAGTCAGAGTAAAAAGCAGGCAGATTCAAGGGAAGAATGGGCAGAGCGAAGATACATTGGACATGGATAGGAGGACAGGAGAGAAAGTGAGGAGTGGGGGAGAGGGGTGTGTGGAAGCTGAGCTGAGGGAAAGGAGAGAGAGCAAAAGGGGAAGAGAGAGAGAGGGATGGTGGGGCTAACAGAAACCGGAGAAGTTGAAGTTAATGCCATCTGGTTGGAGGGTACCCAGATGCAAGATGAGGTGTTGTTCCTCCAATTTGCAGGTGGCAGCAAGGGAATGGGACGGGGAATCGGAATGGGTGGCCCCTGGGAGATCCGTGCCATTGCGGCGGACAGAGCCGAGGTGCCCAACGAAGGATCTCGCAGTCTGCGACTGGTCTCTCTGATGTGGGGGAGACCTCCTCCAATTTACAATAGTTGGGCTGGGAGCAAGCAAGGATCTCGATTATACATTGTGCTTGACCATAAAGTATTATCAACTGCTCCACAGTGCAACTGAGAGCTGAGTCAGGAACCTACTTGAGATTAAGGAGGACTTTTTGGGGGAAGAAGGTCACATGGATCATTTGGGTGAGAATCTGCTGTGTGATTCATTCGATGCGAATGATCCTGCACATACTTTGATCTCCCTGGAGCTGAATGCAGCGACACGGTGTCTGGACCTCGGCCAGGGCGACGTTCATTGTCGGTGGGTGGTTGCAGCGACGTGACGCAGCTAGTGGGTCCCTCCTTTTGCGGGGCTGGGCCATGCTGCAGTCGCCGGTCTGCACAGCTCGGTGCCGGTTGCTCTGCGCTCAGACGCGGTAGACGGCTGAGCCGTGCGCTCTTCGGCGAGCAAGTCCACGGGCTGAGCCCAGGTAACCGGGGCAGGGGCGGGACGCGAGCAGGAGTGTGGGACCAGACTCTTTCCAGCGCGGGGGCTTTGGAAGGAGAGTGGGGTGGAGAAAGTGCAGGCAGGGCGAGACAGCGCAGCTCGGGGGGGGGGGGGGGGGAGGGAGGAGAGGAAGAGGGAGAAGAGAAGGAGAGGAAAGGGGGAGAGGAGGAGAAGGGGAGGAGAGGGAGGGGGAGAGGGAGGAGAGGGAGGGGGAGGAGAGGAAGAGGGAGAGGAGGAAGAGAAGGGGGAGAGAGGGAGGGAGAGGGAGGAGAGGGAGAGGGAGAGGGAGGGGGAGGAGAGGAAGAGGGAGAGGAGGAGGAGAAGGGGGAGAGGAGGAGAAGGGGAGGAGAGGGAGGGGGGGAGAGGGAGGAAGAGGGGAGGGAGTGGGGGGTTGGGTGGGGGGGAGAACCAGAGGCTCCTTTGCCCTGGCTTGTTGTTCTCCTTTTGGAACCTACCTGCCAGCTGCGTTGACACACGAGCCAGCCTGAAACTTGGGACGGGGGCAGCCAGCCTCTTTCTGTGCGGCTGCCAGCCCGTTCGTTTAAAACTTGAAGCGGATGAGCCAGTGTATTGGAGAAGCCCTTCCCTGGCTTAAACATTGGGTTTACAGCGAATGGAAACATTCTCAGTGAAAGATATTCAGGTGGAAATGGGGTGGGGGTCTACAAGGAGAGGCTGTGGGGTTGCCCAGTTTGGGAGGGGGGGGGGTGAATGTGCAGCCACAGACTCCGACTTTATTGTCTGGACCGTGCCCGTGGTTTCGCTGCACTCTAGCACCGGGCAAACATTGGTTGAAGCCACCTTTCAAAATAAATAAAAATAGGTCCAAGTCAGGCAGCTTCTGTGGTTCAGTCAGGAAACTGACGGCAGCGGGAAAGAAGCTGTCCTTGGGCCGCTGGGGGCTCGTCTTCAGGCTCCTGGTCCTTTTCCCCGATGGGAGCAGTGAGGAGGGCATGGCCTGGGTGGTGGGGGGCTTTGAGGAGAGAGGCCTGTTTTCTTTAGACGCTGCCTATGGAGTGAAGTCTGGTGCCTGTGAAGTTGCAGGCTGAGTTTACAGCCCTCTGGAGTTTTCTCCTGTCCTGTGAGTTGGCACCTCCATACAAGATAGTGATGCAACCAGCCAGAATGCCCTCCACAGTACACCCGTAGAAATTTTCGAGAGTCTTGGGTGACGTACCGAATCTCCTCAAACTTCTCGCAAAGTATAGCAGTTGGCGAGCCTTCTTCAACATTGCATTGGCACGGAAGCTCCAGGACAGATCCTTGGAGATGTTGACACTCTGGTGTTTGATGTTCTTGACCCTCTCTACCTACCGCTGAGCCCTCGATGAGGACTTCTTCATGTTCTCCTGACTTCCTCCAGAAGCTCACAATTATCTCCTTGGTTTTGCTAACATTAAGTCCAAAGTTGTCGTTGTGACACCACTCAAACGAGCTCCCCATGGCCGTTTGTGATTCTGCCAAAGTCTGTGGTGTCATCGGCAAACTTGTAGAGGGCATTGGAATTGTGCCTGGCCACACAGTCATGGGTGTATAATGAGTAGAGCAGTGGGCTAAGCCCGCATCCTTGGGGTGCACCTGTGTTGACTGTCAGTGAGGAGGAGTTGTCATTTCCAATTCGTACTGACTGTTGTCTTCTGATGAGGACATCAAGGATTCAGTTGCAGAGTGAGGTGCAGGAGCCCAGGGTTTGGAACTTGTTGACCAGCACAGATAGAATACAGAGCTTCCTGTTATGAAGAATGGCGATGCAGATGCATCAAAGGACTTGCTGGACAAATGAGTACTGGTGATGGGAGAATGGTTACTACTATAATCTTTCATCTATTCACAGGAATATTTAGGAATATTTGTAAAGGAGATGGAAGATGACCTCTTTTCATCTGGTAGTGAACATGTGCCTTTGGGACAAACCAGAATCAGGCGAGCACAGTTTAAGGATAAGGGGAAAGTTTCTTAGGACTGAGATGAGGAAAAATTTCTTCTCCCAGAGGGTGGTAGATCTGTGGAATTCTTTGCCACAGGAATTAGTTGAGGCCGGTTCCTTTTCAATATTTAAGAGTAGGTTAGATTTGGCTGTTGTGGCTAAGGGGATTAAGGGGTATGGGGAGAAGGCAGGAACTGGGTACTGATCAGCCATTATCATATTGAATGGGGGATTTAGGCTTGAAAGGCCAAATGGCCTCCTCCTGCACCTATTTTTCTATGTTTCTAGATATGCATGTGGTTGGATCACGACAGGAAGGACGTGGGAACCTTGGAAAGGATACAGAAGAGATTAACCAGGATGTTGCCTGGGTTAGAGTGTATGAGCTATGGGGAGGGGCTGGATGAACTTGCGTTGTTTTACCTGGTGTGACAAAACTGAAGGGAGACCTGATAGAAGTTTATAAATTTGGGAGGCACTGATGGAATGGACAGGAATGTTTATGTTTACAATGGGGAGGAAGTTTAAAGAGAAATGTGGGGACAACCTTTTGCACAATGTAGGTGCCTGGAGCAGGGTGGCATGATTAGTGCGGCACTATTGCAGCGCCAGCGACCTGGGTTCGAATCTAGCACTCTCTTTAAGGAGTTTATGCGTTCTCCCCGAGTCTGCATGGATTTCCTCCAGATGCTCTGGTTGCCTCCCGCATTTCAAAAGGAATGGAGGGAGGGGGGTCAGATTAATTGGAAATTTGGGTGGCATGTGCTTGTGCGCTAGAAGGGCCTGTTACAGTGCTGTATGTCAAAATTTTAAAATATAATTTAAGACTAGTGGTGGAAGCAGATATGATGGTGGCATTTAAGACTTGTAAAAAAATACAGTAATATGAAGTGGATATCTGTCAAGTGCAAACAGCAGATTTATTCTAACATTGCATCATGTAAAGTGCAAATTCATGATTCAAGGGATGAATTCTTGTGCTGTTCTATGTTCTAATAGATGTGGGAAATTAAGTATGATCCACCTGGGTGGGGATAGAAAAGTATCAAGAAAACGACCAAAGAAAGAAGCCCATTAATTGCTAGTGTATTTTTGGGTCACGCAGAACTAAAGCTTGTTTTGAGCCTTTTTTTGGGAGAGAATTTTAGCCTATACTTTTGTTCAGATATCGAGTTTTGATACTTAAATACAGTAGTTAATTGTTGGAGTTTCCTCATTTGAATGTTGCAATAACTCCATTTAGAAATCACCATGACTGGGCAGAAACCATTCTGTGGAGAGGAACTTGAATGTTTTCAGATGACTTAGTGAAGGAGTTACTGGAATAAATCATCCAACTATAATCTTGCTTTTGGAACTATGTTGGGATGTGGCCAGGAGCTGAGTAATGCTCTTCCCTTTGGGAAGATCAGGCTGATAACATTCATTCATTTGCTACTTTCTCACTCACTTCCTTCTCCTTGACTCCCTGTAATTTGAATGTCTGTCAATCTTAAATGTACTCAAAAGCAGACATTCAATCTTCCCATTCTCTAGGCTGGGATGTTGTGGACACAGTTCAAACCATCGCACAAACCTCCCACTCCCCTCGATTGACTCCTTGTGCGCTTCATAGTAAAGACTCGGGGTGGGGGGGGAGGGGGGGAGGGGGTGGAGTTGAAAAATGAAAGTCTAAGAAACTTCTTTCCCTCCCCACCTCCCCTCTTCCCTCTAGCTCTCTGTGTGTCTCTTCTTCCTCCACCCCCAACTTTTTCCTGCCTCCTTTTAGAACCAAAATCAGTTCTCACCTTTTCTCTGATCACACCTTTTGACTGGGCTCCTTCCCCCTTTCTCTCTAGTCTTTAATTCAGATGCTTGCCTGCTTTTTGCTTCAGGTCTGAACTGTTGGCAATCCATCTTTACCGCCTATGGTCGCTGTGAGACTGACAGATCTTCTGTCTAGCATTTATGTGTTTTTAAAAAAAACTTTTTATAGTTTAAAAAATCATTCCATCCCAGCCACACTCTCCACACCCTCCTCTTGACTGGAAGAAGATTCACATGCTCTCACACTGCCAGATGCAAGGACGCTATCAAACTCCTGAATGGATGGTGCATTGGCAAAATAATGTTGCCTTTCCTCTGTCCAACTGATTTCTTGATACATATCTAATACTTTGCAGTATTTGCTGCTGTACTGGGTATAGTTTGTCGAGCTGGATTGCATGCCACATAGGTTTTCCCAGTGTACCTTGGCACATGTGACAATGAATTTGCAAAGATTCACAACTTTGAACAAAGTTATTTGTCGTCCCCCTTAAATGAGTGTTCCCTTCTGGAACCCTCTAGTCGACGGGGGTGACCTATCTGTGGCAGCTGCCACGACAGTCCCCATCAATCTTGTTTCAATAAGATCGCCTTCTGTTCCTTTTGGGTGCCAATGAGCCACAGGTAAGCTTGCAAAGTAGATCATTCGCTGCTCTTGGCTTGTCTGCTTGTGGTCAGTGCTTCTTGTTACTTTTGAAGTGATATGTGTTCCTGCCACATGTCTTTTTGAACCACTTCTACAGGCTTCTCGGTGCCTGTGGAGGTGATGGATGTGTCATCGTCCTCTGGACTCGCCCCAGCCGGTTTGATGTTTTCCCCATGTCGTGTCGAGAGAGAGATAATGGAGACTAAAAGTCTACCTTATGGGGTGGGGGTGAGAGGAAAAGCAATGACCATCTATCCAGCCTCAATTGGATCAGGGAAGAACCTAATTCCTTGGCGATGTTGCAGTGACGAGTGGATGGTTTGCTGTGTTTCTCAACCTCTCTCAGTCTAAGGCCCACCTGGCTTCTGGCCTAACATGGCAATGACTGAGCAATATTTTCAAGTCAAAGGCAGCTCTATAAGAAACGCATCATTGTCTTATTTAAAGTATTTTGTGTAATATTTTGACAAAACCCACATGGAAACACGCTGTTGCCCACTGGTTGAGAACCACTGGAGGATTGAAAGGACCTAAAGTACGATAGGTGATCTCGTTGGAACCAACAGAGCTCAACAAAGGTAGAGAATGCTTCCAATTGCGAACTATTCTGAGCCATAGGAAATTAAAACTTGATCCATTTAAGACAGAGTACATTTTTCCCCCTCATTCCTCCTCACAAATTTCTGAGGACCCCCACACAGCATCTTCCAGCGACTCCTGTTGGGAAAGAGATACAGGCGTCCTACCGGACAGTGAGAATGCTGAATGACTGCTAAAACCACTCTACTATTTATTAGTAATATTTATTTTATGTACAGATGCTGTGTGTGTATATATGTATGGTTTGCATGTGTGTTAGGTCTGTACGTGTTTTGCACTGTTCTCCACCATGGACTGGATAACGTTATTTTGTTGGGTTGTACTGGAACCATCAGATGATGAATAAATTTAGAGACATTTCTGAAAAGATTGCGATGTGCCACATTACTTAATGCCCAAGGACATATGATGAGCATGTCACCCTGACGTGGCTAAAGTACAGTGTGGACCTGACTAGAACGCTCAGGTCAGATGTAAGTTTTTCCAAGGTTGAGCTCGATTTGGGATCGTGTGCTAACTACTCAAGACCAAGACGAACTGGAATTTCTTGCCCAGTCTTTGGAATGTTCTTTCCTGGCGTGTTGTTGATGTTCTATTCAGAATTGATTTTTGTTAGGCTTTTTGTGGGAATTTGGGGGTTACTGGAGCACAGACAATAATGTGGATTTAAGGACAAATATTGGCTCAGTAACAGCCAAACACTAGACGACAAAAGGCAAACTGTTTTACCTTTGCAATGCATTTCTCTTCCAAAATGGTTTTGCCCTCCTCTGCACCATGGGTCAGAATCAGAATCGAGAGTCATGAACATTTCACAGAATTTGTCGATTTGCAGTAGCATTGCAGGTGCTGTAATGGATTTGAGTTACTCTTTTTTTTTTAAATTTTTTATTTTTCACACCATAAATCACAATAGCCATGATATACACTTTTTCTTTTCCACACATTTACAGTGACTTTTTCTCCCTCCCCCCTCCCTCCTCCCAAGCCACCCCCCCACCCCCCCCCCCTCTCATCCATTTTAGGTATACAATCTAGGTTGCATTAATTCAGTTAGACAATGTTGTCATTCAACAAAAATACACCAGAAATTCTACTGAGTCCATTCTTTTCTTTTCTTCTCCTTCCATCAATTTAGGTAATGTTTGTTCCCGGTAGGTTTTCGCTATTGTATTTAATGTAAGGCTCCCATACTTGTTCGAATATTTCAATATTATTTCTTAAACTATATGTTATTTTTTCTAATGGAATACATTTATTCATTTCTATATACCATTGTTGTATTTTCAAATTATCTTCCAATTTCCAGGTTGACATAATACATTTTTTTGCTACGGCTAGGGCTATCTTGACAAATCTTTTTTGTGCATCTTCCAAGTCAATTCCAAATTCTTTATTTTTTATGTTACTTAGGAGAAAGATCTCTGGATTCTTTGGTATATTGTTTTCTGTTATTTTATTTAATATCTGATTGAGATCATCCCAAAATTTTTCTACTCTCTCACATGTCCAGATTGCATGAATTGTTGTTCCCCTTTCTTTTTTACATCGAAAACATCTATCAGATACTGTTGGGTCCCATTTATTTAACTTTTGCGGTGTAATGTATAGTCTGTGTAACCAATTATATTGTATCATACGCAGCCTCGTATTTATTGTATTTCTCATCGTTCCAGAGCATAACTTCTCCCATGTTTCCTTTTTTATCTTTATATTTAAATCTTGTTCCCATTTTTGTTTAGTTTTACCATTTGTTTCCTCATTTTCCTTTTCTTGCAGTTTAATATACATATTTTTTATAAATCTTTTGATTAACATTGTATCTGTAATCACATATTCAAGGTTACTTCCCTCTGGTAAACTCAAGTTGCTTCCTAATTTATCTTTCAAGTAGGATCTCAGTTGGTAATATGCCAGCGCTGTATCTCCAGTTATATTGTACTTATCTCTCATTTGTTCAAAGGATAAGAATCTACTTCCTGAAAAACAATTTTCTATTCTTTTAATCCCTTTTTTTTCCCATTTTCTAAAGGCAAGGTTGTCTATTGTAAAAGGGAGTAGCTTATTTTGCGTCAATATTAGTTTTGGTATTTGGTAATTTATTTTATTTCTTTCTACATGAATCTTCTTCCATATATTGAGGAGATGGTGTAATACTGGAGAAGTTCTATGTTGTACCAATTTTTCGTCCCATTTATATAATATGTGTTCAGGTATCTTTTCCCCTATTTTATCTAATTCTAGTCTCGTCCAGTCTGGTTTTTCCCTTGTTTGATAAAAATCTGATAGGTACCTTAATTGTGCGGCTCTATAATAATTTTTGAAGTTTGGCAATTGTAAGCCTCCTTGTTTATACCATTCTGTTAATTTATCTAGTGCTATCCTCGGTTTCCCCCCTCTCCATAAAAATCTCCTTATTATTTTCTTTAACTCTTTTTTTTTTTTTTTTTTTTTTTTTTTTTTTTTTTTAAATTTTTTATTTTTCACACCATAAATCACAATAGCCATGATATACACTTTTTCTTTTCCACACATTTACAGTGACTTTTTCTCCCTCCCCCCTCCCTCCTCCCAAGCCACCCCCCCATCCCCCCCCCTCTCATCCATTTTAGTTATACAATCTAGGTTGCATTAATTCAGTTAGACAATGTTGTCATTCAACAAAAATACACCAGAAATTCTACTGAGTCCATTCTTTTCTTCTCTTCTCCTTCCATCAACTTAGGTAATGTTTGTTCCCGGTAGGTTTTCGCTATTGTATTTAATGTAAGGCTCCCATACTTGTTCGAATATTTCAATATTATTTCTTAAACTATATGTTATTTTTTCTAATGGAATACATTTATTCATTTCTATATACCATTGTTGTATTTTCAAATTATCTTCCAATTTCCAGGTTGACATAATACATTTTTTTGCTACAGCTAGGGCTATCTTAACAAATCTTTTTTGTGCATCCTCCAAGTCAATTCCAAATTCTTTATTTTTTATGTTACTTAGGAGAAAGATCTCTGGATTCTTTGGTATATTGTTTTCTGTTATTTTATTTAATATCTGATTGAGATCATCCCAAAATTTTTCTACTCTCTCACATGTCCAGATTGCATGAATTGTTGTTCCCCTTTCTTTTTTACATCGAAAACATCTATCAGATACTGTTGGGTCCCATTTATTTAACTTTTGCGGTGTAATGTATAGTCTGTGTAACCAATTATATTGTATCATACGCAGCCTCGTATTTATTGTATTTCTCATCGTTCCAGAGCATAACTTCTCCCATGTTTCCTTTTTTATCTTTATATTTAAATCTTGTTCCCATTTTTGTTTAGTTTTACCATTTGTTTCCTCATTTTCCTTTTCTTGCAGTTTAATATACATATTTTTTATAAATCTTTTGATTAACATTGTATCTGTAATCACATATTCAAGGTTACTTCCCTCTGGTAAACTCAAGTTGCTTCCTAATTTATCTTTCAAGTAGGATCTCAGTTGGTAATATGCCAGCGCTGTATCTCCCGTTATATTGTACTTATCTCTCATTTGTTCAAAGGATAAGAATCTACTTCCTGAAAAACAATTTTCTATTCTTTTAATCCCTTTTTTTTCCCATTTTCTAAAGGCAAGGTTGTCTATTGTAAAAGGGAGTAGCTTATTTTGCGTCAATATTAGTTTTGGTATTTGGTAATTTATTTTATTTCTTTCTACATGAATCTTCTTCCATATATTGAGGAGATGGTGTAATACTGGAGAAGTTCTATGTTGTACCAATTTTTCGTCCCATTTATATAATATGTGTTCAGGTATCTTTTCCCCTATTTTATCTAATTCTAGTCTCGTCCAGTCTGGTTTTTCCCTTGTTTGATAAAAATCTGATAGGTACCTTAATTGTGCGGCTCTATAATAATTTTTGAAGTTTGGCAATTGTAAGCCTCCTTGTTTATACCATTCTGTTAATTTGTCTAGTGCTATCCTCGGTTTCCCCCCTCTCCATAAAAATCTCCTTATTATTTTCTTTAACTCTTTGAAGAATTTTTCTGTCAGTTGTATTGGCAATGCCTGAAATAAGTATAGTATCCTTGGAAAAATGTTCATTTTAATACAGTTTATCCTTCCTATCAGTGTTAGTGGTAGCTCTTTCCAATGCTCTAAATCGTCCTGTAATTTTTTCATTAGTGGATTGTAATTGAATTTATATAATTGGCCTAGATTTTTGTTTATTTGCACACCTAGGTATCTTATTGCCTGCGTTTGCCATCTGAATGGGGATTCCTCCTTAAATTTTGAGAAATCCGCGTTATTCATAGGCATTGCTTCACTTTTATTTACGTTTATCTTGTATCCCGACACTTCTCCATATTCCTTCAATTTCTTATATAGTTCTTTTATTGAAAGTTCTGGTTCTGTTAAGTACACTATCACATCATCCGCAAACAGACTGATTTTATATTCCCTGTCTTTTATTTTTATTCCTTTTATATTATTATCTCTTCTTATCGATTCTGCTAGTGGTTCTATAGCTAGCGCAAACAATAATGGTGATAGTGGGCATCCCTGCCGCGTTGACCTGCTTAAGTTAAATTGCTTTGATACATGTCCATTTACTGTCACTTTCGCTAACGGTCCCTTATATAATGCTTTAATCCAATTAATATACTTCTCCGGTAAACTGAATTTTTGCAATACTTTGAACAAGTAATTCCATTCTACTCTGTCGAAGGCCTTCTCTGCGTCTAAAGCAACTGCTACTGCCGGTGCTTTATTTCCTTCTACTGCATGAATTAAGTTAATAAATTTACAAATATTGTCTGTTGTGCGTCTTTTTTTGATAAATCCAGTTTGGTCTAAATTTACCATTTTCGGTACCTGTTCTGCTAATCTGTTCGCTAACAGTTTAGCTATTATCTTATAATCTGTGTTTAGCAGAGATATTGGTCTATATGACGCTGGTGAGAGTGGATCTTTCCCTTGTTTTAGTATCACTGTAATTATTGCTGTTTTACATGAATCTGGTAAGTTTTGTGTCTCATCAATCTGGTTGATTACATCCAGGAGGGGCGGTATTATTAGGTCTTTAAATGTTTTGTAGAATTCTATTGGGAGTCCATCCTCTCCTGGTGTCTTATTATTTGGTAAATTTTTTATTATCTCTTGTATTTCTACTGTTCCAAATGGTTCTGTTAATTTATTTTGTTCCTCTATTTGTAGTTTTGGTAGTTCAATTTTAGTCAAAAATTCATCTATTTTCCCTTCTTTCCCTTCGTTTTCGGTTCGGTATAATTGTTCATAGAATTCTCTGAAGTTTTCCTTAATTTCTTTTGGATTATATGTAATTTGTTTGTCTTTTTTCCTTGTTGCCAATACCATTTTCTTAGTTTGCTCTGTCTTAAGCTGCCATGCTAGGATTTTGTGTGTTTTTTCCCCTAGTTCATAATATTTCTGTTTTGTCTTCATTATATTCTTCTCCACCTTATATGTTTGTAATGTTTCATATTTTATTTTTTTATCCGCCAATTCTCTTCTTTTGGTTGTATCTTCCTTTATTGCTAATTTTTTTTCTATGTTTATTATTTCCCTTTCCAACTGCTCTGTTTCCTGATTATAGTCCTTCTTCATCTTGGTTGCATAACTTATTATTTGCCCTCTAATGAATGCTTTCATTGCGTCCCATAGTATAAACTTATCTTCCACTGATTCCGTATTTACTTCAAAGTACATTTTTAATTGTTTTTCAATAAATTCTCTAAAATCCTGTCTTTTAAGTAGCATGGGGTTTAATCTCCATCTATACATTCTTGGAGGGATGTCCTCTAGCTCTATTGCCAATAACAGGGGTGAGTGGTCCGATAATAGTCTAGCTTTATATTCCGTTTTCCTAACTCTCCCTTGAATGTGGGCTGATAACAGGAATAGGTCTATCCTTGAGTATGTTTTATGTCTAGTCGAGTAGTATGAGTATTCCTTTTCTTTTGGGTTTTGTTTCCTCCATATGTCCACAAGTTTCATTTCTTGCATTGATTTAATTATAAATTTGGTTACTTTGTTCTTCCTGTTAATTTTTTTCCCCGTTTTATCCATATTTGGATCCAAATTCAGATTGAAATCCCCTCCTATTAGTATGTTCCCTTGCGTATTAGCTACCTTCAAAAAGATATCTTGCATAAACTTTTGATCTTCTTCGTTAGGTGAATATATATTAAGTAGATTCCAAAGCTCTGAATATATCTGACATTTTATCATAACATATCTCCCTGCTGGATCTATTATTTCCTCTTCTATTTTAAATGGCACATTTTTGCTAATTAATATAGCCACTCCTCTTGCTTTTGAATTATACGATGCTGCTGTTACATGTCCTACCCAATCTCTCTTTAATTTCTTGTGCTCCAATTCAGTTAAGTGTGTTTCTTGGACAAATGCTATATCAATTTTTTCCTTTTTCAGTAAATTTAGTAGTTTCTTCCTTTTAATTTGGTTATGTATTCCATTAATATTTAGAGTCATATAGTTCAGCGTAGCCATTTTATATTTTGTTTATCTTCTCTTTCCGTTTTTCCATCATTACCTTTCCTCCTTTTCCATTTCTGTTTTCTTATTTTCAACTCTTTACCAGACAACATTCCTACAACATCCAACATTTTCCTTATTCTCCTATTTCTATCTTCTTTATCCCCAATCTCCCCTTCCCCTCCTGAGTTGCCCTTTATCCCTTGTCGGACAACCACATCTCCCCTCTCCATTTGGATTTGCGAATCCACTCGCAAGCGTCAACTGATTTTGCAGTGACCGCTCTTTTCCCCCACCCAGCCCCCCCCAGAAAAGATTTCGCTTTTTATATGTCACAAAGGTCACTCTTTTAATTCCCTCCTTATTCTCTCTATTCCATTACCTTCCCTTATTAATTCTTGTCTATACTCTCTATGTTTTCTTCTAATTACAGATACTTTCACATATGCCCATTGTCTCTATTCACTCTTATACCTCTTTACCCGCATACATATCAATCGTGGTCATTTTTACCCTCCTTACCCGTCTTCATCCCTCAGTCTATTTTTGTCTTTACCCACATACATATCAATCGTGATAATTTTTGCTCTCATTACCCGTCTTCATCCCTCAGTCTATTTTTGTAATTGTTCTGCAAATTTTCGTGCTTCTTCTGGATCCGAGAATAGTCTGTTTTGTTGTCCTGGAATAAATATTTTCAATACCGCAGGATGCTTCAGTGTAAATTTATATCCTTTCTTCCATAAAATCACTTTTGCTGCATTGAACTCTTTTCTTTAGGAGTTCAAAGCTTATATCTGGATAAATGAAGATTTTTTGCCCTTTATACTCCAGTGGTTTGTTGCCCTCTCTTACTTTTTCCATTGTCTTCTCCAGTACCTTTTCTCTTGTAGTATATCTTAGGAATTTTACTACAATAGATCTTGGTTTTTGTTGTGGTTGTGGTTTAGGGGCCAATGCTCTATGTGCCCTTTCTATTTCCATTTCTTGCTGTAGTTCTGGACATCCTAGGGCCTTAGGGATCCATTCTTTTATAAACTCCCTCATATTCTTGCCTTCTACATCTTCCTTAAGGCCCACTATCTTTCTGTTATTTCTTCTGTTATAATTTTCCATTATATCTATTTTTTGGGCTAGTAATTCTTGTGTCTCTTTAGTTTTTTTATTAGATTCCTCCAATTTCTTTTTTAAGTCTTCTACCTCCATTTCTGCTGCTACTGCCCGTTCTTCCATCTTGTCCATTTTTTTCCCCATTTCTGTTAAGGTCATATCTATTTTATTCACTTTCTCTTCTGTGTTGTTTATTCTTCTTCTTAAATCATTGAATTCCTGTGTTTGCCATTCTTTAAATGACTCCATATATCCTCTAACAAGAGCAAGTATATCCTTTACCTTGCCTTTCCCTTTATCTATTTCACTGTATTCTTCCTCTTCTTCTTCCTCTAGGTTGACCATCTGTTGTTTCTTTGCTGCCCTTTCCTCCTCTTCTTTCTTGTTTCCATTGTCTTCTGTGGTCTCTTCTTGCTGCAGGTGTTCTGCAGCTGTCGTTGCCGGCTGTGGAGATCGACTCCCCAGCTGTCCCCCCTCCCGTCGGTGTGTTTTTTTTCATGCGCATCGCGCATGCGCGAGGAGTCGCGCATGCGCGGTTGCGCACTTTTACTCGGCTCTGTGAGCCATTGTTGTAGTTCTCTTTCTACCGACCTGAGGTAGTGGGGCCCTCTCTCCACAGCGGGCCTCTTCGGACAGGTAAGGCCTTCACCTTTTTTCCTCCGTTGTCTTCTCTTCCTCTCTTCTTTCCGTTGATTTTGATTTTTCTCCTTTTGTCTCCATCTTCTTTCCACCTTTATACTCACTTTTCTTTAACTTGTATTTCTGTGCCTTTGTATTTTCTCTTGTTTTTCCCGACTTTTCTGGAGAGGGCTGGAGTTCACCGTCCGGCCACTACTCCATCACGTGACTCCCCTGGTTTTGAGTTACTCTTTAACGTTAAACTATATTTTTCATGTATAAAAATGTCTTAGTGAAGTAAATTATAGTTCAAATACTGTATCTGTATTCTTACCTGTGGGTTGGTACAGGGTCACAGCACATTTATAGAGAACTTTTCTTTTCAGAGAAGAGAGTTAATTCCCAGAGTTGCTGTGTCTGGGAAGGGCAGAGCTAATGAATTTGAAGTGGGTCTTAATTATTCAAGAACTGCATTTAATCAAAGCCATTTAAGCCTCTTGAACAGGTCAGAGCTTGTTATGGATATGGAATGGCTTTGAAAAAGGAACAGAATTTTGGTAGAAATAAAACTGATGATCATGTGGTTTCCAAGAATTGGGACTGACCTTGGTTATAATGTAATAGTCGCATGATTTGGAGAAATATATTACTGAATTCAGACATTTTGAGTTCCGTTTTGGAAGAGTTCAGTTTGGACAGTACAGAAGTCAAAACCCCTGTGATACAGGGGTTGAAACCTTGTGAAGGACAGGGTAGAGTTACAGTAACCAGAATTGGTGCTGTTGTGTGTTACTCCTGGGAAAAGGGGAACAACGAATCAGTGGCTTTTGAAATCAGGAAGATCGTTTTGCTGGCTCTTTGGAAAAGAGGACAGATTTGTACTAGGTCTGTTTTTGTGAGGCTGCTTCGTTTAACCCTTGGCTGGGTTTTTGAATTCATCCTGGAAGAAAATAGCTACATTGTCAGTAAAGAGACCTGAAAATGTGATGTTTAAAAGCACTTTATAATTATTTCTGAACTGAGAATTTAAGATTAAAACTTTTGAATTTCTCATTGTCTGGTGGATTTTCCATTGCTGTTCCTGTGTTAGTGTTAACAAAGTCCTTTTAGTCCCAAAAATAATTGAAAGGGTTGTTAGTTCACAACAGTGCAAATACTGCCTCAATTACATTTAAAAAAAAAAATTAGTGCAAATAGGGTTCATCTTGGGTTAACAAGTATTGACATCTTGGAGTGAAACACAAAAGTCTGCAGACACTGTGATTGTAGTAAAAGCACACAAAAATGCTGGAGGCCCGTCTCACAGAGCCTGTAGGAGGTAAAGATATATAGCCGATGTTTTGGGTCTGAGCCCGTCTTCAAGGCATGAGCAAAAATGAAGCCTGAAGGAGTATTGACTTCTGATTAGCTGCCCACTGTGATGAAGTTAATGTTTGAAATTGACCACTTCATACGGCCACCCCATTATCAGATTCCAGATTTTGAATCTGGTTTTATTGTGGGTTTACTTTTTGCCAGTTAGCGTTGGTGTAGACAAAGAAACTACTTGGAATGAAACTGTACTTCTCATTTTACAAATATCAAAATGTTACATTTGCTGATTTCTGGAATTTACGGTATTTTTTTAAGCTTTAATTTTAGACATGCAGCATGGTAACAGGCCCTTCCAGCCCATGAGCCTGCACTGCCCAAATACCCCAATTAACCTACAACCCCGTATGTTTTGAAGAGTGGGAGGAAACCCACACAGACACTGGAAGAATGTACAAACGCCTTGCAGACAGCGGTGGATT
Organism: Narcine bancroftii; assembly: GCF_036971445.1. NCBI lineage: Eukaryota > Metazoa > Chordata > Chondrichthyes > Torpediniformes > Narcinidae > Narcine > Narcine bancroftii. The sequence continues at coordinate 100,086,633 of NC_091479.1, read as the reverse complement.
CTAATCGAGGTTGCTAGTGATGTAATAGTGTTGTTCTAACCACGCTGTTCCAAATGTTATCTGTAAAAGAATCGAACTGCAGATGCTGGTATTTAAAGAAAATCTGCAGGAAACACTTAGCAGGTCAGGAGTATCTGTAGAAAGCATCGATGTTTCAGTATGCAAACACTTTAAAATAACCCCTGATTTCTCGTTCAACCTCATTTGAGGTTGAACGAGAAAGTCTGCAGATGCAGAGGTTGAATGCAGTACCACAAATGTGCTGGAGCAACTCAGCAGATCACGCAGCATCCATAGGAGGTAAAGGGTAACCAGCATTTCGGGCCTGAGCCCTTCATCAGAAATAAACAAAAAAAAAAGGGATTCCATAAAAAAGGGAGGTGGGGAGAGGTGGGAGGTGGGGAGAGGTGGGGAGGTGGGGAGAGGTGGGAGGTGGGGAGAGGTGGGAGGTGGGGAGAGGTGGGAGGTGGGGAGAGGTGGGAGGTGGGGAGAGGTGGGAGGTGGGGAGAGGAGGGAGGTGGGGAGAGGAGGGAGGTGGGGAGAGGAGGGAGGTGGGGAGAGGAGGGAGGTGGGGAGAGGAGGGAGGTGGGGAGAGGAGGGAGGTGGGGAGAGGAGGGAGGTGGGGAGAGGAGGGAGGTGGGGAGAGGAGGGAGGTGGGGAGAGGAGGGAGGTGGGGAGAGGAGGGAGGTGGGGAGAGGAGGGAGGTGGGGAGAGGAGGGAGGTGGGGAGAGGAGGGAGGTGGGGAGAGGAGGGAGGTGGGGAGAGGAGGGAGGTGGGGAGAGGAGGGAGGTGGGGAGAGGAGGGAGGTGGGGAGAGGAGGGAGGTGGGGAGAGGAGGGAGGTGGGGAGAGGAGGGAGGTGGGGAGAGGAGGACAGGTTAACAGGTAAGAGGTGGATACAGACCTTGGTCATCTCCCCCTTCACTTCTCAGCCTCTTTCTAGCTGCCCACCTGTATCCCACTGCTTGCCTATTGGCCTGTCTTCCTCCCTCCTCTCCACTTGCTCCTTATTTTCCTCCCTCTTTAATCAGGCATTAGCCTGTTTTTTTAAAAAAAATCTTGTACCTGGCAAAGGGATCAGGCTCAACATTGGTCACCTGATGCTGTGTGGCCTGCTGAGTTTCTCCAGTTGCCAATCTATTGTAGGTCATTGGCCAAAAAATGAGTCGTAGTTTGTCTCAACCAAGTCAGCAACAAGTTCTGTTTCATAGCAAAGGTGTATGGGGGACGCAAGGCAAATTTCTTTAAGTGGTAACAAAAATTAGAACATTTAAATACCGGCAAAACTTGCAAATGTAGCTTTTATTGTTTTTTTTAAACCTTCAACTGAATTCACATTTTCCAGTGACTGGTAGAAATTGATCTGGTGTCTAAGTCATTAGGTTAGACAAGTGATTTTCAAACTTTTCTTTCTTTCCACGTACTGTAAGGTAAAACATCATGAGATGGGAATGTGTAGGGAGTTACCCTGTACAGGGCAGTAACAAGAAGGGGAGGTGTCCTTGTACTCCTGTTAGGTAAAACATCATGAGATGGGACCGGAGAAGGAGTCACCCAGTACTAAGGAGTAACAGAATGCATCCTTGTACTTACAAGATAAGAGAGACATTGATGGATTGAGAGGCAGGAAGCTAGCAGGGAAAGGATAGCAACAGTTTTAGTCATTGGACAAGTAATGATATGATGATGTTCTAAGCATGTATCCAAGGGTATAAAAAATCACCATTTTGCTGATAACGGCAGAATGCATTCTCCGACTAACTTTGTTAGTCGCAAGTGTTACAATCCGGTAATAAAGAACAAAGAACCCTGATTTCGACTCAGTCTGGTGTTTGTCTCACTCATTCATGAACAAAGCAGACCTAACAGTACATACCACCGTAGGTAATCCCTCTGCCATAGGGATTGCTTAAAGTGGTCTGTGGGTGGGAAGGCAAGGTTGAGAACCACTGCTCTAGACCCAATAGTTACTGAAATATTTTGCTTGAGAAAAATTGTTGTTGGCCCATTTCCTTTGGAGTTATGAAACCTTGCACATAACAAGTCAATGAGGGACGATTAAAACAGTGGTTTTCAAACTTTTTCTTTCCACCCACAGACCACCTTAAGCAATCCCTTACTAATCACAGAGCACCTACGGCATAGGGAGTACCTAAAGTGGGATGTGAGTAGAAAGAAAAAATTTGAAAGCCACTAGCTGTTAGACTGTGGAGTTGGTAGAATAACAGTGTATTCACTTCCCTTGTCGAATAGATTTTGACAAAGAGAACTGGTTGTTTTATTCCACATGGAATTAATTGTGTGTCTGAGTAAGTGAACTTGGCAAAGTGCAAAAATGTATTTTAACATGGTCAATGTTTTTTTATTTTACAAGTTGGGACTCAGAAGTTGAGGTTGTTTACAAGTTTGAGCTGAGGATTGGTGATTAAACTTCAAGTCTACGGAGTCAAGAGAATTGGGATGATTTAATTATGATCAAAGCCTCTTGGTGTTTGCTGTGCATGTTTTTAAAAATAGAAGGGGGTGTCAGGGGGAGCAGGAAGGAAATAAGTATTTAATTCAGCTCTGAGTTAAACCAAGGCAACGAGATTAGGATTTGTTGATTTAAGCAAGAGAATCTGCAGACGCTGGGATCGAATGCAGTGCACAAATGTGCTTGAGAAATGGAACAGGTCATGCAGCATCCATAGGAATTAAAAGGCAGCCTAACCCCTTCATCGGGAATGTTGAGGGGGGGGGGGGGGGGGAAACGGATAGATGCCTGAATGAAAAGGTGGGGGGAGGAGCACAGGCTAAAGTGGTAGGAGGGTAGAAGAGAAAGAAGTGGAGACTGGCCTTGATTTGGCAGTGCAGGAGGCAAGGGACAGACGTCAGTGAGGCAGTGGAGTGTGGAATTACAATGGCTGGCTGATGGGGAGGTCCTTGCTGTTGCAGCGGACAGAACAAAGGTGTGCAACAAAGCAATCTCCCAGTCTGCATCCAGCCTTGTCTGTTGATGCCCATTTTTAAATTGCAGATGGGATTAACTAACTGCCAGAGGAACATGAATCGGCATTTTTAAAATATCTCAAGATTGCCAAGTTTATTGTCATCTAATTGTGCAAGTACAACCTGACAAAACAGCATTCTCCAGTCCTCAGTGCAAAACACGCAGCCAGACTTAACACGTATACAGACAAACAATACTTGTGAAGGGCAAGTATACGAATAAATATTGTTTTGTAAATATGAGTCTCAGATAGTTAGTGTGAGCAGTTTCTTTGGTTGTTTAGCATTCCCACTGTAATGGTGATCATGGTTGCAATGTCTTGCTGTTTGATTAGACTTGGCTGCCATCAGGGGGCTGATACACAGTATGCAAGATCTGTAATGGAGGCTTTCAGCCTCATGGCATGCCTCATGTGCTGTTCATTATCAACTTTAAAGTAAATCTTTTACTTCATCCATGTGTTGTCTAAGAACTCACACATACGAATACAAGATGAAGCACTCACTGCCCGTGAGTAGAAGCTGTTCCTCGGCCTGGTGGTGCTGGCTCTGATCCTCCTCTATCTCTTCCCCGACGGGAGCAGCTGAAGATGCTGTGTGCGGGGTGGAAGAGGTCCTCAATGGCTTTGCCCACCCTCTTCAGACAACGATCTCAGTTATCATGGGGGTAGGGAGACTTCAGTGAAATCTGCTGCTCTTATGGTCCTGTGGATTGGGGTTAGAGAGGGAAGTGTGCCAGTTCATCCGCTAATTCTGCGAAGCGGCCATCTTTTCTCCCCTCCCCATCATTGGGAAGTAAGTGAATTGAGTAGGAAGCTGTTGGTCAGTTTTCCCTTGGTCTTCCCTCAGGTTTGGTGAGAAGGCAGACTTCACCATCTGCTGGCAATGAATGAAGCCAACGAAACTCGGGAGCAGTTCGACTATGACCTGATCATCATTGGAGGAGGCTCTGGGGGGCTAGCTGCTTCAAAGGTAAGGCTACATGTGAGACTTCTTGCAGAGACTAATGTGGAAAGTCTCGATGCTTGGGGCTCAATGGGGAGGTGAACATCTTTGGAATTGGTCAGCTTACAAACAGGAGTTGGGAACAATCTATACAGCACAAATTTGATAGTTGATGCCAACTTTTCGCCTCCTGAACTCAATCTCTTGATTAATGAAGCCCACATCCCATTGCCCTTCTTACCTATCCTATCAATCTGCAGTGACCCTGAGAGGTGTGGATTTGAATTCCAAGGTCCCTCATAAATAACCGACCATTAACCCTGTACTCGGCCTTCTGGGTTGACCTTCCACAATGCATCACCACGCATTTGTCCAGATTAAACTATATCTGCCACTTTTCTGCCCAACTCTCCATCCTATCGATATCCTTTTGTAACCAATGAAATGTTAAGAATCCTTACGTTGTCATTTATCTTTGCATTGTGTCAGTTGTACAGCAGGCTCTTCAGTCCATTGAATCCATGTTGACCATTTTCCTACATTTGTCCATATCCTTCTAAATGCTTCCTTTCGGCCCAAATGTGTTTTGAATGTTGTAATTGTACCCATTTCCAAAGTTTCCCCGGCAGCTCATTCCACATACAGACCACTCCCTGAGGGCTGTCCCTCCAGGTCTTCTTGAATCGCTCACCTTAAACTCATCCCCTCTAGTACCAGAATTGTTTACTCTGGGAGAAAAAGTTTGAGCACTCACTTTATCCATGCCCCTTGGAATTTTATAAACTTCTAGCAGGTCAGCCTTCTATGCTCCGGGGTCCCTTCATTCAAAGTTTAGAGTTATTGTCAGAGAACATGCATGATATTACATACAACAGGTCTCTGGTGGATGCCATCTCACTGGCTCTACACAAAACCCTGGAACACCTGGACAGTAAAGTTGCTGTTTATCAACTACAGTTCAGCACTTAACACCATCATCCCCTCGAAACTGATCAGCAAAGTCCAAGACCTGGGGCTCAACACCCCACTGCGTATTTCCATCCTGGATTTCCTCATCTCCAGACCACAATCAGTGGGGATTGGTAAGAACATCTCCTCCACCATCTCCAGCAGTACCAGAACACCACAAGGCTGTGTTCTTAGCCCCCTGCTCTATTCATATTACACTTACGATGGTGTGGCTTGATAGAACAGTCACACCATCTACAAATTTGCCCACAATACCATGGTAGTAGGATGTGAAAAGGAAGGGGATGAGTCAGTGTACAGGAGGGAGATTGAAAACTTGGCTGAATGGTGCGCCAACCACAGGCTTGCACTTAATGTCACCAAAATCAAGGAGCTGTTTGTTGACTCCAGGAAGAGAAATGATCCAGTGATCATTGGGGGATCAGAGGTGGAGAGTGTGAGCAAATATAAGTTCTTGGGAGTCACGAACCCAGAGGACCTTTCCTGGACCCAACTCACAAATGTCATCATGAAGAAAGCAGGTCAGCGCCTCTACTTCCTCAGGAGTTTGTGGAGGTTTGGTATGACACCAGAAACCCTGGCAAATTTCTACAGATGTGTATGGAAAGTGTGCTGACCAGCTGCATCATGGTCTGGTATGGGGGACACCAATACCACAGCGTAAAGCCCTGCAAAATGTAGTAGACACAGCCCAGGAAATCACAGGCAAAACCCTCCCCACAATTGAGCACATCTACAGGGAACACTGCTGTCAGAGAGCAGCAGCAATCATCAAGGATCCACACCACCCAACATACACTTTGTTCTCGCTGCTGCCATCAGGAAAGCGGTCTCGGTGCCCCAAGACTTGCACACCCAGATTCAGAAGCAGTTGCTCCCCCTCCACCATCAGACTCCTCAACAACAAACTCAATCAGGGGCTCATTTAAGGACTCTGACTTGTGCACTTTATTGATTTTGTTTTAAAAATTCTCTCTGTATTGCAGTTTGTTTTCTTTGGTTATCTGTTTAGATCTTTATTTGTTTACATGTATGCATTGTGCACAGTTTTTTATGCACTACCTATAAATGGTAATTCTGCCTCACCTGCAAGAAAAAGAATCTCATGGTCGTATGTGACGTGTATGTACTCGGACAGTAAATCTGAACCTTGAGTTTCCTTTTTCCTGCAGGCTCGGTAGAATTACTACTTGTTGATAGTGCAAATAAAAAACTGTATTCTGGAATTGTAAAGAAATGTAAGCAAACTGCAATACAGAGAGGGGAAAAAAAATCAATGAAAGAGCAGAAATAAGAGTGCTTTGAGTTTGTTCGAGAGTCTGATGGTGGCAGGGTAGCAGCTGTTCCTCAACCTGATGGTGAGATTCTCACCCTCTCCTCCCTGTGACTCAAGATCCATTCTGGCACCATTCAGGTGAATCTTTTCTTCCAACTCTGTGGTTTTGGGTATTTCACTAGATCAATCTTATCGAGGGAGTTGGGGTGGTTGTGTTATTTCTGATGTATTTCACAATTCTTGAATTGCTCCACCCTTCACTAACAAATTTCTCAAACCAGTTTTTCTGCATTAACATATCTGGCTCAGAATCAAGTTGTCTAACAATGTTTCTATATTTATGTTCTGTTAGAAGTGAGCAGTGAAAGTTGTTTAATTGATGTTTAAGAACTAGGTACAGTGAAATTCCTATAATCCAGTACATTGGTGACCAGCAGATGTTTTAGACGATTGGAAGTTATTCCCAATTAACTCCCATTTTTAATACAAATTTTTGCACATTTGAAAGGGAAATTGGTGCCCAATGAGTGCCAAGCTTTCTGAGATGCTGACCTACTGGAATTTCTGAAGTTGGATTGCAGATTATGGGAGTTGAACTGTGCAAAAATAATCCATGAATTTTTGATTTCTCTTTGAACTGGGGGTTGATATTGGCTTTCCCTTCAGAGATGAGGGTGCAGATTACTTTAAGATCCAATATTCTCCCCATGTACTGTGAGGGGGGGTTGTCCTGCTTGGGGTTGGTGCTCCAATGAGGTCTTGGGGTTGATTATCTAAATACTTCCACCACCTCACCCCCTTCCCTTGATGTTCACTAAAATGTTTGTCCATATTTTGCAGTGTGCATAAAGTTATGAAATTCATTGAATAACAATGATTGTAACATTTCATGGACTGCAAACCACTTTTTGATGTTGCACTAATGAACCTCTGTGCAGTAAAATTAAAAGTCAGTGTGAAATTTAAAAAAATACTTTTAAGTGTTTATGTACTAATATTCAGTAATGGCCAAAGGAAACATTTTTAATTGTTTATCTTTGGCAGGGAGATTATGGGATTCCGATTTCTATCTCCACTGCTCCTCTTGTGTCCTGGTGCCTTTTGCTTGAGTCTTTCCATATGGTTTTAAAATGATCAATTGATCTGTTTGTTGAAGAGTTCAATATCCCTTCTACCATTGTTTAGAAGTGTCTCCCGGAAATGTCTGTACCTATATTTTTGAAGTGCAAGAGAAATGGCCTAACTCAGTGATTTTCAACCTTTTTTTTTCTTCTCACATACCACCTTAAGTAATCCCTATGCTATAGGTGCTCTGTGATTAGTAAGGGATTACTTAAGATGGTATGTGAGTGGAAAGAAAAAATTTGAAAATCACAGGCTCTCTAAGCAGTAGACCAACTCTCTAAGCAGTAGACCAACTCTCTAAGCAGTAGACCAACTCTCTAAGCAGTAGACCAACTCTCTAAGCAGTAGACCAACTCTCTAAGCAGTAGACCAACTCTCTAAGCAGTAGACCAACTCTCTAAGCAGTAGACCAACTCTCTAAGCAGTAGACCAACTCTCTAAGCAGTAGACCAACTCTCTAAGCAGTAGACCAACTCTCTAAGCAGTAGACCAACTCTCTAAGCAGTAGACCAACTCTCTAAGCAGTAGACCAACTCTCTAAGCAGTAGACCAACTCTCTAAGCAGTAGACCAACTCTCTAAGCAGTAGACCAACTCTCTAAGCAGTAGACCAACTCTCTAAGCAGTAGACCAACTCTCTAAGCAGTAGACCAACTCTCTAAGCAGTAGACCAACTCTCTAAGCAGTAGACCAACTCTCTAAGCAGTAGACCAACTCTCTAAGCAGTAGACCAACTCTCTAAGCAGTAGACCAACTCTCTAAGCAGTAGACCAACTCTCTAAGCAGTAGACCAACTCTCTAAGCAGTAGACCAACTCTCTAAGCAGTAGACCAACTCTCTAAGCAGTAGACCAACTCTCTAAGCAGTAGACCAACTCTCTAAGCAGTAGACCAACTCTCTAAGCAGTAGACCAACTCTCTAAGCAGTAGACCAACTCTCTAAGCAGTAGACCAACTCTCTAAGCAGTAGACCAACTCTCTGTGGCCCTGCAGGGAGGGACATGCAAAGAAATGAAATATGTGGAATTTTCAGGGTGAGGCTTTTGGTTCCCTTCACTGCATTGGCAGCCTGCAACCTGGAAACTTGTTCAGGAACAAGCCAGCCTCCAAAACTCAATGTCTGAAAAGGGAATTTGCTTTTGGTACCTGCTAATTTCTCTTTCATCCCTTCTCCCGGTGCAGGAAGCTGCTGCTTATGGCAAGAAAGTGCTGGTGTTGGATTATGTTACACCCACGCCGCTTGGAACTGCATGGGGTAAATATTTAAATTGCCAGTAAACTGTGCAATCACTGAATCTTGGTGTCTAGGGATTTATCAATCTTCCACACCTAGCATGAGTTTTGTAGGCCACTTGTCTCCCCCCCCTGCAACTGCAATAGGATAGCTAGATGATGTAATGAGGAAATCTTGTCTGCATTCTCCACTTTGGTAATTGACTGAAAAATAACAGCGAAATCCTTAGTTGCACCATCATTTGTCATTGCCTTGATCTACAAGTCACCTGGTCAGGCAAACCCCAGGGGTATCAAGGTCAATGTTTGATAATGGACTGCATGCATTATTTCCTGAAAAATAATGATTAATTAGCCTGCTGCTTGTTGAAGAGATTGATATCCCTTCTTTAAGAAAATGCCCGTCAGCTCAACACTACAGTGCTGACCGAGGTTTGAATCCAGCCCAGTCTTTAAGGAGTTGGTACATCCTTTCCTTGTCCACGTGCTCAGGTTTCCTCCCACCCTTAAACGAATGGGGTTTGTAGGTTAATTGGGGTATTTGGCTCATGAACCGGAAGAGCCTGAAACCATGCTGCATGTCTTAATTTAAATTAAAAATCAATATTGAACAAATTTGGATAAATCGATGCTTTTGCCATCTCTCTGGGAAGCTTGTTCCACAGAATATCCATTTGGTTGTGATGCTTGCTCAAGAGTACCTCTCTTCACCTCTTTGCCCTCTAGTTTGCTGATGGCTAAAATCTGTGCTTGGATATTGTGGGCAGGGATGAGCAAAAGTTGGTGTTGGGAGGGCTGAGATTGGTGGAGGTAAGTGGGGAAACCCTATTGTAAAACTAGGGTCCTCCTATCCAAGTCCAATATTCAGTGTTTGTCTGTGGGACTGTACTTCTCCCCCTCCTCTTTCTCCTCAGCCTTTTAATTCAGGTGTTAGTTGCTTTTTGTACCTCTAAAAGGGTTTGGGCTTGAAACGTCAGTTGTGTATCTTGGGCGCTGCAAGACCTGCTGAGTTCCTCCAAAGCTTCTGTGTTTTGACTGCAGTCACAGTGTCTGCAGACTGTTGCATTCACTCTAAAAGTAAGGTTGTTGGTTTTGGATGGTCTACCTATAATTTCATGTCCCACCATCAACAAGAGGTTTTCTCTGGTATCAAAGCCTTGGATTCCTACAAGACAGTGGTTCTCGACCTTTATTCGCCTTGCAGTGAACCTCTTGTAACAACCCCATGACCACATGGTTCAAGACTATGGAAACTGCTTTGTTAGGGAAAATAAAATGTGGAAAACTAAGATGTTGAATGTGGATATATTTGGGGGGGGGGAGGGTGTTAAATGTTGGAGCGATGACCTATCTCTGTTTCACTGATCTTTTTATGATTTGGTGTGTGATTAGGTCTTGGAGGGACGTGTGTCAATGTGGGCTGTATCCCAAAGAAGCTGATGCACCAAGCAGCGCTTCTGCATCAGAATATCAAGGATGCCAGGACGTTCGGCTGGACATTTGATGAGCAAGGTTTGTTGATGAAATCCAGGGCCTAATGTTCGGGGTTGTGCATCCAGGCTGCCTCCCTTCCACTTCCCTAACATCCCCTATCCCTGCTCTTGAAACATAAAATATCCTTTCTTCTCACCCCCCCCCCCCCCCCTCCCATCTTCACTTCCTGCTGCTGTGGAATTCTATTAAAAGACTCATCCCAGTGTCCCTGCACTCTATTCACTCTCCTTGTGTCATGTGCGATGACATGCACCACCAGGTTTTTTTTAATTTTATTTTTCACACTGTGAACCATATTAACCAAAATACACACAAACATTTCCCTCTTAAATATACACAGTGGCATTTTCTCCACTTTTTCCCACCCCCCCACCTTCCCTCCCCCCTTCCCACCCCCCTCCCTACCCACTAAACATTCAACAATACAATACAATAAAACCATTAAACAATGTCATCACACAATGAAAATAAACAAGAAAATTGTGTCATGTACGGTTCCCAAATTTGTTTGAATACTGTGACTTTATTTTTTAAATTATATGTTATTTTTTCCAATGGAATACATTTATTCATTTCCATGTACCATTGCTGTATTCTTAGGCTCTCTTCTGATTTCCAATTTGACATTATACATTTTTTTGCTACAGCTAAGGCTATCATAATAAATCTTTTTTGTGCTTCATCCAGTTTGAGGCCTAATTCTTTACTTCTTATATTACTTAGAAGAAAGATCTCTGGATTTTTTGGGATGTTGCTTTTTGTGATTTTATTTAATACCTGATTTAGATCTTCCCAAAACTTTTCCACTTTCTAACATGTCCAAATTGCATGTACTGTTGTTCCCATTTCCTTCTTACAGCGAAAACATCTATCTGATACTGTTGGGTCCCATTTATTTAACTTTTGGGGCATGATATATAGCCTGTGTAACGAATTATATTGTATCATGCGTAACCTCATGTTTATTGTATTTCTCATAGTTCCGGAGCATAGGTTTTCCCATTTTTCATTCTTTATCTTTGTATTTAGATCTTGTTCCCACATTTGTTTGGGTTTACAGCTTATTTCATCATTTTCTTTCTCTTGCAGTTTGATGTACATGTTTGTTATAAATCTTTTAATTATCATTGTGTCTGTAATCACATATTCAAAGCTGCTTCCTTCTGGTAACCTCAGTCTGCTTCCCAATTTGTCCTTTAAGTAGGTTTTCAGTTGGTGGTATGCAAACATTGTACCGTGAGTTATTCCCATATTTGTACTTCATTTGTTCAAAAGATAATAAATTATTTCCCAAAAAACAATTTTCTATTCTTTTGATCCCTTTTCTCTCCCATTCTCTAAAGGAAAGGTTATCTATTGTGAAAGGGATTAATTGATTTTGTGTCAATAATAATTTTGGTAGTTGGTAATTTGTTTTTTTCCTTTCTACGTGAATCTTCTTCCAAATGTTGAGCAGATGGTGCAGTACTGGTGAACTTCTATATTGCACCAGTTTTTCATCCCACTTATAAAGTATATGTTCTGGCACCTTCTCCCCTATTTTATCTAGCTCTATCCTGGTCCAATCTGGTTTTACCCTTGTTTGATAAAAATCTGATAGATATCTTAATTGTGCTGCTCTATAATAATTTTTAAAGTTTGGTAACTGCAAACCACCTTGTTTGTACCATTCTGTTAATTTACCTAGTGCTATCCTTGGTTTCTCCCCTCTCCATAAGAATTTCCTTATTATTCTCTTTAGCTTATTGAAGAATTTCTTTGTTAAGGGAATTGGTAACGATTGAAATAGGTATTGTATCCTTGGGAAGACATTCATTTTAATGCAATTTACCCTTCCTATCAGAGTTAGTGGTAAATCTTTCCAATGTTCTAAGTCATCTTGTAATTTCTTCATTAATGGCTGATAATTTAATTTGTATAGATGGCCTAGATTATTGACTAATACCTAGGTATTGGATGCTTGTGTTTGCCACTTAAATGGTGATTATTTTTTAAACTTTGTGAAATCCACATTATTCATTGGCATCACTTCATTTTTATTTGTGTTGATCTTGTACCCCAATATTTCTCCATATTCCTTCAATTTCTTATGTAATTCTTTTATTGATAATTCTGGTTCTGTTAAGTATACTATGATGTCATCTGCAAATAGACTGATTTTATATTCCCTCTCTTTTATTTTATCTTCTGTTCTTATCAATTCTGCCAATGGTTCTATTGCTAAAGTGAACAGTGAGGGAGATAGTGGACGTCCCTGCCTAGTTGACCTGCTTAATTTAAATTGGTTCGATATATATCCATTTACTGTCACCTTTGCCATTGGACCCTTATATAATGCTTTAATCCAATTAATATATTTCTCTGGTAGGTTGAACCTCTGTAGTACTTTGAATAAATAATTCCATTCGACCCTGTCAAAGGCTTTCTCTGCGTCTAAAGCAACTGCCACTGTTGGCATCTTATTTCCTTGTACTGCATTGTCTGTTGTTCGCCTTTTCTTAATAAATCCAGTTTGATCTAGTTTTACTATTTTTTGGTACACAGTCGGCCAATCTGTTTGCTAATAGTTTTGCTATTATCTTATAACCTGAGTTAAGTAGAAATATTGGTCTATATGATGCTGGTGTTAGTGGATCTTTTTCCGTCTTTGGTATTACTGTAATTATTGCTGTTTTACATGAATCTGGCATGTTTTGTGTTTCTTCAATCTGGTTCATTACTTCCAGGAGAGGAGGAATTAGTAACTTTTTAAATATTTTAATGAATTCTATTGGGAGTCCGTCCTCCCCCGCCGTTTTATTGTTTGGTAGCTTTTTTTAATATATCTTGTGTTTCCTCTATTTCAAATGGTTTTATCAATTTGTTTTGCTCCTCTTCTTGCAATTTCGGTAGTTCAATTTTAGCTAGAAACTCATCTATTTTGTCTTCTTTCCCTTTGTTCTCAGTTCGGTATAATTACTCGTAGAATTCCTTAAAGTTTTCATTGATCTCTGTTGGGTTGTATGTCATTTGTTTGTCCTTTTTCCTTGATGCCAATTCCGTTCTTTTAGCTTGTTCTGTTTTAAGCTGCCAAGCTAGTATTCTGTGTGTTTTTTCTCCTAGCTCATAATACTTCTGCTTTATTTTCATTGTTCTTCTCCACCTTGTACGTTTGTCGTGTTTCGTATTTTATTTTTTTGTCCGCCAATTCTCTTTTTGTTGTATCTTCCCTTGTTGCTAGTTCTTTTTCTCTACTTACTATTTCCCTTTTCAGCTGTTCTATTTCCCGATTGTAGTCCTTCTTCATCTTAGTTATTATCTGCCCTCTGATGAAGGCTTTCATTGCGTCCCATAATATAAATTTGTCTTTCACTGATTCCGTATTTATTTCAAAGTACATTTTAATTTGGCGCTCAATAAATTCTCTAAAATCCTGTCTTTTAAGTAGCCTGGAGTTTAACCTCCATCTATATGTTCTTGGTGGGATGTCCTCCAGTTCTATTGCTAATAACAGGGGTGAGTGATCTGATAACAATCTAGCTTTGTATTCCATTTTCCTAACTCTCCCTTGGATATGGGCTGACAACAGGAACAGGTCAATCCTTGAGTATGTTTTATGTCTAGTCGAATAATATGAGTATTCCTTCTCCTTTGGGTGTTGTCTCCTCCATATATCCAAAAGTTGCATTTCCTGCATTGATTTAACCATAAATTTGGCTACTTTGTTCTTTCTGCTAGTCTTTTGTCCAGTTTTACCCATCTTTGAATCCAAATTAAGGTTACAGTCCCCTCCTTTCAATATATTCCCCTACGTATCTACAATCTTAAAAAAATATATATATTGCATAAACTTTTGATCCTCTTCATTAGGTGCATATATATTGATCAAATTCCAGAATTCTGAATATATCTGACACTTTATCATTACATACCTCCCTGCTGGATCTATTATTTCCTCCTCTATTTTGATTGGTACATTTTTATTAATTAATATGGCTACACCTCTAGCTTTTGAATTATATGATGCTGCCGCTACGTGTCCTACCCAGTCTCCCTTTAATTTGTTATGTTCCACTTCAGTTAGATGTGTTTCCTGCACAAATACTATGTTTTCTTTTTTCAGTAAATTTAAAAGCCTCTTCCATTTAATTTGGTTATGTATTCTATTAATATTAATAATCATATAATTCAACGTGCCATCTCATATCCTGTTTACACCTCATTTCCGCTTCCTCACCACCACCACCATCCCCCTTTTCCCCATTTTCATTTTTCAGTTTTCCCTTTTTAAACTCAATGTATGACAACAGATTTGAAACATAAAATACTTCAACAACTCCCACATCCAATATTCCCTTAGCCCCAAATGTCCTCCCCCCCCCCCCCCTCCGAGTTGCCACTTATCCCTTGCTGGGCATCCACAACTCCCCTTTCCATTTAGATTGTGAACCTGTTCGCAAGCATCAACTGATTTTGCAGTGACAGTTATTCTTTCCCACCCAACCTCCCCAGAAAAGACTTCTTTTACACATATAACAAAGTTCATACTTTTTTTCCCTCTTACTTCCTTTCTTCCCTTCTTTTACCCTTTAGTTCTTTACATATACGTTGCTTTTACATCTTTATATATATTTTATCGCCGTTCTTCATTCTTGTTACATCTCTTCATCTCTCCTTCTGTCCTGGAGGCGTTCTGCAAATTCTTGTGCTTCCTCCAGATCTGAGAACAGTCTGTTTTGCTCCCCAGGGATAAATATTTTAAGCACAGCTGGATGTCTTAACATAAATTTATAACCTTTTTTCCATAGGATCGATTTTGCTGTATTAAACTCCTTCCTCTTTAAGAGTTCAAAACTTGTGTCTGGGTAAAAAAATATTTTTTGACCCTTGTATTCCAACGGTTTATTGTCTTCTCTAATTTTATTCCTTGCCCGCTCCAGTATATTTTGTTGTATATCTCAAAAATTTTACTAAAACAGATCTTGATTTTTGATGTGCCTGTGGTTTCGGAGCTCGTGTTCTGTGTGCCCTTTCGATTTCCATTCCTTCCTGCATTTCTGTCATTCCCAGGACCTTTGGGATCAATTCTTTTATAAATTCCTTCATGTCTGTGCCTTCTTCACCCTCCTTTAGGCCCACTATTTTTATGTTGTTTTGCCTACTATAGTTTTCCAACATAACAATTTTCTGAGCTAACAACTCTTGTGACTCTTTAACTTTTTTTATCACTTTCTTCCAATTTTCTTAAGTCATTTATTTCCATTTCTACAGCCGTTTCTCGTTCTTCCACATTTTCTAATCTTTTCCCTACTTCTGTCATGACCGTCTCTGGTCTACTCACTTTTTCTTCTGTACTTTTCATTTTTCTTTTAATTTCACTAAATTCTAATTTCAACCATTCTTTTAATGCTCTCATTTGTTCTTGAAAAAAACTTTATCTATATTCTCTCCATCTGTTTTACCTTCTATTTCTCTTGAGGTCTTATTTCTCTGTGTCTGTACTTGTGTTTGTGTCTTCTTCTCTTCCTTGTATCTGTGTCTCTTCTGACTTTCCTGATGAGTTGCTGGGCCTCTTCTTGCTGGGCCTCTTCTTGCTGGGCCTCTTCTTGCTGGGCCTCTTCTTGCTGGGCCTCTTCTTGCTGGGCCTCTTCTTGCTGGGCCTCTTCTTGCTGGGCCTCTTCTTGCTGGGCCTCTTCTTGCTGGGCCTCTTCTTGCTGGGCCTCTTCTTGCTGGGCCTCTTCTTGCTGGGCCTCTTCTTGCTGGGCCTCTTCTTGCTGGGCCTCTTCTTGCTGGGCCTCTTCTTGCTGGGCCTCTTCTTGCTGGGCCTCTTCTTGCTGGGCCTCTTCTGGCTGGGCCTCTTCTGGCTGGGCCTCTTCTGGCTGGGCCTCTTCTGGCTGGGCCTCTTCTGGCTGGGCCTCTTCTGGCTGGGCCTCTTCTTGCTGGGCCTCTTCTTGCTGGGCCTCTTCTTGCTGGGCCTCTTCTTGCTGGGCCTCTTCTTGCTGGGCCTCTTCTTGCTGGGCCTCTTCTTGCTGGGCCTCTTCTTGCTGGGCCTCTTCTTGCTGGGCCTCTTCTTGCTGGGCCTCTTCTTGCTGGGCCTCTTCTTGCTGGGCCTCTTCTTGCTGGGCCTCTTCTTGCTGGGCCTCTTCTTGCTGGGCCTCTTCTTGCTGGGCCACTTCTTGCTGGGCCTCTTCTTGCTGGGCCTCTTCTTGCTGGGCCTCCTGCTGCTGCTCTTCTTTCCTTTCACTCCCTTTCCTGTCGCTTTCCTCTTTTAGCTGAGAGCCCTTGTGTCGGGCATCCCTCAGCTGGTCGCTTTGTGTTTTCCTGCTCATTGGCTGAGCCCCCCTCCCCTCGGTGTTCTCCTTCTCCTTCGTAAGTGCACTGCGCACTTTTGTTTGGCTCAGAGAGCTATTTTTGAAGTCCAGCGGTCGGGGGTGTCATGACTCTGTGGGGTCGTCACCAACCTCGGAGAACGGACTCTCTTCTCCCTGTTTCTTCATACAGGTAAGGCCTTCTCCTTTCTCTTCTGGCATCTTTTCTTCATTTTTTCCTGTTGTTTTTACTTTTTCCTTCTTGGATGCGATTTTTTTTTTCTCTACAACTTTATCTTTTATTTTTTTTTGTTTTGTTTTTTAAATTGTTTATTTTTCACACCATAAATCACATTAGCCATGATATACACTATTTCTTTTTCACACATATACAGTGACTTTTTCTCCCCCCCCCCCCCCCTCCTCCCAAGCCACCCCCCCACCCCCTCATCTCATCCATTTTTGGTATACAATCTAGGTTGCATTAAGCCAGTCAGACAATGTTGTCATTCAACAAAAATACACCAGAAATTCTACTGAGTCCATTCTTTTCTTTCCTTCTCCTTCCATCAACTTAGGTAATGTTTGTCCCCGGTAGGTTTTTGCTATTGTATTTAATGTAAGGCTCCTATACTTGTTCGAATATTTCAATACTATTTCTTAACCTATATGTTATTTTTTCTAATGGAATACATTTATTCATTTAAATTTAGTAGTTTCTTCCTTTTAATTTGGTTATGTATTCCATTAATATTTAAAGTCATATAGTTCAGCGTAGCCCTTTTATATTTTGTTTATCTTCTCTTTCCGTTTTTCCATCATTACCTTTCCTCCTTTTCCATTTCTGTTTTCTTATTTTCAACTCTTTATAAGACAACATTCCTACAACATCCAACATTTTCCTTATTCTCCTATTTCTATCTTATTTATCCCCAATCTCCCCTTCCCCTCCTGAGTTGTCCTTTATCCCTTGTCGGACAACCACATCTCCCCTCTCCATTTGGATTTGCGAATCCACTCGCAAGTGTCAACTGATTTTGCAGTGACCGCTATTTCCCCTCACCCCACCCCCCCCAGAAAAGATTTCACTTTTCATATGTCACAAAGGTCACTCTTTTAATTCCCTCCTTATTCTCTCTATTCCATTACCTTCCCTTATTAATTCTTGTCTATACTATCTATATTTTCCTCTAAGTACAGATACATTCACGTATGCACATTGTCTCTATTCACTCTTATACCTCTTTACCCGCATACATATCAATCGTGATCATTTTTACTCTCATTACCCGTCTTCATCCCTCAGTCTATTTTTGTCTTTACCCACATACATATCAATCGTGATCATTTTAACTCTCATTACCTGTCTTCCTCCCTCAGTCTATTTTTGTAATTGTTCTGCAAATTTTCGTGCTTCTTCTGGATCCGAGAATAGTCTGTTTTGTTGTCCTGGAATAAATATTTTCAATACCGCTGGATGCTTTAGTATAAATTTATACCCTTTCTTCCATAAAATCGCCTTTGCTGTATTGAACTCATTTCTCTTCTTTAGGAGTTCAAAACTTATATCTGGATAAATGAAGATTTTTTGCCCTTTATACTCCAGTGGTTTGTTGCCCTCTCTTACTTTTTCCATTGTCTTCTCCAGTACCTTTTCTCTTGTAGTATATCTTAGGAATTTTACTACAATAGATCTTGGTTTTTGTTGTGGTTGTGGTTTAGAGGCCAATACTCTATGTGCCCTTTCTATTTCCATTTCTTGCTGTAGTTCTGGACATCCTAGGGTCTTAGGGATCCACTCTTTTATAAACTCCCTCATATTCTTGCCTTCTTCATCTTCCTTAAGGCCCACTATCTTTATGTTATTTCTTCTGTTATAATTTTCCATTGTATCTATTTTTTGAGCTAGTAGTTCTTGTGTCTCTTTAGTTTTTTTATTAGATTCCTCCAATTTATTTTTTATGTCTTCTACCTCCATTTCTGCTGCTACTGCCCGTTCTTCCATCTTGTCCATTTTCTTTCCCATTTCTGTTAAGGTCATCTCTATTTTATTCATTTTCTCTTCTGTGTTGTTTATTCTTTTTCTTAAATCCTTAAATTCCTGTGTTTGCCATTCTTTAAATGACTCCATGTATCCTTTAATAAGAGAAAGTATATCCTTTATCTTGCCTTTCTTTTCTTCTTCTATTTCACTGTACTCTTCCTCTTCTTCCTCTGGGTTGACCATCTGTTGTTTCTTTGGTGCCCTTTCCTTCTCTTCTTTCTTGTTTCTATTGTCTTCTGTGGTCTCTTCTTGCTGCAGGTGTTCTGCAGCTGTTGTTGCCAGCTGTGGAGATCGACTCCCCAGCTGGTCCTCCCTCCCGTCGGTGTGTTTTTTTTCATGCGCGGTTGCGCACTTTTACTCGGCTCAGCGAGCCATTTTTGTAGTCCATTATTTACCGACCTGAGGGAGCGGGTTTCTCTCTCCGCAGCGGGCCTCTTCGGACAGGTAAGGCCTTCACCTTTTTCCTCCTTTGTCTTCTCTTCCTCTCTTCTTACCGTTGCTTTCGATTTTTCTTTTTTTGTCGCCATCTTCTTTCCACCTTTATACTCACTTTTCTGTAACTTTTATTTCTGTGCCTTTGTGTTTTCCTTTGTTTTTCCCGACTTTTCTGGAGAGGGCTGGAGTTCACCGTCCGGCCACTACTCCATCACGTGACTCCTCAGCTTTTATTTGTTTTGTATTTCTTGAACTATGTATTTTCTTCACTTTATTTCTTCTTTTCTGGAGAGGGCTGGTATTCCCCTACCGGCCACTACTCCATCATGTGACTCCCTCCATGCACCACCAGGTTTGAAGATGTTTTCATTTGTGCTGTTATCAGACTCCTGAGCAAACTCATCATGAGTAAATTAACGTTGCATTCCAACTCATTTCTCCCTCTAACTCTGCACTGTTTTTAACTGCTGTACTATGTAAGGATTGACTAGCTGGGCTGCTTGCAATACAAACTTTCTTGCGTCGCCTTGGTTTGTAAGAATAATCTTGAACTTCATGGGCCAGCCTCTTGCTATTCCCCTCCTGTGAACATGGTGATCCAAAACGCTGCTATCGTCAGTAATTTGTACCAAAAACTGTTTCCACCATCACCACTCTGGCTGCTACACTGCAATGACCTCCAGCCTTGTTTTCAGTTTTTTTCCAAACCCTCCATGACTTTGTTCTTCTGTGGTGCGATTAATACAGAGCTGATTCAACAGATCTATATATTTTGAATAGTTTATTGTCATGTATGAAGATGCAGTGATGACCTTCATTTTGTGTGTCATATAAGGGTGCTGAATTCCAATGCCATCTTCAGAGGAATCTCTTCCAGAAGGTGGTAAATCTGCGGAATTTGTTACCACAAGTGGTTGTGGAGGCCAGGTCATTGGGTGCATTTAAGGCAAAAATTGACAGGTTCTGGGTTAGCCAGGGCATCAAAGATTATGGGGAGATGGTTGGGGAGTGGGGAAATGGATCAGCTCATTATTAAATAGCAGCACAGACTCGATGGGCTGAATAGCCTATTTCTACTCCCATGGCTTGTGGTCTTAAAACAGTAATAAGATGAATCATGATGGTAGTTAGGCATCCAATCACTACTTTCCTCTTTTTGACCTTGTTCAAATAGTGGTGATGACTCATCTTTCAGAGCATGTCGAATCTCTGCCTTCTGGTATTAACTTATAACTTTAGAAAATGGTCCATTCTTAGCAGGACTCGAAGGCAATCTGTCTAGAGGCCGTAACATTTTGTCTGGGTCAGGAGGATCACATGGCTGTGAATCTGGTCAATTCGCCATCTTTTGCAAAGTTGAGGCTTGGGTCACCTTGGCTCGTGAGGACTGCTGGCTTCCAGCTTCTGTTTTTGCCCACATGTTGTTTATTCTCAAGTGTTTGAGGAGGAAAATCTCCAATCTTTACTCGTGCATTGCTGGAGCACAAGTCAGAATATTGGGTGCCAACAGCAGGATATCCACTTTGTAATGGTTGTCTCTTCAGGGAAAAATCCGAAGTGCCATGAAACAGCCCATCACAACTTCAGTGTTTTGGAAGCAATTATTCTAAAATGATTGTCTGTTTTTTGAAAGGGAAAAATTCAGCACAGAATGAATGCCGAAATAATCTTTATTGAAATGCATAAGGGGTTTGCAACAGAGATAACACACAAATATTCTCAATCACGCAACACAATTTAATCAGTAACATCGGACTTAACACTACCGACACCAGTAACTACTTACACTCATACAAGCACAGTACAACCCAGTCAAATTGGACTTGACACTACCCATACTAAACAACTGTTTGTACAGACCTGTCAATATGCTTCCTGCTGTTCCTTGTCTCACATGGGCACAGCTCAGATGCTGTCTACATCTACAACAGTATACAACACCCCCAATTCCAATGTAGTGTACACCTTACCAACAACTTCTCCAGCTCTGTCTACATCAGCGTTTGTCTTGGGGCCAAAGAGGAAGAGTTGATGCATGTGCTGGACTTTGTAGTGCAGTAAGCTGGAGGGTCCGGCTGAGGTAATCACTGGGTGATTAAATGGTCAGGTGTGCATCAATGATAGTACTTCATACTCGGTTCCAGATGGAGAGGCTGCATCACCCTCCATAATCTACATTACCATATTGTGTTTTGAAGTCTAATGCAATTCCACCTATTAAGCAGTGTTCCTTTTCTCGGTAGTCCGCCACGAATGGACAACTCTGCGAGAAGCCATTCAGAATTACATACGCTCCCTGAACTGGGGTTACAAAATTTCCTTGAAGGAGAAAGCTGTTACATACGTGAATGCTTATGGAGAATTTATGGGACCTCATAAGATCAAGGTAACACCACTGTCTATAGTAACTTTTTTCAGTCGAAAATAACCTCGTAGGTTCAGAGTGACACAGGCCCTCTGGCTAAACTTATCTACACCAATAGATTGTGTCCAAATTCGGATTTCAGATTTATTGTCAGTGTTTTCATGACATCATGTACAGCCTTGAGATTCTTTTTTCTGTGGGTGAGGCAGAATTTACCACTTATTGGCAGTGCAAAATAAAACCTGACTCAATGTACACATAAATAAATAAATGTAAATGAACTGTGCAATAGAGAGAGAGAGAAAAATAATCAACAATGTGCAAAAGTGAGAGTCCTTCATTGAGGCCCTGATTGAGTTTGTTGTTGAGGAGTCTGATGGTGGAGGGGGAGCAGCTGTTCCTGGACCTGGTGGGGCGAGTCTTGTGGCACCGAGACCTCTTTCCTAATGGCAGCAGCAAGAACAGAGCATGTGCTGGGTGGTGGGGATCCTTGATGATTGATGCTGTCCTCTGACAGCAGTGTTCCCCATAGATGTTCTTGATGTCCTCGGTTGAGACCACTACCTTTTGTAGGGCTTTATGCTCGGGGGCATTGGTGTCCCCATACCGGACTGTGATGGCCAGCACACTTCCACCACACATCTGTAGACATTTGCCAGGTTTTCCAATGTCATGCCAAACCTCTTCAAACTCTTGAGGAAGTTGAAGTGCTGATGTGCTTTCTTCACGATGCCATTAGTGTGCTGGGTCCAGGAAAAATCCTCCGAGATGGTGGCTCCCAAGAAGTAAAAAGTGCTCCGCCAATGATTACTGGATTGTACACTTCTGGTTTTCCCTTTGTGAAGTCAACAATCAGCTCCTTGGTTTTGGTGGCATTGAGGAGGGATTATGGACCACACGCAGGCTAGTCCCATTTCCCTCCATTTGGTTCATAAACCTTCAAATGATTTCCATCCAGTGTTTGAATATAAGTGCTCACAAATCCAATAACTCCCCGCGCCCCCCCCCCCCCCCCCCCACTCAAAAGCAGACATGCCATTGGTGTCCACTCCAATGGATTACAATACAGGAAGCTTCTCTGTTTTGCTTGCAGAGGTTAATGCCCTTGGCAATTCCAGCATTTTATTGTGGATCCTTAATATCCTTCTCTCTTCCCCCCCGCCCACAACACTCTGAACTGAAAAGGCAGTTGAATCTTGACCCCCCCCCCCCCCCCCCCACCACCCCAACCACCTCACCCAATAGGTGAGTCTGGAATTCTGCTGTTTGGCAGTGCTGGCCTAGTTCCTTTCCTGGAGGGTACTGGTGAGCCACCTAGCCTTGTATAACAAATGTGCTTTTAATAAAAGCTGACCAGCCCAAACAACTGAGCTCCTCCCCAGGTAGAGGTGACAATTTCTTTACACTTCAGAAGCAATTCACATTCATCTTGGGGCATTTGTTTTGTGAGCACTTGAACTACAAGTGGTGCAACTGTTAATTTTCATTTAGACATGCAGCGTAGTTACACCAGTTAAACTTCAATCCCTTTTTTTTGAGGATGGGAGGAAACTCACGCATTCACTGAGGGAATCTACAATCTCCTTACAGACAGCGCCGTATTTGAACCTGGGTCCTTGACGGTGTAACCATGTTGCCCTTCTTAAGCTTTATGACCATATACTCACTTCCACAGACACGTTGCCTTCTTCTACTCTCCTCCAGCTCTCCATCCCCTTCCCTCTGCATTCACAGAGCCACCTCCCCTGTTTGCGGCTTTGCCCTCTCTCCCTTATTCGCTTATTACCTCCTGCCTTTGGGATCATGCACCTTCCTCTACCCCCCCCCCCCCCATTTTGTTTGGGCACCTGCCTACATTTTGCTTATACCTTGATGAGGGGCACAGGTTATTTATCTCTATCTTTGCTACATAAAGTACACGGTTTGAATTTCTCCAGCATTGTGGTTTTACTTTGCTAACCTTTACCCATTGTTTCCAGGCAACAAATAAAAAAGGAAAGGAGACCTTTTACACTGCAGAGACCTTTATCCTAGCCACTGGGGAGAGACCTCGCTACCTGGGTGCTACAGGTGACAAGGAATATTGCATCACCAGGTACCTGTTAACATTCCTTTCTCACCCCCCTCCCCACCCCAGTCTCAAAGTTAGGGCACAAAAACCTTTTTGAACAGTGGAGTTTGTGTTGATGTGAAACACGAGTGGATGATCTTTTTGTTTCTGGGAGCTTGTTGTATTCCATGCATTGTTTTTCCCCAATATCCGGACTGCTCTGGGATTGGTTCAGATTCTCGGGCAGTAATCTTAAAATTTAAGGTGGAAGAAAGAGATGAACAAATAAATTTTGATAGTTTATTCATTATCAGATACAGCAGGCTTCATTCATCAAAACGAGCAGATTTAAAGAAAAATAAAGTCAACACCTGACAAAAATGTAAACAAAATTTTTTCACTACAGGAAAGTGTATAAGGCTTGAAATTGTTTTAAAGATGAACATTGTAAAGTACAATATACAAATTAATTTTGTTATATGACCTGTATTCAGCGTGGTCGCTTGTTGCCGCTGTGCATCTGTGGTGCTTCCGTGCACAAAAGCCCCTTAAATTGAAAAAGCTGGAGAAGGTTCAAGTCCAGTTTCTCTGGTGGTCCGGATTACTGGCATCCCGATTTTTGGACTTCTACTTGAGCTACAGGGATCTTTGATCGATGGTGCTAGGGAAATGTACCTTTCAGTTTGTTGAGAGCTGCTGTAGATTATTGAGACTCTTGAATGAAATGGTGTGGCAATTTTGAGTTTAAGGGGAGCTTCCAGTCTAGGACCAATTGGAACTAGTGGAACCCAGGATGAGGAATAAAATTTGTGGCAGGGGTCGGGCTTCAGACTGGTGGCTGACAGTGTAAATATGCTGGAAAGGAGGGCATTGTACAGAAGGCTATTTGACCATTGTCTTCATCCCACAATCTGAGGTTTAATTTGTTTATTGTCACATGTGCTGGGATGCAGTGATAGAGGTTGTTTTGTAAGCAAACCAGTAGACCTCTCATACATAGTACCACAAACAAGACATGGCACAGAAGTGCTGAGTTAGAGAGAGATCTGTTGGCCTGGAGCAAAGGCTACATAATTTTACTTCTTTGAGGTTCTGGGAAAGAAACTGTCCTCCATTCTTGTGATGCATAATCTCCCACTCGAATCGTCCTGACTGAAAGGATTGAAGAGTGTTTGCATGAGCCATTTTAATATGTTCCAAGGCTGTGGGAGTTGTAGAGAGGACAGATGGCCTGAGGCCACATTCACAGTCTTCTGCTGTGTCTCATGGTCTTGGGCAAAGCAGTTCCCATCTCGTGCAGTGAAGTACCCCAATAGGATGTTTTCAATGGGGCACCTGTAGAAATTGATGGACTTTTCAAATTTCCTCTTCCCTCTGAAAGTGCAGGTGCTGACGTGCATTCCTGGCCAGTGCATCAATATGGGTAGACCAGGGCAAGTCACAGGAAATGCTTGCCATGAGAAACTTGAAGCTGTCTCCTACCTGACCTCCGCACCATTGATGCAGACTGGGGAGTGAGCACCACCCTCGTTTGGAAGGGTATAACTTGAATACAAAAATTGAAACTGAATTACTTGTGGAATAGAACTGTGAAGGGTTGCAAGGTCCATCCTTTTTCTGGTCAGATCTCTGATTTAGAGTCAAGTTTAGTGTCATCCGATTGTTCAAGTACAACCCGATGAAACCGCGTTCTCTGGTCCTTGGTGCAAAACACGCAGACACACAACCAGACATAACACACAGAAAAACAATACATATGCAGACCAAGTATTTTCAGCTATATAAATAAATATTGTTTCGTGAGCAATTCCTTTGGTCGTTCAGCGTTCTCACTGCCCATGGGGAGAAGCTGTTCCTCAGCCTGGTGGTGCTGGCTCTGATCTTCCTGTATCTTTTCCCTGATGGGAGCAGCTGAAAGATGCTGTGTGTGGGTAGAAGGGGTCCTCAATGATTTTACACACCCTCTTCAGAAAACAATTCCGGTAAAATGGGTGGGCGCGGGAGGGTGGTGAGACGGGGAGGGAGACTCCAGTGATCCTCTCTGCCACACTTGTGGTCCTCCAATCCATTTCTCTGCACCAACCATACAGAGCTCTGTAGATTGTTGACTGGTAGCCTTGTCCACTTCAGTCTTCTCAGCAAGTGCAGTTATTGTTGAGCCTTCTTGATCAGTGAGGAGATGTTACATGTCCATGATAAGTGGACCCAAGGAACTTTGTGCTCTTCATTCTCTCTGTTGAAGTGTCGTGGAGGGTGGTCATTCCTGGTCCTCCTGAAGCCCATGATCATCTCCTTCGTCTTGTCCACGTTGAGACTCTGGTTGTTACGCTTGTACCACGTCACAAGACTTTCCACGTCAGTCATCATTGTTGCTGATGAGGCCAACGACTGTTGTGCCATCTACAAACTTGCTAACACTGTTGGAGCTGGATCTGGTGATGCAGTCGTGGGTCAGCAGCGTGAACAGCAGCGGGCTGAGCACACGGCCCTGAGGTGCGCCAATGCTCAGCGGGACAATGGTACTGATCTGGAGAGACCGTGGTCTTTCTGTGAGTAAGTCCAGAATCCAGTTTAAAAAGTGGGGTGTTGAGTCGCAGTGAGGACATCTTCTCTACCAGCTTCCGTTGGCCTCATTTGCTCCCTTGGGTCGATGGTATATTGAAGGGAAATTTGATTGGCATCTCCTCCTTCCATCAGCAATGCACTGCCTCTGAATGCAGTGGAGTTACCGGCAAGGGTGCTCTGTCAATGCTCAGTATGACCTCTACCACTGAAGGTCAGGGTTCACAGATGTAAGAGGACTTCCACATACCAGATGACACTTCTGACTTGGAAGTGCAATGCCAGTCCTTTATCTCGGAATCCCTGCCGGAGGGCTTGTGGGATGTCCTTTGCCCCAGAGTGCCTCCACCACATCTCGAAGGTGTAGGCATGGACAAGGTTGGCACTGACATCAGTGATGGATGAGATTCCCACCCCCCAAATCAACATCTCAGCCAATATTTAAACCTCCACTGACTTAACTAAAACACACTTTGGGCATAACTGGAAAATGCTGGAAATACCCAGCAGGTCACCTGGCAGCTGTGAAAGGACAAACCGTTTGCTTTAAAGTTCAGATTTATTCTCAGTACATGCATAACATCACATACAACCCCGAGATTCTTTTTCCTGTGGGCCAGACAGGATTTCTTTTTGGTCGTGCAAAAAACTGTACTCAAGAAGATGCGAGCACATGTAATCAAATAAAGAAATGTAAACAACTTGACTATTTGATACAGGGAGGGAAAAAAAATCTATAAAGTGCAAAAGTGAGAGTCCTTAAATGAGTCCCTGATTGAGTTTGTTGTTGAGGAGTCTGATGGTGGAGGGGGAGCAGCTGTTCCTGGACATGGAGGGGTGAGTCTTGTGGCACCAACACCTCTTTTCTGATGGTAGCAGTGAAAGCAGAGTGTGTGCTGGGTGGTGTGGATCCTTGATGATTTCTGCTGCTCTCCGATGGCAGCGTTCCCTGTAGATGTTCTCGATAGTGGGGAGGGTTTTGCCTATGATGTCCTGGACTGTGTTCCCTACATTTTGCAGGGCTTTATGCTCAGGAGTATTGGTATCCCCATACCAGACCGTGATGTGGCTAGTCAGCACACTTTCCTCCACACATCTGCCAGGGTTTCTGATGTCACGGGAATCCCCTGCAAACTCCTGAAGATGTAGATTTGTTTCATTTTCCTCCTGAAGGTGATGATTTTGAATGATGGGAACTTTCAGCAGTTGGTAATTTCACAAATCCAAACTGTGACTCTGCTTGGATGTGGCAACTTGATGAGAAGTGCGGTTTAAATGCAAGTCATTAAATCAGATGCTTGGTTGTTCCTTCTGTTTCGCTGCTGACTTCAGTGACGACCTGTTCTCACTTCCCTACTCCCCTGGAAAGACTCTGGTGGTTGGCGCTTCCTATGTCGCACTGGAGTGTGCTGGGTTTCTTGCTGGCCTTGGACTGGACGTGACAGTAATGGTTCGTTCCATCCTCCTGCGTGGGTTTGATCAGCAGATGGCGAACCTGGCTGGCGACTACATGGAGTCCCATGGAATCAAATTCATTCGCCAGTTTGTCCCGCTGAAGGTGAGCATGAACCTTTGGGCTGGGTGTATGGGCTGCTCTCAAGTGCTTCTTTGTATTGTATCTTGGAAGTTTGTGCTCATTCCTGTAACGGATGGTTTATAACGCGGTCACCCTTTCCGAATGGCTGTCAGTAACCTTTTCGTTGTTCATCTATCGTTGCTCTACTGTGTCAGTCATGGTCCTAAATGATGCTGCTCTTGCCTCAGTGGGGAAACTTAGTGCAAGTCCCACTCTTCACTCAGGGAACTCTGCGACTGGAAGTTCTTTATACCATAGAATACTTTGTATGGCCTTTTATATTGAGGCCTTGTTCAAACACTGGTGTGTGTGGGTAAAAATACAATGCTGTAGCAAAGATAAAGATGCAGAACCAATGTTTTGGGCCTGATCCCTTCATCGAGATATCCTTGTGTACCATGACGAAGGGCTCAAGTCTGAAACATTGGTTCTGCATCTTTATCTTTGCTCCATAAACGACACTGTTTGACCTGCTGAGTTTCTCCAGCGTCGTGTTTTAACTTCGTCCACAGTGCCTCCAGACTTCCGTGTTTTAATACTGGTGGGTGTAAAGAAGGGGGTCTCCAAAGTGGTCGATATTGACCCCTGGGGAGGGGGGGGGTCGATGGGACTATCCAAGGGGTTGAAAAATGTCAGGGGGTTTTGAAAGGGGAGTCGATAAATGCCAGCGTGGTGGGGGGGGGGGTGGTTGATTGAACTGTTGAGGGTCAAAAGAATTGTAGAGCCCGAGGTCCCCGCTCCTGTCCGCGATGACTTCTTTGATGTTGAGAATGGAGGCGCCGTGGCCGGTGCTGAAGATTTGGACCCAGTTCCATTTAGCATCTTCCCGGCCAGAAGCAAAGGGATTTTTTTTCAATGTTACTGTAATCACTTGCTTAGTTAATTTACAGATTTGTTATTTGGCGATTGGGGTGTTGTGACAAAGTTTGGGTTGTTGCTGGGAGGGCCGGACACCAGTAACTAATGCAAGTGGAAACTGGATGCCTATTTAATTATTAATTATTTATTTTTGTATATGCCTTGGGGGGCTATGAAGGATCAAGGATTCTATGAAGGGATCGATGGTCTAAAAGGTTTGGGGACCCCAGGTGTAAGTCATCTTGTGAAAGCATGAGCAGGATGCTTCCCATTTCCCCTCCTTTCCACTACCCTCCCCCCAGTCCCCCCCACAATATTTTCTCTGAGCTCGCATCTCTTTAAGAAATAACATTGGGTTACTTGTCAGTGTTGGTGGGAGCTTGTGGTGCACAAATTAGCTGTTGTTTTCTTTCAAGATTCTTTTATTGTCACGTAATAAAACAGAAAGTATTACTCAAAATTTCCTTTATTTACCACAAGGCAGACAAAGAATTGCCATCAGCAAGAAATAGCCTGGCACCTCAGTCAGAGAAAGAGAAGCAAAAGCAAGTCTCCCGCAGTCACTGAGTGCCCGTGGATTTGTTTCCTGCACTCCTGCAGCCTCCAAAGTTGCACAGACTTCAGTCCAGACCATTGACGACCCCCAGGCTCCAGTTGCACACTTCTGGCATGATCAGGAAGCCCTCTGCACCCCTCAGCCAGTCTAGTGTGAGTCCCTTGACTGCAGTTGAACGCAGCCTGTGTGGCTTCCACTCCTGGAGCCCCCAATAGCCTGCTGCCTGTTCTTCAGCCTCTGAGCTCCTCGCTGGTCTGTCACGGTGGTCTCCTGCTTTGCTCTCCCTTCTCAAATGGGGGTTGGTCTTCCCATTTTCTGCTGCTCTGCGCCAGTTCTCTGCCTTTCCGGAGTGTGCAACCCCTTGAGGCCGCTGCCGGCATCTTGGGCACAGACCGTGCGGTCACAAGGTTTTAAAATAAACCACCACTGGCTCCTTTAACAGGCTGTTGAAAGCCTAAAGGGAGCTGTCAGCAGTTGGACTGGCCAGTAGAACCCAGTGGAGCAGCTCTGTCTCTTCTCCCCGGGTCTGCACCAGCAGGAGCTTTTCTATTACAGTACCTCTAGAAGCGCCACCATTTTCTCTCTCTTCCATCAGTGAGAAATCAAAACTTTTTTGGTTGTAAAGTTCCTAGTAAATACCAATCTCTTCGTCGTACTCCAGATACCCAGGTTTCAGCTGACATTTGTTATTGTCTAGCTAAATGGCTGCAGTTCCTCTCGCACTGTAGCAGTTATTGTTGTACTAACACCAATTCCCTCTGTTTACAGATAGAACAACTGGAACCAGGTACTCCAGGGAAGTTGAAAGTAACTGCTCAATCTACCGTGAGCTCTGAAACCACTGAAGGGGAATATAACACGGTAAGTGTCAAAGACTGGTCCAGGCAGTGTTTGGAGGGGGGTACATTTAAGGAATTTTGTTTGTCTTTGACCCTTTGCCTACCAGGAATACATGGTGGGATTTTCCCCCAGAGGTGTGGCATTGTTCCCTATGAGCCAATTCACTCTGATTTTCCCAGATATTAATAAATGCAACCTCTTGAGTCTGGTAGGATTCCTGTCAATGAAGTTGAACAAACAAATGAACTGTAACTATATGCCAATGGTGGCATAATGCTCAGATCTATCAGTCTTGACGTTGTTCTGTCCTTGATCACTGAGTTGCACATCAGAAACAAGCCTATAGTTTAACATGCATTTACGCTAATATTTTATTCTCCCAAAATTCTTATCAAATTTCCCCCCCCCTCCATTCTATCACAAGGGACAAATTTACGGAGGCCAATCCAGATGTTTCTGGACGGCGGGGAAAATCCCAAGCTTTCACTGGGGGAATGTCGAAACTTCACACTGACCTGGAGGTCGGGCCCAGAACTGGGTCACCAGTGTTGAAGCAGCAGCTTTAGTTACTGCAGCATCTACAGCCCTTCAGTAAAGAGGTTGTGGCTCTTGTTCTAAATGGTACGAGACATTGGCGGGAAGTTCAGTATCATTCAACCCCCAAGTTCGCGTGCTCCAGATGTGTCTCCCGTCCTGTCAGCAACACAAGTTGTGGAAGCCTGTGAGCTCAATAAAAGGAGTGAAACACAAAAGTGTGCAGAAGCTGTGATTGTTGTAAAAATACAGATTCCAGAGAAACTCAGCCAGTCCCACAATAAAGGGGGTGCCCATTGAACATGTTGCGGACCTCAGAAAGAGTGCCTCTGCCTCTGTCTTCAGTTTATGAAGGTGAATGGTTATGCAACTGATTCAAGATTATTTTTAATTTTAATATAAGAAAATAGAAAATCTGTTATTGTATGCAATTTCCTTTAGTCTACTGTAAGACAGACAAATTTGGCAGAAATTGCCTGGTGCCCCTTGCAGTCAGAGAAAGAGAAAGAAGGGAGAGAGAGTTTCTTCACCCCCCACCACCACCGAGTGTCAATGGATTTGCCTCCACCACTCCCACAGCTACATGGCCTTCAGTCCAGTCCAAACCAATGGCAATCCGAGCTCCAGATCCAAAACTTAGACATGATCCGAAAGGACTCTGCTCCCTCCAGCATTCTGGTTCTGTTGCCCCCTTCAGCCTGTCTCAAGGAACTAGCGATCCTTGCAAAATATTTCTTGTTCTAACAAAGCTCTTTCTGTTTGGACAGGTATTACTCGCCATTGGGAGGGATGCCTGTACCAAAAATATTGGCTTGGATAAGGTGGGAGTCAAGGTCAATGAAAAGTAAGAAAACTTTAAACTACAAAATGTTTGTACTGAAAATCAAACTATGAAGTAAATATTTGCGAAGAAAGGCAACTGTTTAACACTGTCAGTATTTTTAATAGTCACAAGATATAGGAGCAGAAGTAGGCCCCTAGTCTGTGCTGCCATTCCTTCATGAGCTGATCCATCCACCCATTCAGCCCCACACCCTGGCTTTCTCCCTGTAACCCTGTCAATTTCTGCCTTAAATACAGCCAACGACCTCGCTTCCACAGCCACCTGTGGCAAAAAGTTCCACAGACTCACAACCCTTTGACTAAAGAAATTTTTCTGCATCTCTGTTTTAAATTGATGTGCCCTCTTGTTCTCTAATCCCCTCCTGTCCACATCTTCTCCCTCCAGGCCTTTCAGCATTCAAAGTGTCTCCAAGGTGCTCCCCTCATCCTTCAAGTACAGTCCAAGAGCTGACAAACGTTTCTCATGTGCTCACCCTTCCCATTCCTGGTATCATTCTAGTAAATCTTCTCTGAAACCTGTCTAATGCCAGCATGTCTTTTCTCCAATAAGGCGCCCAAAACTCTTCACTTTTTTTATAGTTCAAGCAGAACAGCACCACTAACCTGCCACCCCACCTAAAGAGAGAAGTCTCAATTGGTGGGGGGGGGGGGGGGGGCTAAATATTGGTTTTAAACAGTCTCCAGAGATGCTGACCTGTGGAGCAACCTCCATTTTGAGGTTTTTCATCTCTGGTTCACCCTCTTGCTTCTGAACTTGAAAGCTGATCGTTCAAGGTCCCCCTCCAGAGATGCGAGTACAATTCCAGACTGGATCTCCTCTAGTTCTAAGCCAGCAAAGATGGTGTAACCAGTTGGATATGAGCAGAGGACCAGCCTGGGTGAATGGGAGATCTCGTAGCACGAGCATTATTGCTGACTAATGTTTATTCTTCAATCTCCTGTCAAGTATCCGGCACCTATGAGGGTTGGTAGATGCTGGATAAGTGTATTTTCTGGTTGCTTGTTCTTGCAATGCCTTATTTAATACATTCAGAATAAACCAATTAAAAGACAAAAATACTAGACTTCATTCATTCGCATGAATATATAAACCTTAATTTATTTTCATTCACGTTCTTTGAAAACATTTAACCGTCGCTGCATTTTCAGGTTCCTCCTCCTCCTCTGAGCCGCCCAAAAGAAGAACAATAACATTATAGATAATTAAACCCCCCACAAATTTACAGCTAGAGGCTCTGACTAGGCGACTCTTACTAAGCAGGGATAAGAGAGTCACCCCAATGGCGAGCTGCATCAACCTGGGTGATGCCATTTTATCAAACAGCTGCTATGAGAAAAGCACGACCAAGGCACTCCGCTGGCTGAATATTTGCCCCCATCTTCACCAAAAGTTCATGTGTTATCTTAGAGAACATTAACTTTTAAAACTTTAAACTTGTGTATTTTTACTTACTATTTTATTATTGATTTTAAAATTTTTAAATGTATTTTCCTTGAATTTTTTTTGCCGGTTGCTTGAGGCTTGAATCTTAGATATTGGGGGTTTTACTATATATCTCTGACAGATTATGGGAGCTCGTTTTACACAATGTCACAAAATCTGCAGGTGCTGGGGCCAAGTGCAATTCCCAAATGTGCTGGAGAATCTCAGCAGGTCACGCAGCATCCACGGGAAGTAAAGGGTAATCAACGTTTCGGGCTTGGGGCCTTGGTTAGGTGTCAGCAAAGGAGGGCAGGCACCTAAATTAAAAAGGTGAGGGGAGAAAGACACAGGACGAGGAGCATGTGCTAACGAGGAAGAGGTCTTTGGATACAGGTGGGAAAGTATAGGAGCAAAATGCTGAGAAGTAGCTCGTCAACCTTCTCACCTGTATCCTCCTGTGTCCCCTTATCCTGAGCTCCTCTTCCTGTGTCTTCCTCCCACCTCCCCCATTTTTATTATTTGGGTGCCTGTCTGTTTTTTTTAAAAATTCCTGACAAAGGGCCCAGGCCCCAAACAACAGTTCCCCTTTACGACCAATAGATGCTGAGTGACCTGCTGAGATTCTCCAGCATATTTATACCAAGTGGGTCTCCGACAGTAGTGATGACTACACTACACTACTGTGGATCCTTTGGCTATGAAGTGCCTTTTTTAAAAAATTTTTTATTTTTCACACCATAAATCACATTAACCATAGTACACACTTTTTCCTTTTCACACATATACAGTGCTATTTTCCCCTCCCTCCTCCCATCCCACCCTCCCTACCTCCCCCCTCCCGTTCATTTAAGGTATAAAATCTAGGATACATTAAACCAGTCAGACAATGTTGTCATTCAATAAAAATACACCAGAAATTCCACTGAGTCCATTCTTTTCATTCTCTTGGTAGATGTTCACGGTAGGTTTTCTCTATTGTGTTTCATGTATGGCTCCCATATTTGTTCAAATATTGTAATGTTATTTCTTAAATTATAGGTTATTTTTTCTAATGGAATACATTTATTCATTTCTATGTACCATTGTTGTATTCTCAAGTTATCTTCCAATTTCCAGGTTGACATAATGCATTTTTTTGCTACGGCTATGAAGTGCCTTTTGAAGACCCTTCAGCATTGGAAAGTTTTGTGCATTGAGATGTAAATAATTTTCTTTGTGTGACACGTTATTGCAATAATTTGAATAAATGCTACCTTTTAGGTCTGGTAGGATTCCGGTCAATGAACTTGAACAAACAAATGTACCATACATTTATGCTATCGGTGACATATTGGATAGCAAGTTGCAGCTCACCCCAGTGGCAATCCAGGCTGGCCGATTACTTGCTCAAAGGCTCTATGGAGGGTCAACTCTCAAGGTACAAGTCTACCACTTCATTACCTAGAGCAGCTATTCTCAACCTCTTTCCCTGAGAATCTGCTCAAAGTTTATGGGGCCCCTTCCCTGTGAGGCAGAGTTTTGGTTTCAACCTTACTTGTCTACGACCGTCAACGTGAAAACCATTTGTATTACCTCAAGTGAAAAGAAAAGCAGGCTTTTACTTAAAAGTGCTGTGGTCCCATGGCGTGCCCCCACCCCCCAGAAAGGTTTGGGTTAAGATCGTTTTTTTTTGCACTTAATTTTAAGTAACTGAGATTGGAGGAAAAAAATCCACCTGTGTCGTGATGCTTTTGTGGGAGTTCATTTTTGGGATCGATGAACCTTATTGGCTGTCGAGTATTAATAGTGTGTGGATCAACTCTCTCAAGTCTAAAAGCTGTTTGGTCACCACACTGAGGATGTGCTTGAGTGACACCTGTCACTAACTTGTCAATTGCCTGCAAATTCTACAATCTTTGACTTTTGAAGTAAAGTCAGTGAGGTGCATGGACTTTGATTTGTACAAAAGGCCTAGTTGGAGTTTACACAATCCAATTTTATGTTCCCAGTTGAGTAAAAGGTTAATTCTATTGAACAACATTCATATGACCTCTGGACACTGACGATTTTGCATACACTGCACATTTCAATAGGCGATAAAGACTTGAGTAACTTGCATGAGATGTTAATCTGAGATCCATTAGGTTGTAAAGAGAACTTCTGGCACATTGACCTTCATAAATCAAAGTATTGAATAAGGAGTTGTACAAGACATTGGTGAGGCCAAATTTGGAGAATTGTGTGCAGTTTTGGTTACCGAATACAGGAAAAATGTCAATAAAATTGAAAGAATGCAGAGAAGGTTTACTAGAACGTTGCTGGTACTTGAACAGAGTTGCAGGGAAAGGTTAAATTTATTTGGACTTTATTCTCTGGAGCGTAGAAGAATGAGGGGAGATTTGAAAGACATATTTAACATTATTGGAGGGGTAGACAGAGTAAATGCAACTAGGCTCTTTCCACTGAGGATGTGGGTTAAGAGTGAAAGGAGAGATGTTTAAGGGGAGCTTCTTCAGTGGTGGGACCAGCTGAAGTGGTGAATATGGAGTCAATTTTAACATTTAAGGAAAATGTGGCCAGGTACATGGATGGGAGGGGTACAGAAAGGTATGGAATGGGTGCAGGTCAGTGGGACAAAGCGGAATAGTAGCACAGACTAGAAGGGCTTGTTTTCTGTGCTGAAATATTCTATGGGTCTAAGAAGCAGGAGCAGAATTAGGCTATTTGGCTGATTTGAGCCTTCTCTGTTAATTGAGTTGTGGCTGTTTTTTCCTCTCAATGCCAACCCACTCTCTAGTTGACAAAAGCTCCCACGGTATCTTACAGAAGTTGTAATCAGGACTATTCCTCTTTCACACAAATCATTGGATCATTCCACCATTTCTTTAGGAGCTTGCTGTACAGATTATCGGCAGATTTTGCACATCACACCACACCTGTTCCTCCAAGCATGGAGGTATGTGAAAACCCCTTCGGAATTAACCTTGACAATGGTTCATTGAACAATTTGGGGCCTTAAAATTTGGAGTCACTCCTGAAACCTTTTAGGGCCTTCCTTTGGAAAGCTGCCTCTTTGGCAAGGCTTCTTAAAGTAGTAACTTCATGGGCTGTTTGTCACCTTGTCTTGGTGCAATATAAATGTAATTTTTGTTTTGTGTAACAGCAGTTTTAAACTGTAGAAACCAGCCTGAGTGATTTGGAGTTGGAATGATTCAGCAGGAATTGACCCCTTGTGATTTTTTTTTTAATACACCCAACAGTGTGACTATGTGAATGTGCCCACCACTATCTTCACTCCCTTGGAATATGGAGCCTGCGGTTTTTCAGAAGAAGCAGCTTTGGAAAAATATGGGGAAAATAATGTGGAGGTGAGTCAAGCATGTGCAGTCATTCCATTGCCTGGATATGAGCACTGTACTGTCTGTATCTAACTGCGCAAATCGTTAGCTCATTTCGAAGGCCAGTTCAGGGTTGATCACATTTTTTGGGATCTGGAGCTGCAAGGTCTGATGGGAAGAATTTAACAGACAAGAGTTGAACCAAGTTTGCAGATGTCGGGGTCGGGTGCAACACACAAATGTGCCGGAGAAACTCAGCAGGTCACGCGGCAACTGTAGGAAGTGAAGTGTAACCACTGTTCCGGCCCTTGGTCAGGTATAAACAAAGCCAGGCGGGTGCCTGAATGCAAACTTGGGGGGGAGAAAGGGGCAAGGGGAGGAGCATAGGGCATCAGAATTTATTGCCATGAACAAGTCATGAAATTCATTGTTTTGTGGCAGCATCACAGGGCAAACATTCATATAAACCACCTGACAACAATAAATTTTAAGAAAAAGTACACAAAAAATAAGGCGGTGTCTGTGGTTCATTGATCATTCAGGAATCTGATGGCAGCGGGGAAGAAGCTGTCCTTGTTCTGCTGAGTGCTTGGCTTTAAGCTCCCAATGGTAGCAAAGTGAAGAGGGGTGGTGGGGTCCTTGAAGATAGAGGCTGCTTTTGAGACAGGGATGAGGGAAAGAGACACAGGAAGTTATTTAACGGAAGTTGGAGAAGATGCTGTCTGGTTGGAGACTGTCAAGACGAAATATAAGGTGGTGTTTTTTGTATTCAGCACACGTGTGCCCTTTCCCATAAGATGTGAGTGAGCCTGTCAATTTTTAAGTGGTATGAATTTCTAGGTGATTATAACTGTGACTGACTGTAATTGAAATTTAAGTTCTCTAGCTATCCGAGTAGAATTTCTGTGGATGAGAATTCATGGTCTTTATTAATATTCTAATCGAGTCCACGCTGCTGAAGATCCAGCTGTGCTGGGTGGGTCACGTCTCCAGAATGGAGGACCATCGCCTTCCCAAGATCGTGTTATATGGCGAGCTCTCCATTGGCCACCGTGACAGAGGTGCACCAAAGAAAAGGTACAAGGACTGCCTAAAGAAATCTCTTGGTGCCTGCCACATTGACCACTGCCAGTGGGCTGATATCGCCTCAAACCGTGCATCTTGGCGCCTCACAGTTTGGCGGGCAGCAACCTCCTTTGAAGAAGACCACAGAGTCCACCTCACTGACAAAAGGCAAAGGAGGAAAAACCCAACCCCAACCAACCAATTTTCCCCTGCAGCCGCTGCAACCGTGTCTGCCTGTCCCGCATCGGACTTGTCAGCCACAAACGAGCCTGCAGCTGACGTGGACTTTTACCCCCTCCATAAATCTTCGTCCGCGAAGCCAAGCCAAAGAAGAAGAATAAACATACTTGTGCAGCAAATCAATATTGGATGTTATTTCTCTGCAGTT
This sequence comes from Narcine bancroftii, assembly GCF_036971445.1. NCBI lineage: Eukaryota > Metazoa > Chordata > Chondrichthyes > Torpediniformes > Narcinidae > Narcine > Narcine bancroftii. The sequence continues at coordinate 100,049,464 of NC_091479.1, read as the reverse complement.
CTCTCAATTTAATCTCTGTTTTTAGGTTTATCACAGTTACTTCTGGCCACTGGAATGGACTGTCCCATCAAGAGACAACAACACGTGTTATGCCAAGATTGTTTGCAACAAGCAAGATCACGTAAGCATTTTCGAACCACCTATAAATTGACTTCCAACCAGAAAAAGGTTCTGTTGATGATTGACTCAGGAGGATGGCAGTGAAATTAAAGGTTGCAGTAAAATGGTAGAAAACTCCCCAGATCTTGGTTCATAATCGGAGCTTGACCTGTTAAGCTGCTGAGATTGGGGTGAGGGAAAAAGAGAGAATGCAATTTCTAATTATTTTCCCCACACTGGGAGAGTCTAGGACAAGAGGGCACATCTTCAGGATTGAAGGATGTCCATTTGGAACAGAGATGCAGAGGGTAGTAAATCTGGAATTTGTTGCCACAGGGAGTTGTGGAAGCCAGGCCATTGGGTGCATTTAAGGTCAAGATTGATATGCTTTTTTGAATATTTATAATTTTTCAAACTCCCAACAGTGTCAACAATCCATAATAATCCATGTTGAATAAAAACGCACTACATTTTTCAATTGTAAGATTGATACATTCTTGATTAACCAGGGCATCAAAGGTTATAGAGAGAAGGCCAGGGAATGGGGCTGAGTGGGGAAATGGATCAGCTCATGATTAAATGGTGGGACAGACTTGATGGACTGAATAGCCTATTTTGCTCCCATGTCTTGTGTGACTGGATGATGCAAAAAAAAAAACCTGGTGAATACCCACGTCAACAATGTTGACTCGAGGATGCATGACAGCACTGGCCCCAGTTTGGGTAGCGTCTTGGCACTGTTCTGGTGCAGTACTGTGACAATTTCCTTATCAGCTGCTTAAAGAAGGTTAAAGCTGAAATACACATGGTCCATTCTGCTTTTCAGGAGAAGGTCGTCGGTTTCCACATGTTGGGCCCAAATGCAGGCGAGATCACCCAAGGGTTTGGTGCTGCAATGAAGTGTGGAATGACCAAGGAACAGCTGGACAGCACGATAGGGATTCATCCAGTCTGTGCCGAGGTAACAGCGACATGCTACATGTAATCCTGACCAGCCATTCTCGGCCTTTTCTCCGCTATGCACCCCCAGGAGTGCTCAAAATCTGGGCCCCCTTTGCTGGGAAGAATCTGAATCTATCGTCATGTCTTCCATGCATTCTCTCCTACTGACTCAATTTTTTAAAATTTGCATTACGTGAGGTGAAAAGAAAACAAGGCTACTTAAATGTCCTGTGGCCCTCAAGGGGGCTGCAGGATCCCTGTTGAGAATGGCTGGTCTTGATGCAGTGATTTAATGCATCTTTATGTAATCCATTGGCCAGCAGAGCAATGTAGATTATTGTGGTACCTTTTACCATCGAGAAATGTCCCGAGGCTTTCCAGGAAAATTAGCAAGCAGAGCTTTAAAGTTGGATTCTAAAACTGTCCAGTGAAGGGGGAGGAGTTAAAGGAAAAGATCCAGTTTATACCTGAGGTAACCATTATTGTAAAATATTGCACTGTTCCAGACACACATGATATGAGAGATTTTTCTGTTGAATTGGGGGAGGGGGGTAAATTTACTCTGACCAATAAAACTTCAAGGAAAGCAGTGGTTAATGGATGGAAACCGTGTGCAGACACTGATTGTAGTAAATACACAAAGCTGCTGGAGGGACTCGGCCGGTCTCACCGTGTTCAGAGAGGTAAAGATATATAAATGTAAGATGTAAACACAAGATGAAGTTGTACATCTTTACCTCCTATGGACAGTGTGTGTCCTGCCAAGTTCCTCCAGCATTGTATGTGTCTTTACTACAGTGGTTAATCCTGGGTTTGGTGGCCGGGATCCTGATCTCTGGGTTTATCACAGGAGGAGTCCATGGTGGGGAAAAGGGCCAAGCTCCCTGGATTCCCATGTAGATAGGGTGGTGAGGAAGGCTTTGGGTGTGCTGGCCTTTATAAATCAAAGCATATAGGAGCTGGGAGGTGATGTTGAGACTATTCAAGACATTGGTGAGGCCAAGTTTGGAATATTGTGTGCAGTTCTGGTCTCCAAATTATAGGAAGGATATCAATAAGGTAGAGAGGGTGCAAAGAAGATTTACTAAAATGTTGCCTGGATTGCAGTATCTAGAATACGGAGAAAGATTGAGTAGACTGGGTCTTTATTCATTGGAGCGTAGGAGGTTGAGGGGAGATTTGATAGTGGGGTATGTAAAATTGAGGGGGATTGATAGAGTAGATGTGAATAGACTCTTCCCCTTGAGGGTAGGTGAGATTGGAACATGAGGGGTCATAAGTTAAGGGTTAGGGGGCAGAACTTCAGAAGTAACATAAGAGGTAGCTTCTTCACTCAGAGAGTGGTGGCTGAGTGGAATGACCTTCCAGAAGAGGTGGTTGCAGCAGGGTCAATTTTGTCATTTAAGAGGAGGTTGGATGAATACATAGATGTGAGGGGGTTGGAGGGTTATGGGCAGGGAGCAGGTAGGTGGAACTAGTGGAGTTCACTTAAATCGGTGCGGATTAGAGATGGCCTGTTTCTGGACTGTATTTGTTATATGGTTATATAGGAAGGAGGTTGTACGCAGGCTCTCTCCTGGGTACAGTTTCTCTCTGGAAAAGAAGCCAAGTTAAAATCCAACCCTGTTCAGTCTTGCCAGGGAAGTTGGATTCACCAAGTTTGGCTAAGGAGCTGTAAAGTGGTCTTGACAGTGTACAGTTGGATGCTACAAGGAGACAGAAATTTTCTCCTCTATCATTCTTTCATCTTGTAACTAGAAATCTCAGCGGATAAACATTGAAGAATTTGGTTCTGCTAATGCAGAAGTTGTCTGGCAGCTGAAGCACTTTTTTTAAAAGAGTGACAAGATCTCACTGAATGGATGAAATATTCATCTGAACCTTGTGCTCATAGATGTTTACTGTCCAATAGATAATGATTGAAAGAATAGTAATGAGCAAAAATTGCCCAAATAAAGTTTGATTTTTAAATTGGCAATTCCTTTCACTTTTAAATATAAATGTTAAGTTAAATGTTAAATTTAAATTTAGACATCACAGAAACAGGCCCTTTCAGCCGTGTCACCCAATTGACCTACAATCCTGATATGTTTTGAAGGGTGGGAGGAAACCAGAGCACCTGGAAGAAGCCCACGCAGACACAGGGAGAACGTGCAAACTCCTTGCAGTCAGTGCCTGATTCAAACCCCGGTTGCTGGCACTACACTAGCCATGCTGCCCTTGTACCATGTAGACCAAAGCTGCAGATGTTAGAAAACTAGAGCAGCATAAAATGTTGGAGGAACTCGGCAGGTTCCTTGCACATGTGATGGTGAGACTCCAAATGATCACGGAGGCTATTGCAGCCTCACAGTGTCCCACTGTCACAAGATCACAAGAGAAATAAACAAGCAGGCCATTCGGCCCATTAGGTCTGCTCTGTGAAACCTCCGAGTTCTCGCATCTAGTTCCAAGTTCCAGCCTTGTCCCCATATCCCATGATACCCTGACTAATTATATACCTTTTAATTTCCCCTTTAAATTCATCCAATGATCTGGGCTCCACAACTACATGTGGCAACAAATTACACAAATCCACTAAAGAAATTTCTCCTCATCTCTGTTGTAAATTGGGACTTTTTAATTCTAAAAGTGTGCCCTTTTGTCCTGGAATCTCCCAACAGGGGAAACCTCTTATTTACATCTACTCTGTCCAATCCATTCATTATTCAAAATGTTTCTGTGATCCCCTCTCATTCTTCTGTAATCTCATGGATAGAGTCCAAGAGCCTCATATGTTAGTCTTCTCATTCCTGGAATCATTCTGGTAAACCTCCTCTGTACCCTCCCCAACCTTGCTATATCCTTTCCACACAGTTCTCCAAATGAGGTCTCACCAGTGCCCCGTAGAGTTTCATCAACATCAACGGGGCCAGAAAACTTGACTACCTTTTACTTGCTGAGTTTCTCCGGCACTTTTGTGTCCCACAGCCCAATCTTCTCTAACTTTCCCTGTGATCGGTTTCTTGTCGATTCTACCCATACCAGGTGTAATTTAGTGGCCAAGTAACATGCTAAACTACCTATTTAGGAGGCATTCTGAGGAAGGCCTTAATGATTACAGGTAAAACACAGCACGGACAGCATCAGTGATTGATGGCGAACCAGAGTCACTAGCTCTGGGAGACTAGAGTCCAACCAGCTGACCCCACTGGCATCTGTAATATGCTATTTACAGGTGCTCCCCCACTTACAATGGTCCAACTTACGATTTTTCAAAGTTGCAATGGTCCGAATCTGTACTTTTAACTTCAAATTCTGATCTGTTCCCCTACTTGCAATTGTGCAGTACGCTACTCTCTCACACCCTCATCATCCAGCAATTAATTTTAGTTCAAGGCTTCAAACATACTTCATGCCCAGTGTACTTTCAGCTGTGTATATTGATTGCTTTTTCAGTGTGGAATATAGGTATTCAAAATTTAATTGTAAAAACAAAATGGTAGGCGCGGTATTCTTTTTCGACTTGCAATCTTCCTATTTATTTATTGATCGACTTGCTATTGGTTTGGCAGAACGTAACCCCTTAGTAAGTTGAGGAGCACCTGTATTACAATTCGAAGCCCATTGCAAAATCGAGTGGTTTTATAAAATGAAGTGCCACACTTGATGTCTGGCATCTGAGGTTTACCGTGGATGTAATTATCTGACTTGATGCCGAACATTTACACCTGCACTCGTAGTCAAATGGGTGGATGTTGTTTTGAGAATTGTAATGATCCAATTAACAAATTTGTGTCTTGCCCACTTGAAATTAGATTTGCATAATGTAGAATTGGAGGTGGCTGGCTGTGTTAGAAGTTGTTTCAGCTCATTTATCTGTTGGATCAATTTATTTTATCCTTTTGTGAGGAGTTTTTCTTTGAAGAAACATTTTGAGGGTTTTTTGTGTCTGACATCAAAAGGCTGGCACTATTTTGTGTTTAAGCTATTCCTCACAAGTCCAGCGCTAAAACTAATCTAGTGAAAGCCCAGAAATGCTGGAGGAAGTCAGCCCTTAGGAGGTAAAGATGTATAATCTAAAGTGGCGAAAGAGTTGAGGAACCTGGCCTGCAGGCTTCAGATTTATTGTCTGAGTACGTACATGATATCACATACAAACCTGAGATTCTTTTCCAGCGGGCAGGCAGAATTATTTTAAAGAAACTACACAATGTTCACGTGTAAACAAATTAAGAAATGTAAACAAACTGCAATACAGAAAGGGGGGAAAAAATGCTTGTAGAATTGAATCGCTCCATGTAGCCAACAAAAAGGCAGGCATAGTTGTGGCCCATGTGGCTACCCATGGTCACCCCTTTATCCAGCCAAAAAAGGTAGAAAATTCTGCTGTTTATGGGCTAGAAGGGATCATTCCAGGAAAGATTGGGATGGATGCGAGGGAGGGTACCTTGAGGGGCCACCACCTAGGATGTGGATTTAAAGAGTACTTTAAAGGGTTGGCAGTTCCAAAGGAAATTGCCTGTTGGGCCTTCTGTGGTGAAGGTCCACCTTTACATTTGCTTGTTTTTCCCCCCACTGTAAAAGGGGGTTGTAATTATGTGTTGATATTTGGACCCCAGACATGGATAGGGAAGGTTGAGGGACCTGCGCGGAATGCAGGCAAATCAGACCAGCTCGGGTGAGCAATGTGGACGAGTTGACTCTATCTCTGGAGTTGAACCGGCTGCTGCTTGAATGGTTGGTGCCCCACGGGCAACATGCCCTTGTCAAGTCAGTGCGCCCAAGGTGTCTGCAAGGCTCGAACAGGTCTCTGTTTGCCTTTGAGTTCTCCAAGACAGTGGAGACTTTTAAAAAAGAGTTGGTGACCTTGAAGCCAGAGGGAGAGGTGAAAAACAACTTGATATTCCTCTGGGAAGGTCTGCACGTCTGTCCCAGAGTCCTCTATTAATACCTTCAGAGTAGCTCACCACCACTGTGGTAGGGTCATCCACTTCCACAGAATGAGTTTTTAAAAAATTAATTTTAAGCCAGGTAAATGGAAAGGAATGCATGAACTGGGATGGGAGGGGAGTATTAGAAAGCAAAGTCTTGAGTGGCCTGTGCTGTGGCTTGCCTTGATCCATAATATCTCGACATTTCATTGCGAGGGCATCTCAAACTTTGATAATGGGGTTTGTTTTTTAAGCAATTTGTTTTAAATTTTTTTAGGTATTCACCACACTATCGATCACTAAGGGGTCTGGGTCAAATGCCAAACAATCCGGCTGCTGAGGTTAAGCCCTGCTGTTGTCACAGCTGCTGTGTCGGTCCCTGTCAGTAGGATGATGTGCGCACCGCAGCAGCCAGTGCAACGGCAGGGCTACTGCTCGTTTTTTTCAAAGCATGCTGGAGCATTGTAGAGCATCTCCCTGATGTGGCATGAAGTCTCAGCCCGGAACCAGTTTCGAATGGAAGGCTGCGATGGAAAACTGCAAAGCACAGTCTAGCAACTCTCAGCGAATCCAGACATGGTCTTCCAATACCATTCCAACACAGACCAAAATTAGAAGCAAACAAAAAGAACCTTTGTGGACCGTGTGCAATTTGGGTGTATTTGATCAAATACTGGAATGTTCTTTTTGATGTGATCCTGCACACGTTGACCTCTTGTTAGGTTTTAGTACATCTTTGTATGAATTGTTTAATACTGAAGCGTAATGTGTTTACTCAGGTTATGTGTTCAGAATAGTGGGGGTACAACTAACCTATACCTTGGTTTGATCTGTTGCCTGTCAGCAGCCTGTATGGCCTTCTCCCCTCCTACAGCAAATGCTCGTCCTGATTACCGACTTCTTTTACAGCCCAATGTCAGTTTGAGCCCCAACATATGAGATTTTTTTTTGAATGTTGATTTGGTGCAACAAATCCCAAAGGTGGATCTCTCCTCTCAAACATTCCTGAGATCATTGTGACCTCAAACCTCTCCAATCCACTGTGTAGAAATTGCCCCCTGGTGTGACTTCCAGTTTCTAGAGAACGATTGTCTCTTGTGGGAATGAGTTGAAGCTAGATGGACTACCAGTTGGTTAGTCTGGGAACTGTACCTACTTGGGTTGGTCTGAAATAGTTCGACACATTCAAAAGCATTTCCAGAATCTCTCTTTAGTGGTAAATGTAATCTCAGGTCTGATGTGAGAATGCATAAAATAATTCTATTTCATGGCTGCAGTTGTAATGTATGCTCTACTCTCTGTAAACTTCAAACTTGGGTCCCACGAGTGAGCAGGTTTGACAAATTTGTACAGTTGATTCTTCTGTTCTCAGAGTTTGATCACAGAACATCCTGCCTCAATTGTTTTAGGAAAACTTATTTCAGTGAATCAATGGTCACGTCCATAGTAACCTGATCTCTCAACTGTTGGCTTTCTGCATTTGGTGCTGGAAGCTGGAATGTTCTATGGTCCAACTCTTCCAAGGCGCACAGGTCGGTGACCCACTCCTGGTTGTAGTGCAGGGTTGCAGCACTGCACAACGTTGACTATTGTAGCCACTTGTATCATGGGGTTAAAGTTTTGAAAGAATAGTGTCCAAACAATGTATTTTCTATCATGGTAATATTTCACTGTACCACTACTGTTGGGCATTGGTTCTGAAATGAATGTAATTGACTTTGTAGAAAATTAAAAGTTGTTTTTGCTTCAGAATTTTGTTTTATTGCATTTCTTGTGTTTTCCATTGTAACACGGAGAGTTACCTTGTTGGTCAGACAGGCAATATTTTAAAATAGAAATTTAAAAAACAAATTTAAGGACAGCACAGTAACAGGGCTTTCCCGCCCACAAGTCTGGGTTGCCCAATGATCTCAATTACCTGGTTTTGTCCGGGTGCTCCACTCTCGACCCACCCTTCAAATCGTATGGGGTTGTAGGTTATTTGGGTGGCAAGGGCTTGTGGGCTGGAAGGGTCTGTCATTCTAAATTTAAAACCCACAACCCTGTACATTTAAGGGTGGGGAAGAACCCATGGTGAGAATGTAAAAAAATCCTTGCAGACAGCGCTGGATTCAAACCTGGGTGGCTGGCGATGTAATAGCATTTCTCTCACCCCTACACTCGTAAAATTATGAGTAAAGAAAACAGAGTTCTTCTGCAAAGCGACTTACAGATTATCTCTAAACGCTGCCATGTAAAGAGCAGTGTAATAATCATGATGTAAAGGAAGATCAATTAGCACCAAGCAAGGTACCCTGTTGTGGGGTTTATTCATGAGCTTGATGGCTGCAGGGAAGGTACAGGGTCTTTAACCTTGTCATTGTGCGCTTTCACACTTGAGTCTGCTCCCTGATAGACAGCAGGAGATGTAGATGGAGTCCATGAAGGGGATGAGTTGCATTCGTTCTCCAAATACTCCATTACCATCCCTGTGGCACCTTGACGTTTCTCCCTCCTCTGTTGTTCCCCTCGGTCTCGGCCCCTCAATGCCAAGTAATGGGAGGACTCGAATGCAGTCTTTCCCCACAGTGCCCTCGTGTGGTCTGCGCCAAGCCTCAGGGGGACGCTCAGCTTGTATTCCTGCAATCTAGAATGTGTCAGTTGGCAGCATTCCCTCACTTACATTTCCAGGAGCTGAAAGACCAATTGGTTTCAGGCAGACCCAAAGGGCACCTTTCACTAGATTAATGGTCTTCCACCAATTCTGGATGTCTGACTCAGTTTCCCCAGGAACAGCCTGTAGATCTGAGACCTCTGATACGTTGCTACTGAAGGTGAACTGTGTCGAAGACCCATGCATCCTTCTTCACACACTCTTTGTGGATCTGCATTCAGCAAGGAAGGGCCAAAAGTCTCTATTCCACCACAGTCATCTCAGGGACAACGTACTTGGTGGGTGATGTTCTGGTTGTACAGGAAGGATCTGATTGGGAGGAGTCCTCTCACTGCCAGCCAGGCCAAGTCTTGGTGCTTGTGTGTGAGCTCTGATGATGAGTCATTCCACCAGATGACCTGGATAGAGTGCTCTGGGAACCATCCTCCCCTGGTCCATTGAGTCTCAGTGTCTGCAGGACGTTCTGTGCTGACCACTGCCTGTGGTCAAAGGTATTTGGAAAAAGATTTCCACAAAAGATAGGTGGTGTGGCAAAGTCCAGCTATCTTGGACATTGCACAACACGGGGGCCAGGCCTATCCTTCAACACCTGGGACAGGTAAACCTCAGTACATAGCGTCACTTGGTGCCCTCATACTTTGGTTCCACTCACAGCCTGATGCCCCCCCCCCCCCATTGTTTGGAGACTTGTACATGGTGACCTTTCTGACCCTTTCCATCTTGGTCCACTATATGAACTGGAAAACTGCTCTGGTGGCTGACCTTGTGCAGTTGGGTGCTCGCCTTCAGGCTCCTTTACCTTTTCCTGATGGAAGCAGAGTATAAAGGGCATGGCCTGTCATGAGGGTCCTTGAGGATAGAGGCTACTTTCTTAAGACACCACCTCATGTTGATGACTTCGATGGAGTGAAGACTGGTGCCCACGATTTTGATGTCTCCATTTTAAACTTCTTTGTTCTCGAATCTCTCCGTGTTTTCCCTCCGTAACAAACACCTTGGGTTCAAGAACAGTTTCTTCATTGGAGAGAAGACTGGTGCCCGCGATGTTGTAGGCTGAGTTAACAACCCTCTGGAGCTTTTTCCTGTCCTGCATGTCGGCACCTCCGTACCAGACCGTGACTTCAGCACCATTAATATGGACAGGAGAACGGAGGCTGCTTCCTCTCCACAAGTCATTAATCATCTTCATCCTTTTGTCGATGGACTGGTTATCTTGGCGTCATCATTCCTGTGCACTTTAATTTAGCATTTACCTAACTATGCTAAAATTACGGGAATACTTTTCGAAGTGCCTGATATAGAAATAGATGCAATTTGCATGCAGCAAGCACCAAAAAAAATAGTAATGTGAAATGGACCTGTTTTGGTGGCAATGAAGGGTCAATGTTGGCTGGGGCACGGGATAACACCTTCAAAATTACAGGAGCTGCATAATCCTTTGTTGAGTTGGGGTCTCGCTGCCGTGCGGTTTTTGTACAGACCAGTATCCACTAAAGCATTCACAACAAATTGTCATCTTTCAACAACTGGGCAGAAAATGTGCAGATATGAATATGTAACAATGTAAATGAATAAACAAGACATCCGCTTTGGACAAGGTGTCTGAGCTGCAAGAATCACTGAGACAAAATGGTTTAGTTTTCAATATTAATAAGTAATTGCATGAATAGTCAGCTTTGGCAACGGAGACACTTAATTTGCTTATTGTATAATTGAAACCTAATTGAAACATGCATTTTAATGCAGTAAATGCAATACATTTCAATAAATTAATGTTAAAATTGACCTAGTTGATGAACGCGATATATTTTTCTAAGTGAAAATACCTCACCACTTGCCTCTAGAGCAAGCAGATATACAAATGTTATGAATGGGAGGTAATTGTTGTGATGCATTTAATTTAATCATTGCCTTTTGTTTCTCGACATTGGAAATACAAATTGATGTGAACCTCCACCTCCTGACAACAATGAATGATGTCATCGGGGAAAGTAATCGAAGAGCCCTTTCTCTCCCATTGCATGCAGCATTCCCTTATCGTGTGTGTCTCTCTGGGTGTCTTTCACACTCTTTTGCTCTCTCTCACTCTTTCTCTTGCCCTCTTTTTCCTTTCCTTTGTTCTCTGTCTCACGCACAACGTTGTGGAACTGAAACAAGCAGGAGCTACTGTTTAATCAGACCGTGCTGATGCAGTTCTAACTCAATACAGTGCTTTGTTTTTGAGGTGTGTGGTTCACCCCATTTGCAGAATAAGCTTTAAATCATGGCCCGTCTGTGCATTCGAATGCACAGAGAGGACTCCTTCCAAGTTACGCAGAGAGAGGTTTCCTGTCTCCTTCCCCTCGATCGATATCACTGTGTTGCTTCCTGAGCGCAAAATAATGGTGTATTTCTTTCACGATTACACTTCAAGAAAAATATTCAATTGCCTGAAAACTGGATTTGAACATGGCCTGTAGAAGGAAGCTTTAGAAATGCAGGTTGTTCTTTTGTTTAAAACTATCAGTCCCAGAGCAATCTTTGGGGTGGGGTGGAGGCAGGGGATGGAACCTGTTGGTCATTTTTATTGCAGGCTAAGTTAAGGATGAGGAAATAACCCCAACTCTTTATACTCTACCCTGGAATGGCGAGCTCTATCAAATTCCAAGGCACGTTTTTGTATTTAGAATTAAAGGACCTTTTATTGATGGTATGTTGTTTGCAAACGATGCAAAGTCCAGTTTGATCATTGTAGCTGTATAAAACTTGGGTTAAGCCACACTTGTTTATGGTTCTGGTTATGGTGAGATGTAATTACACCACTAGGTCACCAGGGGTCAGCCCGGTGTTGCGCTAACAAACTCCTTACAAACAGCGTGAACCCTGATTGTTGACGCTGTAAAGGTGTTGCGCTAACAAACTCCTTACAAACAGCGTGAACCCTGATTGTTGACGCTGTAAAGGTGTGGCGCTAACAAACTCCTTACAAACAGCGTGAACCCTGATTGTTGACGCTGTAAAGGTGTGGCGCTAACAAACTCCTTACAAACAGCGTGAACCCTGATTGTTGACGCTGTAAAGGTGTTGCGCTAACCATGCTGCCCATATGGTAGGTCAAGCAGCATCCATATGATGCAAAGGGTAACCAACGTTGGTCACCCTTCCTTCCAATGATGCTGTTTGACCCACTGAGTTTCTCTGTGTCTGACCCCAACATCTGCAGACTTTCTTGTTTAACTCTGGTAGGTTCATGTTACAGAGACAAGTCACTTTTTTCCCAAAATTTCCAATTTTTAATTAAATTCTCTGTTTCCCATGGTGGGAATTGAACACGTGTCCCTGGAGTGGTTGATGCAAAACCCTGCCTGCTAGTCCTGTTGCTTCACCATAGTGCTGCTGAACCCCAGTCAGTACAGACACAAGTATGCCTGGTTTTTGTTTGATGAAGGGCTCAGGCCCGAATCATTGGTTACCCTTTACTTCGAATAGATGCTGTGTGACCTGCTGAGTTTCTCCAGCATGTTAGTGTATTAATTCACAGCATTGGCAGACTTTCCTATTTAACTCCACATACTCCAACATCCTTCCGTTCGGCAACACTCTTGTATTGATGAAGGCCTCAAGCCCAAAACATTGATTATGCATCTGTTATCTTTGCTCTGTTTGACCAGCTGAGTTTCTCCAGCATCATGGTTTTACTTCAATCACAATGTCTGCAGACATTTGTGTTTTACTATTGTATGGGTGCTGGCCTGGTTTGGTTTAACTTTCCAAACCTGTGAAAGGCAGGCTGGAACAATGCACAGTGCTGGAGGCACTCAGCAGGTCAGCATCCACGGAGAGCAAAAGTTTTCAAGCATTTGCGGACTCCTTGTTCAACATTTCAACGGCAAGCTCTTTGTTTCAGGGAAAAATAAATCTTTAGCAACTAGATATTCGTAAAGTTCAGCACCGAGGATCATTTGGAAACCATTTATTTCAAACAACCTGTCAAAAATTAGTGTCTGGACTGGTTATGAGTGAGCTGCCTCAATGAAGTGTGTAGTCCACTCTTCTGAAAGTCTAGACAGGCAGCACCAACCCAGAGCAAATCTACAGCAGCTAGTGAACCATTAGCCACAGCTCTTCTCGGTGAAGCCCAGCTCTCTGTTCCTGTCTGTCTGCATCTAAAACAGAATGCTTTGTTGGCCCTGGGGAGCTCATTGGGGTGGGACAATGCAGAGATTGTCGGCATGGCAACTGTTTCTTTTTGGCAACACAGCTCAGCTGTACGGTTATGGGTGGGTATGAGTGCGCTTCATTGTGTGTGCTTGTGTATGAGTGTGTGCTCGGATATGCATCTCTGAAAGTTTCTTTAGGAGTGAGTGTGTGTGAACAGGGTACAAGACAGTGTATAGTTGTGTATGTGTATCTGAATTTATGTTGTGTATGCATGTGTCATTGTATGTACATTTGTGTGTGTTTTTGTGTGCAAGTACCAGCTCGATCATAAATCATTGCATTTTTTACATTTAAATGTTTAAGTACATTTTGAAGGGTGGGAGGAAACTGGAGCACTTAGAGGAAACCCACACGCATGCAGGGAGGACCTACAAACTCCTTGCACTTAGCGCTGGATTCAAACCCACTAGAGCTGTAAGTGTCGCGATAACTGTGCCGCCCAAAATATTCGAAGGTTTAAGGGTATTTCATTTGCCTGATTGATTCCTTTTCACTGCCTCTTTATAACAAATTAATTAGTGCCAAACTTACTCTAGTAATTCACAGGTGGATTGGCTTTTACCAACATGAAACATGACTGGCCCCTTGAATGAAGGTTCTTCACATTAATATTGCAGTTGCCACCTCCTCTTCTAACTCCCCGATATCTGTGAACCTTGGAGCGTTGAGTTTGCCTTTGTGATGGGAACAATGCCATGTTAACATGTGTTATTTCCAGCCTCATTTCATCGGCCTTGAATTCCTGGCTGGATTCTTAACAGTAGTTTTCAACCTTCTTCTTTACAATCACACTCGACTTTAAGTAATCCCTATGCCATCAATGTTCTGTGATGAGTAAGGGATTGATTAAGGTGTGATGTGAGTGGGAAGGGAAGGTTGAGAATCTCTGCTCTAGACCCAATTGTTACTGAAATATTTTGCTTGAGAAAAATTGTCATTGGCCCATTTCCTTTGGAGTTATGAAACCGTGCACATACAAGTCAATGAGGGATGATTAGAACAGTGGTTTTTCAAATTTTTCTTTCCACCCACATACCACCTTTGTTTGTGATGTCCTGGGCTGTGTCCACTCTCTTTTCTAGGGATTTCTACTCAGGGGAATTGGTGTCCCCGTACCATACCTTGATGCAGTTGGTCAGCACACTTTCTACCACACCTCTATAGAAATTTGCTAGGGTTTCCAGTGTCGAAGTACTCAAGATGGCAGAGGTCGACAGCATCGAGTCCACGCTGCTGAAGATCCAGCTGCGCTGGGTGGGTCACGTCTCCAGAATGGAGGACCATCGCCTTCCCAAGATCGTGTTATATGGCGAGCTCTCCACTGGCCACCGTGACAGAGGTGCAGCAAAGAAAAGGTACAAGGACTGCCTAAAGAAATCTCTTGGTGCCTGCCACATTGACCACCGCCAGTGGGCTGATATCGCCTCAAACCGTGCATCTTGGCGCCTCACAGTTTGGTGGGCAGCAACCTCCTTTGAAGAAGACCGCAGAGCCCACCTCACTGACAAAAGGCAAAGGAGGAAAAACCCAACACCCAACCGCAACCAACCAATTTTCCCCTGCAGCCGCTGCAACCGTGTCTGCCTGTCCCGCATCGGACTTGTCAGCCACAAACGAGCCTGCAGCTGACGTGGACTTTTTACCCCCTCCATAAATCTTCGTCCGCGAAGCCAAGCCAAAGAAAAAAGAAGACCAAACCCCTGCAAACTCCTGAGGAAGTAGAGGCGCTGATGAGCTTTCTTTATGATGTTCTCCTAGTCTGTGGTCCGTCTCCCCGATGTTCTCCCAGTCTGTGCCCCATCTCCCCAATGTTCACCCTGTCTGTGTCCCATCTTCCCGATGGAGAGGAGGCCCTGCCGACAGTAGCAGATGCAGTAAATGACCCCTGTAGATTCACAAGTGCTGCTTCATTTTGTAAGGACAACTTCAAGTGATCCACCCTTCGATTTAATAGACAGAAGTGCTGGAGAAACTCAGAAGGTCCCGCTGCATCCACAGGAGGGGGAAGATGCGTTACCAACGTTTCGGGCTTAAGCCCTTCCTCAAGGTATGAACAAAATGCAGACAGGTGCCTGAATTAAAAAAGCGGGGCAAGGAGGAAAGAAGGGCAGGGGGAGGAGCGCAGGCCAACAGGCAAGAGGGCATGGGTGGATAGGAAGGGAGGAGAGAAAAGCAGAGAATTGATGGGGGGTGGGGGGGGAGCTCTGACTGCGGAGATGGAGGAAAGGAGACAAAGGGATGGAGAGAGAGAGAGGTGGGGAGCCGGAGACATGGGATAGGAAAGAGAGAGATGGGGGATGGAAACTGGAAGAGTCGATGTTAATGTTATCTGAAAAAGGTTGAGAACTGCTCAGAGGATTAGCCATGAATCTGTTGAATGGCAGAGCAGGTTTGAAAGGCTTAAATGGTATGTTTTTGCTGCAATTTTTAATGTTTCCATGTAAAACAGAGAAACTATTCAAATACAATATAATTTAAAAATAAGACTTGTTTAATATTATTTAAGATTGTGGAAGGTTGTAATACCGGCCATGCACACTAGATGGGGCTCCACGTGCAGTTATTGATGAGTGGGAGAGGTTCGGTGAGCGGTTCTTCCTGACATTATCGCTGGGATAATTTCATGAGTACAGTATAATTTAAATGAATGGGCCTTTACAGAGGTGTAAAATGTGAAGAGGGTGGAGTCAGATACAATGGTTATGTATATTTTCCACAAGGATCTGTTCTGGGACCCCTGCTCTTTGTGACTTTTATAAATGACCCAGATAAAGTAGCGGACGGATGGGTCAGCAAGATTGCAGATGATATGCAGGTTGGCAGTGTTGCAAATTATGTAGAAGGTTGTGTTAGTTACAACAGGATATATACAGAATGCAGAGTTGGCAGAAAAGTTTGAGGTGATGCATTTGGCACGGACAAACCCGAAGGCTGAGTGCAGGGTTAATGGTCAGATATTTAACAGTGTGGAGGAACAGAGGGACCTTGGGGTCCAAATCCACACATCCCTCAAAGTTGTTGAGTGCGTTGATAGGATAGTTAAGACAGCCTATGGTATGTTGGGCTTCATTAATAGGGGGATTGAGTTCAGGAGTCAAGAGGCCATGCTGCAATTCTACAAATCTCTGGTGAGACCACACTTAGAGTATTGTGTTCAGTTCTGGTCACCTCATTATAGGAAGGATGTGGAAGCTATGGAGAGGGGCAGAGGAGATTTACCAGGATGTTGCCTGAATTGGAAAACAAGTCTTTTGAGGCAAGGTTAGCAGAGCTTGGACTTTTGTCTTTGGAGCAAAGAAGGATGAGAGGAGACCTGATAGAGGTCTGCAAGTTTCTGAGGGGCTTAGATAAGGTGGACAGTCAGCGTCTGCTTCCCAGGAAGGAAGGGTAAACACCAGAAGACATGTGAAGGGAGGGAAGTTTAGGGGAGATGTCAGGGGTAAGTTTTTTTTACACAGAGAGTTGTGGGTACCTAGAATGCCTGGCCAAGGGTGCTGGTGGAGGCTGAAACATTAGGGGCATTTAAGAGACTCTTAGACAGGCTCACAGATGTAAACATAGAAAGAGTTTAAATTTTTTTTTGTTTGTTTATTTTTTGGTAAGAATATATAGGTCACCACCACCTATATTGACTCACTGTTCAATTGTGGGGAATTCAGGTCACCCGAATACAGGAAGGATATGGAAGCATTGGCAAGAGAACAGAAGCAGTTCACCAGATGTTGCTTGGATTGGAGGGTACCAGCTATGGGGAGAGGTTGGACAAACATGAGTTGCTTTCTCTGAAGCATCAGAGGCTGAAGAGGGAGCCAACAGAAGTTCATACAATAATGAGAGGCCTATTTGGGATTGACAGACAGAATCTTTTCCCCAGTGTACAAACGTTGTGCACGAGAGGACCCGTGTTTAAGGAAAGGAGCTGGTAATGTTTGAGGGAGATGAGTGGGGTAGATTTTTTTTTACATAGAGTGGTGGGTGCCTGGAACAGGCTGCTAGGGGTAGTGATGGAATCCGATACAAGAGTGTATTTAAGAGGCTTCTAGATAGACACATGAATATGCAGGGATAGAGGGATGTGAATGGCAGATAAAAAAGACTGCAGGTGCTTGAAAATTGGACCAATACACAAAATGCTGGAAGAACTCAGTGGGTCAGGCAATAGATGGTGAACCCTGCATCAGGCCTCCACTGAGTGCCTCCCGTGTTTTGTGTATTACTGTGCAGCAGTGGATTTCAAACTTTTTCTTTCCATCACATACCACTTGAAGTAATTCCTATGCCACAGGTGCTCTTTGATTAGTAAGAGGTGATTTAAGGTGGTCTGTGAGTTGGAAGGAAAGGGTGAAAATCACTGTTGTAGAGGGATATGTATCACATACAAGTAGCAGGATTTTAGTTTAATTTGGACATGTCCAGCACAGACATGTGGGGTGAAGGGCCTGTCCCTGTTCTGTGCTGTTGTATGTTAAGAGACATTGAGACATACACTTAAAGAGGCAGGGGATAGAAGTGAATGGACATTGTGGGCACGTGGGACAATGTTAATGTTTAAGGTCATTGACAGATGTGCCTGACACAATTCTTCCGTGAGCAGTCTAGTGGGTCATCTCTAACATGAGCCTCTCTCGTGCGACCATCTCTAACCATCCAAGACTCTACTATTGATTAAACAGTATTTATTTATTTTTATATATGTCTATCCATACAGCATATGTCATCATGGGGTCGATCCCTTGTCGTCGAGGATGATGGCCTTCATTCCGTTGATCCACAGGGCGAAGACGCCTGTGTGTGTATTTGTTTAACGTGTATTTGATGTTGTACTCCAAGAAGCACATGATACTTCACAAATCAACTAACTAGTTCCAATGGCACAAAACCATGATGATTAGAGCTGATGGATTTGGTGCAGCCTTCATCCGCCTTCATGGCCGTTGAGTTCAGAGTAACTCCGTCCGCCTGCTCCACCATTGAGGACTTGGTTGGATTGTCCTTTGTCAGGGACCTCGCCCTCAACCTTACCACCATGGGTGGCCCGACCAGGAGCATAGCTCCATACAGCATCACTCTCGGGATCTCAGGACCACACAAGCATCTCCACCACGACAAGGTAACAATCCACGGAGACATCTGCATTTGTTTTGTCTGTCTGTCTGTCTGTATGTGTGTTATGTCTGCATGTTTTTCACTGAGGACCGGAGAATGCTGTTTTGTCAAGTTGTACTTGTACATTAGATGATAAATTGGATGAATTTGATCTTGAACTATACCCAGTACAATGAGGAGGGGTTCTTCTGTGAAACGTCTTATACTTTGTTACATATAGCCTGTTAGATGTTTCACAGAAGAACCCCTCTTTATTGTACTGGGTATAATTCAAGTTCAAATTCATCCAATTTATCATCTGATGTACAAATAAAACTCGACAAACTCCGGTCCTCAGTAAAACACACAGACACACAGGTGATCTCTAACATTTATAGTGTAAAGAGCAAAATCTACGAGTATACGATTCCTATTAAAAGGAAGATCAATTCGGACCAAGTAAAGGCAGCGTGAGAGCACTGTTGTGGGGTTCATTCAGGAGCCTGATGGCTGCAGGGAAACTGTCTTTAAGCTTATTGATGTATGATTTCTCACTCTCAAACCTCCTCCCTAATGGGAGGATGGAGAGGAGAATGTGTCCAGAGTGTGATGGTTTCTTTAGTGCGTCAGCTGCCTCTCCTCAGCAGTGGGGGGTTGTAGATGGAGTCCACGGAAGGGAAGGAAGTTCAGGTGATGTCCTGAGCTGCATTCACCACCTTCTGCAGCTTCGGATCTTGAGCACAGCAGCTCCCGTCCCACACAGAGATGCACCAGCAAGTGTGCCTTTGATGGCAGAAAGGTCAGTATGAATATACTGGACTGAAGGGTCTGGTTCTGTGCTGTACCATTCTGTAACTCAAACTTTAAAGAGTAACTGGGCAGGTCTTTAAAAGGTTTGACAGGATTAAAAACACCAACAGCTTCGATTTATACAACACTGTAATCTAACATGATCCCTGGGGCACTTCCTTCTAGACATGTTGTAACAAAAATCAAATGATACTTTACAGCAAAAAAAAACCGATACTTAGCATCAGGGCAGTGATCAAATGCTTGATCAAAGGAGCATGTTCATAGAGGTGGAAAGATGGGAGGTTTATCTTTACATCTTTTATCTGTACTGATGATGGGTATGGGAGTTTATTGGCATATACATGAGTTCAATGTGCAGATGCACCGAAATTCCTATTTGCTGCAGTGACATAGGTCCAACTATAACTGGTTGCAGAGCTGGAGGGTAATGATTTGAAAAACATTTGTCATACACATTGCACAATGTACACTTGCACTGAAAATTCTTAACCGCTGCAGCTGGAAAGGGTCTTCACAAATTAAAAACTACTCCAGCGCAGCACAAGGGTTCAAATCTGGCGCTATCTGTAAGGAGTTAGTACGATCTCCCTGTGTCCGCGTGGATTTTTTCCGAGTGCTCCGGTTCCCTCCCACCCTCCAAAACGTAGGGGGCAGTAGGTTAATTTGGGTGTAATTGGGCAACACAGGTTTCAAAGGCTGGAATTGGCTTCTACCGTGCTGTAAATAATAAAAATGTATTAATGATAAATACAAAAAATAGATAAATATTCACAGTTGCTATTGTTGAAGAAAACAAAGTGGAATTCACATCATACATATGCTCCTTTTGTGGTGTTGGAGCCATCTCTGATTCGTGTAACAAGGAGGTCAAGAGCCATTGGGAAGAAACTGTCCATGAACCCAGAGGTGTTGGTTACAGAGAGAGGGAAAAGTGAAAACATGGAGAGATTTCCGACCAAAGGGAAGTTTAAAATGGAGACATCGACATCACGGGCCTCAGTCTTCACTCTATCCAGGACATCTGCAAGAGGTGGTGTCTTAAGGAAGCACCCTCTATCCTCGGGGACCCTCACCATCCAGGTCATGCCCCCTTCTCACTACCATTGGGAAGGTGGGAGAGAGCATGAAGACGAACAACCGGCAGTGCAAGGACAGCTTCTCCCCTCCCACCAGTAGATTTCGAAATGGACAATGAACCACAGACATGACCTCACTTTCTCCTATTTTCTTGCACTATTTATTTATTTTTGAAATGTGATTTATAGCAATATTTGTAATATTGTAATTTGTTCAGGTTAACAGGTTTGACAGGGGTATTGCCTACTCTTGTACCTGCATCTTACATGGATGAGAGTTGAGGGAGAATGGGGGAAAAATAAAGAGGCAATTTTTCACACATATCTCCGGTATGTCCTACCAGGAGTGGGTGTGCTTGATGTTTCCAGGACAGTGTTGGATCACCAATGATCTATTCAAGTGGAGGAAGAGGATCCTATGGAACAAGCTCACATAATATTCTCAAAATTATAATATTTGCAAGTGGTTGTGAATGACTTCCTATTTACTGGAAAATGAGTAACTCAAATTGTAAATTATAATTCTGCTATGCTGCATTCAACTGACTAAATAAGAGCAAATATTGTTTTTAACAACTGCCAAAAAAAATTCAAATATCTCAATATTCATATTATAAATAACCTACATCTATAAAACATTGCCAACCTTCCCCTGACCAAAGAAAAGGGTCACAGAAATGGTTGGTATCCCTTATTGAAACAAAAACTCACATATTCAGACACATGTACACACACACACACACACACACACACACACACACACACACACACACACACACACACACAAATGTACACATGCATACAGGTGTGCACACACACACAGACACAAACATATATATGCCACACACTCTTTCTCTTATAATTGGCCCAATTTGTGGGGTAAGCTTATTCTGGTGACTGTGAGCCAGTCGCGAACCTCCTTTCAATGGGATTCCCTTCTCACTGGAACCTTGTCCTGACTTCACCAATCACCTCGCAGAAGGATTCCTTCTTCACCAGTAATTCACTTCCTCGCGTTTATTGAAGAGTTCTGTTGCTTCTTTGAAGGGGTTCACCTCCTCCTGTGTGTGTGTGTGTGTGTGTGTGTGTGTGTGTGTGTGTATACGTGTGTGTGTATACGTGTGTGTGTGTGTGTGTGTATACGTGTGTGTGTATACGTGTGTGTGTATACGTGTGTGTGTGTGTGTGTGTGTGTATACGTGTACACGCGCGTATGGTCCTAAGTCTGTTTGTAATAACAAGCTTATACATGTCCTTCAGGGTTCTCAAATCGCGAGAGTATTAAGTTCTTCACATTTCCATTGAAAGAGAAGGCTTCAGTACACACCACATACTGCTGCACCCAATGTTTAGACCAGATACGCCAGTATGCTTAGACTGTAAGTTTAGACCAGGTGCACAATAGGGAGGATATTTGTGATGTGTAAATCTTCGGATTGTCCTCACGGCCCTCAAGCCAGTTGGCTTGCTCAGCCACTGAAGAGTTAGCCATGCGGGTGTGTCCGGAGGGGCACAAAGGCCAGACCAGGTTTCCTTCCCTGGAGGATATTGGAAAAGCATGGTGTGGCTTTAACGACGCTATGGTCTTCACCTCTTAAATTCTGCCATCTTTACAGGACGGTTCAGTCCGAATATATAATGTTCTTCAAACTTACTGATCTGGACCCAAAGCAAAGGGAAATTAAACAGTCAGCCTTGTTTCTGTGGGTTCTCTCGTCTGGGCACTGAGGAAATAATGAAGTCTAGGTTAGGCCTACATTTTCCATAGTGACCTATTGCACCACTGAGATTCTTTGCCCAACCACTTCAATCTTTGTGCATTATACTTCACTTTGATGTCATGTGCACATGTTGGGCTCTGGTGAGGTCACTTTCTCACATTAATCACTATTAATTGAATTTTTTTCCCCTAAACATTATGTCACTTAGAGTTGATAAATGATTGTTCCTTGTATATGGATGATGAAATATTTGGAATGAATTAAGGGGTGTTTGCTTGGGTGCGTGTGTGTGTTTGGGATGTGTGTGTGTGTGTTTGGGGGATGTGTGGGTGTGTGTGGTCTGCACGTGATTGAGTCTGTGTGTGATTGTGTGTATGTGTGTGTGTGTGTTTGAGAGGGGAGTATGTATGGGGGTTCTGCGTATGTGGCTGTATATGTGTGTGTGTAAATGTGTGTTTGGGGTGTGTGTGGCCCGCACGTGATTGAGTGTGTGTGTGATTGGTTGTGTACATATGTGTGATTGTGAGTGAGTACGTGTTTGAGAGAGAGGGGAGTAGGTGTGGGGGCTCTATGTATGTCCATGTGTGTGTGTATGTATGTGCTGCATGCCTGGATCAGAGTTTTTCCAAAATTACCCCTTGAACTGATGGCATCATTGGATAAGGCTGGTACTTCCTGCCAGCTTATGTTGGGCCATTTCCATTTCCAAAGCTGAAGCAGTAAGGATGCCTCTGAATGGGCAAGGGAGGGAGCTGTATCTGTTGGTCTGGACTCCCAAATGGACCACACTTCATCATTTAGCTGGGCATGAGAGAACAGGTGGATCTTGTGATAATCCAACAGCAAATGGCAGGTCTTACTGATGCAGTTATTTTACTTCCAAAGTTTTGAAGCTGAACTTAGATTCTCAAATCACACTTGTGTAACGGTGGGCAGGCTAGTGGTGCTTTAAATCAGAATTAGAATTCATTGTCATGCACATGTCACAAAATTAATTGTTTTGTTGCAGCGTTACAGTGCAAACATTGCTATAAATGATATATTTTTAAAAATAAATTGGTGCAAAAAGACGAGGAAGTGAGGTAGTGACTATGGTTTGTTGTCCATTCAGAAATCTGAGGCTGAGGGGAAGAAGTTGTTTTTGTACCGTTGGGTGTTTGTCTTCAGGCTCCTGCAGCTCCTTCCTGATGGTAGCGGTGTGATGAGGACATGGCCTGGGTGGTGGGGGTCCTTGAGGATGGAGGCTGCTTTCTTGAGACACCGTCTCTTGTAGATCTTAATGGAGTAATGCCCGTGATGGTGCTGGCTGAGTTCACAACTCTCTGCAGTCTTTTCCTGTCCTGTGCCAGACAGTGATGCAGCCGATCAGAATGCTCTTTACTGTAACCCTGTAAAAATTTGCAAATAAAGTGTTTATTCCCAAATGCCACCTTGTTTGCAATTTTTAAATTTAGATGCATTTTACTAGTCAGAGGTGCATCTCATGTAGTGGCTTTGCTTCAGTTGGAGTCTTTGTATAATGAGATCAGTTGCTTGTTTTGGATGCTACAGCTTCTGTTAACACAATCATGTGAAATGAATAGTCAGGAGATTTAATATTTTATGAAGCTGAATCTTTCGGGATACAGACGATTAGGTTAAACTTTAATGCGGCATTGGAAGTATTCTGAAGCTCAAAATTAATTTTACCTTATACTTTGTTTGTGATGAGAAATGGCCTTTTTCAAACATACAAGATCCTGAGGAAAATGGACAAGGTACATGTTGAGAAGAGAGAGTCACAAACAACAGGACATACCTCAAAAATAAAATGCCGGTCATTGAAAGCTAGAGTCTCTCTTCTTTCAGAGGGTCTTCAAATTCTCTGCCACTGAGGGTCATGGAGATCAGATCATTGAAAGTATTAAAGAGGGGAGATGGACCACGTATTTGAAAGATCATGGACAGTTTGGCCTGGTATAGAAGAGAGCATAGAACAACCACGATCATGTTGAATGGTGAGGTAGGCTTGAGGGGCTGAATGGCCTCTTCCTGCTCCAATTTTCACATGTTCTTATGAACTTAATGAAGCTTCATTTTATTTTCAACGATACACGAGCTCCTGTCACCTGATTAACCTGCTAAACCCCGTGTGTTTTGAAGGGTGGGAAGAAATTTGGAGGAGAACCACGGAGTCACGGAAGAACTCCTTACAGATAGAGCCGGATTTGAATCTGTATTGAATTGTGATGATTGGCACAGGAATATAGCAGGAGAAGGAATAAATGTGGCTCTGGTCTGGAAAGAACAGAAGTTCTGAGGTAAAGATCTTGAAAATTGCCAAGATGGTAAAGCAGTGGAAAAGAAGAGTTGGAGACCTGGTTATAAATTGGTGGAATAGAATACAAGAGCAGGAGGTTATTGTAACACCCCACACATTATCATTCCCTTGGTGGCAAAAAAGAGACAATTTATCAGTTCGGTAGCAATGGGGGAAAAGGGCCAAGAGGGGAGTTAACAGGAGAAGAGATTTCTACCTTTTAATTTTCCACCAGAATTGCCATGGTTCCTCTGGAGGGGAGGTAAGGTTTGAGAGGATGGAGGTGAAACCTCCACAAGAAACTGTGGAGAGTTGTGATGCAGCCTGACAGTAGGATGCTGAGGAAGACGGTGCAGAGGACATGGTCCCGTCAATAGCAGCGCCTTCAGCTTCCTGGAAGTTCAGTGTCGTTACTCTGTGTGGAGCGTGCATGTTCACACAGGCCCTCAGAAACGCGTGGGTTGTTGCACAGGTGGGTTGTCGATGTTGGTGGGGAGGAGAAGGTAAAGAGGATCACCGTACAGGAGGCTGGTGGCCAGCACAAAATCAGAGTGAAGGACCTTTTCCCAAGTTGTGTTTCTCAATCGACTCCAAGAGCATCATCTCCAATCTGGCAAGGGATCTCGAGCCTGAAACCTTTTGCCACAGATCCTGCTTCCAACATTTACCTTTTGTTTCTGAATTACCAGGATTTGCAACTTGAAAAAAAAAAAGCAGCCTCATTTCCCAACCAATACATCTCAAATAAGAACAAAGCAATTTACCATGTACTGCAAGTACAGATAAATGTGTAGCCTGCAAAACCTCTTGATTCATTTCCCATCTCTGGGCTAAATGATCCAATTTGTTCCACCTGTTGTGAGACCCTGGTCATATTTAGCCCTCAATCAATATCATCCACGTATTACCCTTTACCTGTTGGTCTGTGTCCTCCTCCTTCCTCTCCCCTCCTCTTCCCTTCATCTACTACTATCCCCTTCCTACCCTCTTCCTTATCCCTTCTCTTACCCCACTCCATCCTCTCCCTTCTCCCCATCCTCTCTCCCTCCTCTTCCCCATCCCTCCTCCAAGCCCTCCTATCCCCCCACTCCTCTCTCCTCACCTATCCTCCTCTCCTCCCGCCTCTCTCCCCACCTATCTGCCCCACCCCACCTCTCCTCCCCCCTCCCTACTCCTGTCCCTCCCCTCTTCCCCCCCCCCCTCTCCCCTTCTTTCTCATTCTCTTGATTCAGCCTTTACTGACCTCGCAGTCCGGGCCCAACGGATCTCCCGCGGATGCCGTGTGACCTGCTGAGGACCTGCAGCGTTTCTGTGCTCTGTTTCCATTTCATTCCCTTCCTTCAAGATGCTGACCTCAGAGAGAAGAAAGAGTCATGAAGGCTTTCTGGACCCTTCCCAGCGCTGAAACACAGCCCTCGAGGTATGAATTCGCCTGGCAATGAAACCGCCACGTGATGACATTCGAAATCAAAACCTCGGTGTTCCGGGGAGGGGACGGGCGCTATGCAAATGCACGTCTTCGCTCTCGAGGGGAAGTCGGCGAGCGCTAGGACCATGCGGGCGCTGCCGGCGAGAGA